>NW_022437027.1:2324720-2342252 GCF_009761245.1 Sapajus apella
AAAAAAAAAAAAAAAAAAAAAAAAAGCTACACCTATTAATACATAGGTCTCAACCAAAATAACAGACAGACTGGCTCTCCAAAACAGTTTATTGCAAGGAATTACAATTCAGGATACTTGTACCATGTCAGACCCATATGCGCCCATCCAGAGAGACTGGGGCAAGGGAAACCTTAAAAAAAAAAAGAAGAGGACAAGCCCAAGTAAGTTGCTTTCAAAGACCATTGATCACAGGGGCTCGTTGCAGGAGTTGGTATTAACTTAATGGATACAGCCATTGTTAGAAAAATGTCTTTGTGCAGCAGCTTGTCTGGAATATTGTGGTTTTGAGGAATTCTTTGGATATCTCTGCATAGATATACATGCATGAGGCTCCTTCCTTTATGGCCACCTGGTTCCATCTTTTTCAGATTTTACAGGTGACTTCATTTAGGTACCGGCAACTTTCACAAAGGACAAGAGAAAGTTATTTTGCAAGCTGTAAGAAAATAAACCAGCCGGGCGTGGTGGCTCACGCCTGTAATCCTAACACTTTGGGAGGCCAAGGTGGGTGGATCACCTCAAGTCAGGAGTTCAAGACCAGCCTGGCCAACATGGTGAAACCCCATCTTTAAAAAAAGAAAATAAACCAAAACCTCTTTTAGCAAAGTATCAGAGTGTTTTATCTAGAAATATGGAAGTCTGAATGAATATATTAAAATTCTTTGAATAGGGTAATGACCTAGAAAAGAACCTGGAGTGACGATTGAAATTAGAGTAGGAGAAAAAATGAGCAATAAATAAGAACCCACGAGAGGCCAAAATAATTAAGTTGTCTTGAGAGGGAGCCCCATAGAAGCAGAGTGTTCTGGAAAATGCCAAGCACAAAGATTTTGAAACCGTAGTGACCCCTATTTTGCACTTTTATGAATTGAAGATTTTTTTTTTAATCTTATTGGGGCTGAGCGCGGTGGCTCATGCCTGTAATTCCAGCACTTTGGGAACCCGAGGTGGGTGGATCACTTGAGGTCCAGAGTTCAAGACCAGCCTAGCAAACATGATGAAATCCTGTCTCTACTAAAAATATAAAAAGTTAGCTGGGCATGGTGGTGCATGCCTGTAATCCCAGCTACTCAGGTGGCTGAGTTAGGAGAATTGCTTGAACCCGGGAGGCAGAGGTTGCAGTGAACCAAGATCATGCCATTTTACTCCAGCCTGGGTGGCAGAGTGATACCCTGTCTCAAAAAAAAAAAAAAAAAACAAAAGAAAGGAAAGAAAAAATCTTATTGCATAGGGATGTCGTAGGAATTCAGCTAAATGAGAGAAACCATGTGACTGCCTGATTCTTTGTCTGTCATTTGATAGATTCATTCAAAGTGTTAGTTCCCTCCCCTTCAACTCTTCTCTCCTAAATGCTGGTATTCAGCCTATTTTATTTATTCATTTTTGGTGACAGTTTTATTGCGATATAATTGACATACAACTCACCAATTTGAAACATACAGTTCAATGGTTTTTAATATGTTCACAAAGTTGTCAATATTAGAACATTTTCATCACCTCGAAAAGAAACCCCATACCATTTAGCTATGACCCTGACTCCCTATGCTTTCTAGTCCTAGGCAACCACAAATCTAATTTGTATCTCTATAGATATGCCTATTCTGGACATTTTATATAGATAGAATCACATAATATGAGGTCTTTTGTGACTGGCTTCTTACATTTAACATAATGTTTTCAAGATTCATCCATGCTGTGGTATGTATCAGTAATTCTCTATAAAAAAATAAAAAGAAAAAAAAGAAAACTTTGCTTTTTCTGGTCAAATAATATTCCATTGTATGGCTATCTCACATTTTGTTTATTGATTATTTGATCAATATTTTGGGTGCTTCCACCTTTTGACTATTATGAATAACGCTGCTCTGAAAGAACATTCCGTGTATACATTTTTGTTAAATCTCTTTTCACTACTCTTGGGTATATTCCTGATAACCGTGGAATTATTGGGTCAAGCCTGCCTGTTGTTTAAAAATCTCTCCTTCACCACACAGTCTAGACTGTCATTGTTTAAAAATCCAAAACTTGCCAGGAGTGGTGGCTCACGCCTGGAATCCCAGCAGTTTGGGAGGCCGAGGCGGGTGAATCACGAAGTCAAGAGATCGAGACCATCCTGGCCAACATGGTGAAACCCCATCTCTATATATAAAAAATAAAAAAAATCCAAAACTTATCTCGGCCCTCAGAAGCCAAATTCCTCAGTAGCTCCTCATTATCTAAAGAATGAAGTCCACATTCCTTAAAATTAAAATGATCCAGAAAAGTCTTTCAGATTTGGCTCCTGGACCACTGTTCATCTTATTTTCTGCTAATTTGACTCCTACACCTAGCACCCAAGAGAAAGGCAAATCTTCAAGCACAAGCAAAATCTATAGCCGGACTTGGAACTGTGTGCCCATTTCTGCTTCTTACCATTTGACCTAACTCATAACTTTCTAAACTATATTATACAGCTAATAATATCCACCCTAACTTCTGACCTTGAGCTTCTTCTCTTTACCATCCTCTCCTATATTATGTGATAATAAAACCTACATTGCAGAGTTGCTGATAAGGCTAAATTAGATACAGCATATAAAAGTTCTGGTACATTGTCTATATTCAATAGGTAGCTAATATTATTATTATTGTTATTGTTTTACTTCCATGTCTTTGCAAGTGCTGTTTTTCCAATTAGAAATTGGAATGCCTTCCCACCTTTTCTGCAAATTAAATTTCTTCAAGACTCAGCTTGAATGTTGCCTACCCTATATCAGAATTTGTGGGTTTTTTAGATTTTTTTTTTTAAATTTAGCAAGCCTTACTATGTTCCTGCTGCTAGCCTGAACACTTTCAAAAATAGTAGCTTATTTATCTCTCCTGACAACCCTATGGGCTAGGTATTGTTATGTTTTTACAAATGATAGAAGGATAAGTATTTTACCCAGATCGCCTAGGTAGTAAGTGGGAGGTGCAGTCTTGTCAGCAGAGAGACCTATGACAGGTACCTTTTTCTTCATCGTTTAAAAAGGCTTTTCTTTAATAATCTTATACCATTTGGGCCAGGCATGGTGGCTCATACCTGCAATCCCAGCACTTTGGGAGGCCGAGGCAAGAGGATTGCTTGAACCCAGGAGTTCGAGACCAGTCTAGGCAACATAGTGAGACCCCATCTCTATAAATAAAATAATAAAATAATAACAGTAATGTTATACCACTTTACAATAAGCCTGACTTAGTGTTCTCTTGATGAAAGTTTTAGCGTGTAGCTTTTCTGAGTCATCAGCACCAGTGGTTTCTAGTATAAACCAAATGTTCAATGTTCCAAATGAATAAACTGAGAGAAAGTCCATTTGCAAAAGCCACTAGTCACTCCTGTCCTCAGTATTTCCTCATTTCTAAAGCAAGGGTCATTCACCTGAAGAGGGAGACCCAGGCATCTCAGATCAACTTCCCCTTTTCATTCCTAATACTGTAAACTTCCCCTTTTCATTCCTAAGACTGTAAACCGAAGCCCTTTTCATATGTAATTCCTAAGACTGTAAACTGAAACCCTTTTCATATGTAATTCCTAAGACTGTAAGCTGAAACCCTTTTCATATGTAATTCCTAAGACTGTAAACTGAGACTCTTTTCATATGTTAAGCTATAAACCTAAGATTCTTCCACGTGTAACATCTAAAGTATAAGCCTATATAAAGAAGGAACCTTCCTTTGTTAGGGGAGCTTGGCTATTAGGCAAATATGCCACCTTGCTCCCGGCCGAATAAACTCCTTCCTCCTGTATTCAGTGTCCGAGAGATCCATTTCCCACGGCCGCTCCTGTTACACTTTCACTTCTACTGTTTTATAAGAAACTGAGGAAAAGATTGTAACATTGACCATGTGCCTGCTGTTGTCCCAGGAACAGCGCTAGTCACATTAGAAAAATTATCTGTTTACACTTATACTGTATTTGATTTTCATTTTCAGAAAAGGAAACAGAGGTAAGAGATAGAACTGCATTTTGGCTAAGAGAGTCATTTCTTGCCAGACACGGTGGCTCACGCCTGTAATCCTAGCACTTCAGAAGGCCAAGAGGGGGTGAATTGTCTGAGCTCAGGAGTTCAAGGCCAGCCTGGCCATCGTGGTGAAACCCCATCTATATTAAAAAAAAAAAAAAAAAAAAAAAAAAGCTTTTTTTTGTTCCCAGTTTCAGGTATGTCTCTATCAGCAGCATGAAAACAAATTAATACAGTAAATTGGTACCAGGAGTGGACCATATCTGAAAAGATATCTGAAAATGTGGAAGTGACTTTGGAACTGAGCAACAGGCAGAGGTTGGAACAGTTTGGAGGGCTCAGAAGAAGATTGGGAAATGTGGGAAAGTTTACAACTTCCCAGAGAATTGTTGAATGGCTTTGCCCAAAATGCTAATAGCAATATGGGCAATCATATTACTGAGGTGGTCTCAGATGGAGATGAGGCACTTGTTGGGAACTGTTTGCAGATGTTTCAGCAAACAGACTGGTGGCATTTTGCCCCTCCCCTAGAGATTTGTGCAACTTTGAACTTGAGAGAGATGATTTAGGGTATCTGGTGGAAGAAATTTCTAAGCAGCAAAGCATTCAAGATGTAACTTGGATGCTGTTAAAAGCATTTCATTTTATAAGGGAAGCAGAGCATGAAAGTTTGGAAATTTTGCAGCATGACTATGTGATAGTAAAGAAACACTCATTCTCTGGGAAGAAATTCAAGCCGGCTGCAGAAATTTGCATAAGTAGCAAGGAGCCTAATGTTAATCCCCAAGACCATTTGGAAAATGTCTCCAGGTCATGTCAGAGAACTTCCTGGCAGCCCCTCCCATCACAGACCTGGAGTCTCAGGAAGAAAAAGTGGTTTCATGGGCTGGGCCCTCGGTCACCGTGCTGTGCGCAGCCTAGGAAATAGGTGTCGTTTCCCAGCCGTTCTAGCCATGGTTGAAAGGGGCCAACATACAGCTCAGGCTGTGGCTTCAGAGGGTGGAAGCCCCAACCCTTAGCAGCTTCCATGTGGTGTTGAGTGTGCAGGTGCACTGAAGTCAAGAATTGAGGTTTGGGAACCTCCACCTAGATTTCAGAAAATGTATGGAAGTACCTGGATGCCCAGGAAAAAGTTTGCTTCAGGGACAGGGCCCTCATGGAGAACCTCTGCTAGGGCAATGCAGAAGGGAAAGGTGGGGTTGGAGCCCCCACACAGAATCCCTACTGGGGCACTGCCTAGTGGAGCTGTCAGAAGAGGGCCACCATCCTCCAGACCCCAGAATGGTAGATCCACTGACAGCTTGCACTGTGCACCTGGAAAAGCTGCAGAGACTCAACAACAGCCTGTGAAAGCAGCTGGGAGGGAGGCTGTACCCGGCAAAACCAAAGGGACAGAGCTGCCCAAGACCATGGGACTCCACCTCTTGCATCAGCGTGATCTGGATGTGAGACATGGAGTCAAAGGAGATCATTTTGGAGCTTTAAAATTTGACTGCCCTGCTGGATTTCAGGCTTGCATGGGCCCTGTAACCCCTTTGTTTTGGCCAATTTCTCCCATTTGGAATGGCCGTAGTGAAAAGACTTTTCCAGCCACCTAGAGATTTATGACAATAACTTCATATTCAGGTCCACTGGAGAGAGAATTTTAGGAGGAGTTGAAGGTATAGCTCTTAACTGGCAGTTCAAACTTTGATGACACATATTTTAAAGAAGTTTCTTTTGCATTTGGCATCTTTTGTTGTGTCTCACAGTTGAGAATTCTTTGACCTTCACTTTTTCTGTAATCCCTATGCCTCATTCCTCCACTATTCGCAAAGCTCTCCCAAGTCTAAGAAACCCTAAGTGATCTCGAGAGAAACAATGGAAGGCCTTTAGGCGACTGGTAAAAGAGGGAATCATTTAAATTAGCTTCCAGCTCCTCAGAGACCTAGACAGTCTATTAGAAATAAGTACCAAGTAAAGTCCAGACGCAGTGGGTCACGCCTATAATCCCAGCAGTTTGGGAGGCCGAGGTGGGTGGATTACCTGAGGTTGGGAGTTCGAGACCAGGCTGACCAACATGGTAAAACCGTGTCTCTACTAAAAATACAAAAAAATTAACCAGGCATAGTGGCAGGAGCCTGTAATCCCAGCTACTTGAGAGGCTGAGGCAGGAGAATTGCTTGAACCCAGGCTGCAGGGCTGCAGTGAGCCGAGATCGTGCCATTGCACTCCAGCCTGGGCAACAGAGTGAGACTCCGTCTCAAAAAAAGAAAAAAGAAAGAAAGAAATAGAAATGAATTCCTATCATGTATGGATCAGCAGGGTCAGATCATCTTGTGCTTCTCCCTGAAGAACAGTCATGAAGACAGTGAAAGTTCATTGAATCGGTTTATGATTGGCTCTGCGTGGGTCATGTGTCCACCTCTAGAACAATAACTGGGTTCAGGGATAGGGTGCTAAAATTGCCCCCACCTGGGTCAAATGTCCACAGGTCAAATGCCCATTCCATACCTGTGGTTAAGGAGAAGAGAGAGAGAGAGAGAGAAAGAGAAAGAAGGCAGCCCCATGACTGACAGGGTCTACTTGCAACAAATGGGTTTCCCACATTTCCCCAAAGGAGCAGTGGGTTGCAGTTGAAACCATCCCTATGAACTTTAAATTAGTCAGGGGAAAAGGGAGGGGAAGAAAGGATAGTAAACCCAGCTTGCAGCACACTCAGCATTAGTCATGAGGCAGCTCACTCTGACTGCTTCCTCCTAGCTGTTTGGGTCAGTTGTCTCAGAATCACAGACTCCTTCAAAAAATTATAGCTCCCCCTAACTGCTCTATAGATAACAAATTGAACATTATAAAATGTTAAGTTTTCTGTTTGAGATATTCTTTCAGGTCCTGCATACTGATAAAACTACTGCTCTCAACTAGTCTGAAGGACCCTACAAAGAGCTGACTCACCAAAGAATCCGGTTCTGATGTCCTGATGATTTCATCCCTCTTACCCCAACCAATCAATGACCCCAGTTCTCCAACCCTTTGCCTTCTATGATCCTCTTTAAAACTCGAGCCCAGAATTCCCCAGGGAGATGTGTGTGAGGGTCTCCTTCTATCTCCTCATTTGGTAACTTGTGATCACTAAATTCTTTTTTCTTTTTTTTTTATGCAAGCCCTGCTGCCTCAGTGTATTGGTGTGTTCTGTACAGTGGGCATATGAACCTGTTGGTCCCATAACACAGTTACCAGAAGAGGAGAGGCAAAAACAACAAATGTCCACTTTGATATAGCAAGAAATAAGATGATAAGCTCTGCTTTTCCATGTTTTTCCCTACTGATGCTGCAAACTAAATCCCTTATGTCACTAATTTGCTTATCTCCCCAAATCTCTTTTGCTTTGGAAAATTTTTCTTTCACTGGCACTGTCAAGTCTCCTCTTATTTTTTTTTTTTTTTTTTATAAAAGACAGGGTTTCACCATGTTGGTCAGGCTGGTCTTGAACTCCCGACCTCAGGTGATCCACCCGCCTTGGCCTCCAAAGTGCTTGGATTACAGGCGTGAGCCACCGCGCCCGGCCTCAAGTCTCCTCTTAATCCCCCTAACATTTAATCAAATCTCTTTATATTTAATCTCTTGCTTATTATTTTATCTCCAATAATCCCATTTTTTTCTTCCTTCACATCCTGAGTGAAACTCCAATTTTGAAAACTTAGTGATTAGAAAGTGAC
This sequence comes from Sapajus apella, assembly GCF_009761245.1. Classification (NCBI taxonomy): domain Eukaryota; kingdom Metazoa; phylum Chordata; class Mammalia; order Primates; family Cebidae; genus Sapajus; species Sapajus apella. Next base: position 2,332,441 of record NW_022437027.1, read on the forward strand.
CTCAAATACATGACACCTTATAAATCATCAGATTTTGTAACAAATATCTCTTCCAATGCTCTTTCTCAAGATACTTAAGTAATGAGCAGGAATTTCTGATGAAAAAAAGATACTTAAGTAAATATAAGAGATCTCAACATAACCTAATTGAGAAAGACTCTGGCTAGTTGACAACCTAATAGAGAAAGACTCCAGATAGTTGAATTGGCCGAGAAGAAGCTACTCCCTGAGAGTCTATCACACTCAGAGAACATGAACAAGAGGTGGTTAGACTGGGAGTGGCATGCAGTTTGTAGAGTGGCCAGTTTGTCAAAGTTCTCTTTCCCCTTTCTCATTGCCTGCTTAGAACCATAAAACTTTCTCAGCACCGTAAGACAGGACAAAAAATTAAAATAAAAGAATCATCTGGGGGCAGTGGCTCACTCCCGTAACCCCAGCACTTTGGGAGGCAGAGGTGGGTGGATCACCTAAGGTCAGGCGTTCCCAGCCTGGCCAACACAATGAAACCCCATCCCTGCTAATAATACAAAAATTAGCCAGGCATGGTGACACATGCCTGTAATCCCAGCTACTCGGGAGGCTGAGGCATGTGAATTGCTTGAACCCAGGAGGTAGAGGTTGCAGTGAGCGAAGATCACACCATTGCACTCCAGCCTGGGCAACAAGAGTGAAACTTCATCTCAAAAAAAAAAAAAAAAAAAAAGAAAACTTTCAAGCTGGAGGAGACTTTACTGACCATAATAGTCAATCTCTTCATTTCACAATAGGGAAACTGAGGCCCAGAAAGGTGAAGAGATTTGTCCAAGTGTGATGGTTAATTTTATGTGTCAATTTAACTGGGCTACAGGATGCCCAGATATGGTTAAACATTATTCTAGCTATATCTCTGAGGTGTTTCTGGAAGGGACTAGGATTTGAACTGTTGAACTGAAGAAAGCACACAGCCTCCAGCAATGTAGGTGGACATCATCCAGCCCACTAAGGGGCCAAATGGAACAAAAAGGTGGAATTCACTCTCTGTCTGGATGCCGGTATTAGAACATAGATGTTCTCCCACTTTTGGTGTCCTTGGCTCTCGGGCCTTCCAACTCAGACTGGAATTTACACCATTAACTCTCTTTTTTTTTTTTTTTTTTTGAGACGGAGTTTCGCTCTTGTTACCCAGGCTGGAGTGCAATGGCGTGATCTCGGCTCACCGCAACCTCCACCTCCTGGGTTCAGGCAATTCTCCTGCCTCAGCCTCCCGAGTAGCTTGGATTACAGGCACGCGCCACCACGCCCAGCTAATTTTTTTTGTATTTTTAGTAGAGACGGGATTTCACCATGTTGACCAGGATGGTCTCGATCTCTTGACCTTGTGATCCACCCGCCTCGGCCTCCCAAAGTGCTGGGATTACAGGCGTGAGCCACCACGCCCGGCCTACACCATTAACTCTCTAGCTCTTTTTATTTACTTATTTTTTTAGACAGTCTTGCTCTGTCATCCAGGATGGAGTACAGTGGTGCGATCTTGGCTTACTGCAGCCTCTGCCTCCTGGGTTCAAGTGATTCTCCTGCCTCAGCCTCCTGAGTAGCTGGGACTACAGATGCACACCACCACACATGGCTAATTTTTGTATTTTTAGTAGAGACAGTATTTCACTATGTTGCCCAGGCTGGTCTTGAACTCTTGACTTCAGGTTATCCATTCACCTTGGCCTCCCAAAGTGCTGAGATTACAGGTGTGAGCCACCACACCTGGCCAGCTCTCTAGCTCTTGGGCCTTTGAACTACACCACTGTCTTTCCTGGGGCTCCAGCTTGCAGATGATACCTCTCAGTCTCTATAATCACATGAGCCAATACCTTATAATAAATCTCCCTTATTTTCTTTTAATTATTTTTGTTTTTTGAGACACAGTTTTACTCTGTTGCCTAGGCTGCGGTGCAGTGGTGCAATCTCAGCTCACTGCAACCTTATGCTTCCCCGCTTCAAGCGATTCTCATGCCTCAGCCTCCCCAGTATCTGAGGTTACAGGAATGTGCCCCCACACCCAACTAATTTTTGTATTTTTAGTAGAAATGGGGTTTCTCCATGTTGGCCAGGCTGGTCTCGAACTCCTGACCTCAGGTGATCCACCGGCCTCAGCCTCCCTAAATGCTGGGATTATAGGCATGAGCCACCATGCCTGGCATGAAAATCACACTGGTTCTCCTTCTTAGAGAACTCCCCAACTAATATACCAGGATTTCCCAGCAAGTTAATGGCAGGACTGGGAAAGAACTCAGGCCTTCTGACAGGAGGCCTAATACTCTTTCCACTGTGCCACACTTTTCTTTCTCAAGGTATTTGTCTTCTGAGACTAGCTCAGTGGCTCGCACCTATAATCCCAGCACTTTGGGAAGCTTAGGTAGATTGCTTGAGCCCAGGAGTTCAAGACCAGCCTGGGCAACATGATGAAACCCAGTCTATACCAAAAAAAAAAAAAAAAAAAAAAAGCAAAAATTAACTGAGCGTGATGGTGCATGCCTGCAGTCCCAGCTACTCGGGAGACCAAGGTGGGATAATTGCCTGGGCCCAGAAGATGGAGGGTGCAGTAAACTGAGATTGCACCACTGCACTCCAGCCTAGGTGACAGAGCAGCACCCTATCTAAAAAATAAAAAATAAAAATAAAAAGATATTCGTCTTCAAATACGCAGCTATAATGACTCCTTCCAAGTCTGCCTTTGTATGAAAAGCCTTCCTCCCTTCATCTTTCCCTTCTTTCCTTCCCTTCTTCCATTCGTTTCTATCTTGTTATATATAAAATATAAAATTCAATAAAATAATTAATATAAGATAGGGAAGGCTGAGGTGCGGGGGGAGATCCCTTAAGTGCCAAGGCAGGAGCCAGAAGCCTCAGCCTATTTTCATATAAATAATGAAGAAAGTAACTAGAAATATAACCATAGTAGTTATTAGTTATTTGTATGTGATCTTTGTTATTCATAGGTGATCCTAATTCTTTTACTAATGCCTCTTAAATTAGAAGTGTGAAGCTGGGATAACATTGTGAAAGAAATGACCCTAAGGCAAGACGCTTTAATCCCTCTGTCACCCCAGGCTCGTATAAGGGCTGCTGGAGGGCGCCTCCGCTGTGAGGCAGAGCCAGCGCTGGGAAATCACCCGCTGTTTAGGCAGCTAGGAAGGGAGACGTCCAAAATGGCTGAGACATCTCCTTCCCTGGGGGAGTTAAAAGAAAACTCCGCTTCTCTAAGCTCTTGCTGTACGCCTGATGGCTGTCAGGTAGGCCCCCAGACATCCGGGGGCTTAAATGTCTCTATGTGATGTTGTGCTTCAGCGGTCACATTCCGTGTCCACTCTCATGATCCACTTCTGCACCTGGTTCCTTTTTTCTTAGAAGAGATAATCAGTAAAAGTAATATAAATCTTAATGTCTTGTTCTTGCTTGATAAGTATGGAAAAGTGCTGACGCATTATGCTCCTTACCTCATCTCAGCTACCTAAAAGTCTTGAGCCCCTACCTATATGACATGTGATGTACTTGACCCTATCACCGACCACCAAGACCACACCCTACCTACCCTGCCCCCAGCTTTGTACCCAATAAAAATCAGAGCGTCTAGGCACTTGGGGCCACTGCCAGACTCCAAACTTTGGTTGGCAGTGGACCCCTGGGCCCAAACTCTCTTTTCTCTATCTCTGTGTCTAGTGCCTTTTATTTCTACAGTTTCTTATCTCCAGACAAGCAGAGAGGGGCTTATAGGACCCTGTAGGGCTGGACCCTACCCTGAGGCGGGAGGACCACTTGAGGCTAGGAGTCTGGGCCGAAGTAAGCCACAATTGTGCCAGTGCACTACAGCCTGGGTAACAGAGCGAGAACCCGACTCAAAAAAATAAGGTAACAGTATAAGAAGAGCAACGAAGTTAAAAATGTGTATTATATAAAGCTAAACTTGGCTGGGCGCAGTGGCTTATGCCTGTAATCCCAGCACTTTGGGAGGCTGAGGCGGGCAGATCATGAGGTCAAGAGATCGAGACCATTCTGGGCAACATGGTGAAACCCCTGTCTCTACTAAAAATACAAAAATTAGCTGGGTGTGGTGGTGCATGCCTGTAGTCCCAGCTACTTGGGAGGCTGAGGCAGGAGAATCACTTGAACCTGGGACATGGAGGTTGCAGTGAGCAGAGATCGCACCACTGCACTCCAGCCTGGAGACAGAGCAAGACTGTCTCAAAAAAAAAAAAAAAAGAAAGAAAGAAGAAAAAACAAAAATTAAACATTTGCCACAAGGACAAGTCACAGATTTGCCTCCAAGTTCTAACAATGAAAACGTGGGTCAGTTTCCTCCCTCCCTCCCTCCCTCCCTTCCTTCCTTCCTTCTTTTCTTCCTTCTTTTCTTCCTTCCTTCCTTCTTTCCTTTCTTTCAACAGGGTCCACTCTGTCACCCAGGCTGCAGCGCAGTGGCAGAATCATGGCTCACTGCAGCCTTAACCTCCTGGGCTCAAGCAATCCTCTCACCTCAGCCTCCCATCTCAGCCTGAGTGGGACTACAAGCTTTTGCCACCACACCTAGATGATTTCTTTTTCTTTGTAGAGGTGGGATCTCCCTATGTTGCCCAGGCTGATAGTATTCTTTTTTGTTTTTCTTTTTTAAGATGGGGTTTCACCATGATGACCAGGCTGGTCTTAAACTCCTGAACTTAGGTGATCCACCCACCTCGGCCTCCCAAAGTGCTAGGATTACAGGCGTGAGCCACCGTGCCCAGCCGACAGTATTCTTTATAGTAGATCAATTATTCAAGATGACACAATTCTTCTTAATACTGAAACCAGATGGAAAGAATTTTCAGTCATTCGATATAATAAAAAATATGATGCTTTTTTTTTTCCATTTAAATGACCTGGCCTGGAACGAACTGAAAGGCTAGTCTATTTAGGAGTTTAATTGGTGTTCACTATTATATAGTCACATTACAAGGTGTTAAAAGGGCCTCCTAAACCTTACACAATAGTCAACCCTCTGCTTATCTGAAACTCCAGTCATGGTCTCCATCTCATGCCTCTGATGGTGAAGGCTGGATCATGGTGGGAAAAGGTGGTCCACTGGGGCCAATGCCTTTCTTGAGGCCTCATCCATAGTTCCCAACATAGAGGGACAGCAAAAGTGGGCCTGTAATTCAAGTATCAATTCTTTGTAATTCAAGTATCAAATTTCATCATTACATATTTTCCACGCATTTTTTCTTTTTTATTAACATAAATAAGGAGTAAATGCAACTACCCAACAGTCAGTTCATTAAAATGCATATACATAAGTAGAGAACAAAAGAGATCTCAGTAATTAAAGTAAAAGTAACATTCTAGGTTTCCCTTCATATGCAGATTGCTCAATTGTCCCCTAGGGGCACTAAGATCTTAAAAGCAACAATGAGAAATCTGCTTTCATTTTTTTTCTTCTTTGTTTTTTTTGAGACGGAGTTTCGCTCTTGTTACCCAGGCTGGAGTGCAATGGCGCGATCTCGGCTCACCGCAACCTCCGCCTCCTGGGTTCAGGCAATTCTCCTGCCTCAACCTCCTGAGTAGCTGGGATTACAGGCACACGCCACCATGCCCAGCTAATGTTTTTGTATTTTTAGTAGAGACGGGGTTTCACCATGTTGACCAGGATGGTCTCGATCTCTTGACCTCATGATCCACCCGCCTCGGCCTCCCAAAGTGCTGGGATTACAGGCTTGAGCCACCGCGCCCGGCAGGTGAGAAATCTGCTTTCATTATCAAATAGAGTTCTTTAGGTTTTCACTTATATTGCAAATAAATTTTTGTACTACTGAATAGTTTTGTGTATTGAATGTGTATAGAGGAAGTACATCAGAATACATCAGAAATGAAGAAAGCACAAGACAGATAGAAGCTCATAATCTAACCCATTCCTTTGCCTGAGAGGCCCTGAGTCCCCAGGGGCCAAGACAAATTAATTCCCTTGACTGCAGTAGCTCTCCGTCACTCGCTAGCTTTTATTTATTTATTTATTTGTTTGTTTGTTTGTTTGTTTATTTAAGGCAGAGTTTCACTCTTGTCGCCCAGGCTGGAATGCAATGGCGCAATCTCAGCTCACTGCAACCTCTGCCTCCCAGGTTCAAGCGATTCTTCTCCCTCAGCCTCCTGAGTAGCTGGGATTACAGGTGACTGCCACCATGCCCAGCTAAATTTTTTGTATTTTTAGTAGATACAGGGCTTTACCATGTCAGCCAGGCTGGTCTCAAACTCTTGATCTCAGGTGATCCACTCTCTTCAACCTCCCAAAGTGCTGGGATTACAGGTGTGAGCTACCATCAAAGTGAAATCCCTAATTTGGTCAGGCAACTTGGCTCACACCTGTAATTCCAGCACTTTGGGAGGCCTAGGGGGGTGGATCTCGAGGTCAGGAGTTAAAGACCAGCCTGGCCAACATGGTGAAACCCTGTCTCTACTAAAAATACAAAAATTAGCTGGGTTGAGGTAAGAGAATAGCTTGAACCTGGGAGGTGGAGTTTTCAGTGAAACAAGATCATGCCACTCCACTCCAGCCTGAGAGACAGAGTGAAATACTATCTCGAAAAAGGAAAGAAAGAAAGAAAAAAATATATATATTTATATTTATTTATTTATTTATTTATTTTGAGACAGAGTTTCACTCTTGTTGCCCAGGCTGGAGTGCAGTGGTGCGATCTCGGCTCACTACAACCTCTGCCTCTCAGGTCCAAGTGATTCTCCTGCCTCAGCCTCCTGAGTTGCGGGATTACAGGCATGTGCCACCATACCCAACTAATTTTGTATTTTTAGGAGAGACGGGGTTTCTCCATATTGGTCAAGCTGGTCTCGAACTCCTGACCTCAGGTGATCCACTTGCCTCTGTCTCCCAAAGTGCTGGGATTACAGGCACGAGCCACTGTGCCCAGCCAAAAAGAAATTTTTAGCTCACAAACTTCAGGTTTCTGGAAGAAACTGTTTTCAGTAACGAAAGCATGTGCTCACAGTGTTGTGAAAACTCCAGAGTAAAACTGTACTTTTAAGTGCCTGTCACATTTCCTTCTTATATTTTTTTAAAAACCCAATTTGTTCCTCTTAACTGTTATACTCATGGTTCATTTAGCTAAACTTTTATAGGTATCTACATTGGGATGTGAGTCTCTTTTTATGTAATTATTTGCACTCCTCTAACTTAAGAAGTAAAATATTTGATGTATTTTATATGTCCCTCAAACCTCTCCAAGATTAATAAGGAATGTTTGTTGATATAATGCGTTTTATAGAATAGGGTTATTTGTAACCCCCTACCAGTTCAGAGAGGTTAGTGGACAAAGGAGATAAATTATCTCTGTGAACAGGGAAGGCTTTAAGTAGGGAGTAATTTATAAGTATCCAAAGAGTGGACTGATTTTGACAGGTAGGAATAGGATGGGTGGGGTTCTCAAGCAGAGGGAATTGCTGGAGAAATGCAGCAGAGATAGCAAAGTTTGAGGTGGTCAGATGACATCAAGTGGTTCAGCTTGGTTGGAGTCGGCCTAGAGAGGCCTGGAAAAGCAGATTAATGTTAGAAGATTCCAAAAACAATGCATGTGTATTTTAACATATTCATATGTCACAAAAAATAAGGGCTGGTATGAAGATCCTCCAACATAGCACTGTTTTATGTATAGAAAGAAAATTAGGCTGGGTGAGGTGGCTCATGCCTTGTAATTCCACCACTTTGGGAGAGTGAGGTGGGAGGATAATTGATCTCAGGAGTTTGAGACCAGCCTGGGCAACATGGCGGAACCCATTTCTACAAAATGGCTTTTAAAAAATGAGCAGGGCATGGTGGTGGGTGTCTGTAGTCCCAGCTACTTGGGAAACTGAGGCAGGAGGTTCACTTGAGCCCAGGAGTTCGAGGATGAGGTGGGCCATAATTACACCACTGTACTCCAGCCTGGACAACAAAGCTAGACTGTTTCAAAAAACAAATAAACAAAAAAAAGGAAAGAAAAACAAGTTAAAATATCAGATTACTTTCCTTAAAGTCAGATAACTAAGTCTGTAAAAGAGCCAGGACTAAAGTCTGGATGTTTTGTGTAGTAGTAAAGTCATCTTTGCAGTAAATCTTTGTCTTTCCAATTTCCAATACTCCTTCTCTTCGAGCTTAAGTCTTTTTTTTTTGAGACAGAGTCTCAAACTGTCACCTGGGCTGGAGTGCAGTGCCTCAATCTTGGCTAACTGCAACTTCCGCCTCCCGGGTTCAAGCGATTCTCCTGCCTCTGCCTCCTAAGTAGCTGGGATTACAGGTCCCTGCCGCCAAGCCCAGCTAATTTTTTTGTAATTTAAGTAGAAATGGGGTTTCACTATGTTGGCCAGGCTGGTCTCAAACTCCTGACTTTGTGATCTGCCCACTTCTGCCTTCCAAATTTTTTAAATTTTACTACTAAATATAAATTAACTGTTACTTTTTGAGCCCCAGTTATTTATATTCAATATTAGCTACCTACCTAGTTATGGCTTAGAAACGCACACAATAAATCTTTTCATAAAAATTCTTAGTGGTGTTGCTGGGCACCCTCCCAACATTCCCTCCCATCTTTTCTTTTTTTTTTTTTTTCTTTTTTGAGAAAAATCAGTCTCCATAGAGACTGTCAAAAATTGCCAGTGGCGACTGTATTGCAAGTCGTCACAGCAGGGTATTGGGAAAAGTTTTCAATTAGCAATAATCATGGCTCAGATAAACCTCATTGGCTACATGCAATACTGCGAAAAGCTTTCCTTTTTTTTTTTTTTTTTTTTTTAATTTCAATTTTTTTCCTAGACTGCTCAGCAGGACCTCCTATGTTTCCTAACCTTACTGTATGTCTTATAGTTGAAAATAAGTCTGGAAAAATTGCCATTTAAAATGTTTAGCTTCTAATACTATGTTACATGTTAAGTTGTTCAGTACAGAAAATTACAAATAGAAAAGTGACTCATTATTTCACAGCTCAGGTATTCATGTTGATTTTTTTCTTTTTAAAAACCAAATCAAGTACATGGTAAGAAAATTCTGGTACTAGGCCGGGCGCGGTGGCTCAAGCCTGTAATCCCAGCACTTTGGGAGGCCGAGGTGGGTGGATCACGAGGTCAAGAGATCGAGACCATCCTGGTCAACATGGTGAAACCCCGCCTCTACTAAAACTACAAAAAATTAGCTGGGCATGGTGGTGCATGCCTGTAATCCCAGCTACTCAGGAGGCTGAGGCAGGAGAATTGCCTGAACCCAGGAGGCGGAGGTTGTGGTGACCTGAGATTGCGCCATTGCACTCCAGCCTGGGTAACAAGAGCAAAACTCCGTCTCAAAAAAAAAAAAAGAAAATTCTGGTACTACAAAAAAATTAAGTGTAGAAACTCTCTTTTGTTTTCTCTTGGGTCTTTCTTCAATGTGTACATCACCAATTAATTCTTGTTTGTCTTTCCAGAAAAAAAAAAAGAAAGTGCAGTGTAGATGTTTCTCTTTCCTCTTTTTTTTTTTTTTTTAAGACATACATTTAAAAGATGGGGTTTCATCATGTTGGTCAGGCTGGTCTAGAACTCCTGACCTGGTGATCCACCCGCCTCAGCCTCCCAAAGTGCTGGGATTATAGGCGTGAGCCACCGTGCCCGGCTGTATTTTTTTTTTAATTATTATTATTATTATTATTATTTTGTAGAGACGAGGTTTCACTATGTTGGCCAGGCCAGTCTCGAACTCCTGGGCTCAAGGAGTTGGCCCTGGCCTCCCAAATTGCTGGCATTACAGGTATGAGCCACCACATCCAACCTTACATGTTTTCCTCCTTTCCCCCCCC
>NW_022437027.1:2342352-2345780 GCF_009761245.1 Sapajus apella
CTTTCCCTTCTTTTTTTCTTTTTCTTTCTTTCTTTCTTTTGTTCTATCTTTCTTTCATATCTCTCTCTCTCTCTCTCTCTCTCTCTCTCTCTCTGTCTCTCTCTCTCTCTCTTTGTTTTGGCAGAGTTTTACTCTTGTTGTTCAGGCTGGAGTGCAATGATGGATCTCGGCTCAGCGCTTTCTTGGCTCACCGCAACCTTTTGTCTTCCCTTCTGAAATGTGAGCTCCAAGTGAGCAAGAGCCCTGTTTGTCTCATTTGTGAGTTCCAAGAACTCAGATGAGTATGTACTCAAAAAATATCTGGTAAATAGGGCTCGGTGGCTCACACCTATAATCCTAGCACTGTGGGAGGCCAAGGCAGGCAGATCACCTGACATCAAAGGTTCAAAACCATCCTGGCCAACATGGCGAAAGCCTGTCTACATAAAAGACAAAAATTAGCCGGGCATGCTGGCGCATGCCTGTAATCCCAGCTATTCAGGAGGCTGAGGGCAGGAAAATCGCTTGATCCAAGGAGGCAAAGTTTGAAGTAAGCTGAGATTGCGCCACTGTACTCCAGCCTGGGCAACAGACAGAGACTCCATCTCAAATTAAAAAAAAAAAATCTGGTGAATTAATGGTGTGGATTTAAAATTGTGATATATGCTGGGTGCCTATAGTCCTAGCTAGGCATCCAGGGAGGCTGAGGTGGGCATTCCAGGTCAGCCTGGACAACATAGAAAGGCCCCATCTCTAAAAATTAAATAAATAAGTCCCCTCCCCTCCTGTCTCTTCCCCCTCTTCCCCTTTTTTCTCTTCTCTCCTTTCCTTTTTTCCAACTATCCAGACTTAAGGAAATGGGGAGGTTTCCGCTGTAGGGCTAATGGTCTGTGGTACTTTCCCTTTTCCCCACCTTGAATGTGGATGTCCTGGCTGGGAACCCAGCAGCCAGCTCATGACTAGGAGGTAACAAGTAGGAATAAAAGGTCACCAGAGTCGCAGAGACACAGAGGTGCACATCACGAAGTGTGATTTTGAGGTGCGAATCATCACCAGTAATCGCTTCTCTCAGGACTGCTTGGTATTGACTTTGCCAAGTTGCTGAAGCTACAGAAAGTGATTGAGCAGAATAAGGATTCTTCTATCATCTTCATGAACAGCAGCCTAAGGAACTACTTTGTAAAATTTAAAGTTGGAGAAGAATTTGATGAAGATAACAAAGGCCTGGACAACAGAAAATGCAAGGCAATGTTCTGTGAAGGTCACATGTACAAATAGATGCTTCAGAGAGCCTGATCCATATCCAGCAGCAGAGCCCACTTGTGGCTGCAGTTTTATGACAAATTATGCTGCAGCTGGAACAGATAGATATTCATCTATCCCATTTGGTGATGAGGACTCATGGTTGGAGAGATTCACACAACCTGTAACGAAGTTGTCTAGATTATGGGGAAACTGTTCAGCTTCAATAAACCTGTCCAAATGTCAAAAAATAAAAAAATAAGTAGATAAATAAATAAAATTATCATGAAGGCTGCCAAATTGCTTTCCATATAGAGTCACCAGTTTTCACAGTCATGGGCAGCGCTTGTTTGTTTTTGAGATAAGATCTCACCCTGTCACCCAAGCTGGACTGCAGTGGTGTGGTCATGGCTCACTGAAGCCATGACTTTCCAGGAGGCTCAAGCCATCCTCCCACTTCAGCCTCTAGAGTAGCTGGGATTACAGGTGTGTACCACTACACCTAGCTAATTTTTAATTTTTTGTAGACATGGGGCCTCACTATGTTGCCCAGGCTGCTCTCTAGCAATCCTCTCTCCTTGGCCTCTGAAAGTGGATTTTCTGTCTTGATTCCTTTCTCACTTCCTATCTTACTTCATTTATCTGATCAATGATTCACTTTACAAATATTTATTGATTATTCACAGGCCCAGGCACTGTGCTAAAATCTTTATCTCTCATTTGGCCACAGCCCAATCTTGCCAAGAGTTTTGGCCTGGGCCTTACTTCAAAGTGGCGTAGACTTGTACTGTGGAGGTCTCTAGAAAGACAACCCTTGGCTGGGCGTGGTGGCTCATGCATATAATCCCAGCACTTTGGGAGGCCAAGACAGGTGGATCACAAGGTCAGGAGTTCAAGACCAGCTTTGCCAACATGGTGAAACTCTGTCTCTACTAAAAATACAAAAATTAACTGAGTGTGTTGGTGCTTGCCTGTAATCCTATCTACTGGGGAGGCTGAGGCAGGAGAATCGCTTGAACCTGGGAGGCAGAGTTTGCAGTAAACTGAGATTGTACCACTGTACTCCAGCCTGGGTAACAGGGTGAGACTCCATGAAAGAAAGAAAGAAAGGCAGAAAGAAAGGCAGAAAGGCAAGAAAGAAAGAAAAGAAAGAAAGAAAGAAAGAAAGAAAGAAAGAAAGAAAGAAAGAAAGAAAGAAAGAAAGAAAGAAAGGAAGGAAGGAAGGAAGGAAGGAAGGAAGGAAGGAAGGAAGGAAAGAAGGAAGGAAGGAAGAGGGAAGGAAGGAAGGGAAGAAAGAAGAAAGAAAAAAAGAGAAAGAAAGAAAGAAAGAAAGAAAGAAAGAAAGAAAGAAAGAAAGAAAGGAAGGAAGGAAGGAAGGAAGGAAGGAAGGAAGGAAGGAAGGGAGAGAGAGAAAGAAAGAAAGAAAGAAAGAAGGAAAGAAAGAAAGAAGAAAAGAAAGAAAGAGAAAGGAAGAAAGCAAGAAAGAAAGAAAGAAAAGAAAGAAGGAAAGAAAGAAAGAAAGAAGGAAAGAGGGAGAGAAAAATTTAATTGACAATCTTTGGGGGTGTCAATTTATACATTAATTTGCTAATCGTCAAGTAGGCTAGCCTTTGATCTATATATTGTACTGGATTTTAAAAAAATTTTCTGTACTTTCTCATTATACCTTCCTCTTTTATTTTTTCTTTTCTCTCTCTCTCTCTCTTTTTTTTTTTTTTTTTTTTTTTTTTTTTTTTTTTTTGCTAGAGTCTCCCCCTGTTGCCCAGGCTGGAGTGCAGTGGCACAATTTCGGCTCACTGCAACCTTTGCCTGTCAGGTTCAAGTGATTCTCCTATCTCAGCTTCGAAAGTAGCTGGGATTACAGGTGCATGCTACCATGCCAGCTAATTTCTGTATTTTTAGTAGAGACAGAGTTTCACCATGTTGGCCAGGCTGGTTTCAAACTCCTGACCTCGGGTGATCTGGTTGCCTTGGCCTCCCAAAGTGCTGGGATTACAGCCGGGAGCCACCACACCTCACCCCTTCCTCCTACTTTAAAAAATTTTCTCCCACTTCCCACTTTTAGTTAGAGGCATCTAAATTGAATCAAAGTGCCCTTTTTGGACTACTAGGGAGGTGGGGAGAGGTTCCCAGAAAGGGAATTCTCTTTCTAGTCCAAATGTTCACCTAATTTTTTTTTTTTTTTTTTTTTTTTTTTTTTTTTTTTT
>NW_022437027.1:2345880-2385669 GCF_009761245.1 Sapajus apella
GCCTCCTGGGTTCAGGCAATTCTCCTGCCTCAGCCTCCTGAGTAGCTGGGATTACAGGCACACGCCACCATGCCCAGCTAATTTTTTGTAATTTTAGTAGAGACGGGGTTTCACCATGTTGACCAGGATGGTCTCGATCTCTTGACCTCATGATCCACCCGCCTCGGCCTCCCAAAGTGCTGGGATTACAGGCTTAAGCCACCGCGCCCGGCCGTAACCTAATTTTTAAAAACATGGGCTCCTTATTATTTTGTAAAGCTTATAATTACATTATTAGATACCTCCTTGTCTCATATTTCATTTTTCCAAACTTTTGGGGGAAATGAGTGGAGGGATGGATGGAGTAGAAAATAGTTTTTCCTCTTGGAGGCCGAGGGCTCAGTAGGGGTCAACATTACATTCAGCCCTCTTCTCACATATCATTCTGTTCTACATATATATACCTATAGTAAATCAAGCAAAATGTATCATGCATGCAAATAAAGTTTTTGCATTTGGCCAGTTGGTCCAGTTCTCCTGTCTGTTAACTTCCTTCACCACTCTGTCTCTGTTCATTAATCCTCTCATTCCCTGTATCTAAACCCTCCACCTAACCCTCTCCCAGCCCTTTCTTCCACTTCCGGCTACTAGCCTCACTCGCCTGTCCACTATTACAATCAGCATCCCCAGTCTGCACGAGATTAAGGTGCTCTGCAGCCCGCAGGGCCTGCTTAGCATGAATCAAAGCCAGAGCTCCAGGGTAGCGGTGGGAGTGGTCCCAAAGGCAGGGCGAGGAGGTGGGAAGCTCATTCCCTTCACTGATAATCTCAAAGCAGATTTGCTCGGAGTTCTCTTGCAAGGGAGCTGGCAGGCTTTACTATTTCCCAATCGTTTACTCGCCAAGCTCTCGGATCCACGCGCCGCGGGAGTGAGCCCCAGACGCCGAAACTTCATTCAAAGCAAGGCGGCCCACGAGGTTGGGCTTGGGGGATCTGGATGACCTCCAGGTCACTTCCTCTAGCTCTGCGCCCTTCCCCCACTCCAACCACCTTCGCCTTAAACAAAACTGTCCCCCAGGGCTGAGAGAGGTCGCGCTCTTTCGCACACTCCCTCACCAAGGGTTAATTTTTCCGATCGCACGAGGGGGAGGAGATTTCCCTGTAGACGAGTAAAAAGGGTGATGGACAAACGTGCGGGCACTAAGACCGCAAGGCATTCATTTCCTCCTACGGTGGATGCGGACGCCGGGAGGAGGAGAGCCCCAGAGAGAGGAGCTGGGAGCCGAGGTGCAGGCAATGCTCAGCCCTGGATGTAGCTAAGAGGCAGGGAGAGAGACGACCGCCGGAGACCGAGCGGCGTGGGGAAGACCTAGGGGGGTGGGTGGGGGAAGCAGACAGGAGAGCACTCGAAACCTAGCGCTTTACAGACTATTTTGTTTTGTATCGAGAACACGTAGCGACTCCGAAGATCAGCCCCAATGAACATGTCAGTGTTGACTTTACAAGAATATGAATTCGAAAAGCAGTTCAACGAGAATGAAGCCATCCAATGGATGCAGGAAAACTGGTACGTGATGCTTTCGCCTGATACTGTTCCCGGGAGCCCTGCGCGTCTTCCCGGGAGTGCCTTAATGTCGGTATTCCCTGCCCGGGCGTGAATGGAGCGATGAATCGCGGGCACCTAGCCGATCACTGAGTTCTCGGGTCTCCCGGGTGCAGAAGACGCTGGGGGTGCACGAAGCGCGCGGTCTGTGGGTGCCCCTGTGTGAACCGCGGCTACACAGGCATCTTTTATGTAGATTATATAACATAGAACATATATGTGTGCATAGAGTGATGTCTCCACGACAGGGAAGGCGGGAGAGATGCCACAGTCCAGATCGCCTACCTGTGCTATCCACCCCCCCGACTCCGGTTTTCATCTAGATTTGGGTTTTCTTGCTCGGCCTCCAGCCACCGGAGTGTGAAAGGCAGTGGAGGGAGGACCCTGTCTCCTGCTCCCTTTAACCCTCTCCCGCCCGCCGCCCTCGGCCCTGGTCCTCGCCGTCTCCCCATCCCTCGTGTCCTTCCTTTCTCCTTGCAGCGCTCCTGCTTCACTGTCCTCCTGTGTCTGCTGCTCCCCGGCTGGCCGGATGCCCCCTTTCTAGTACCCCTTTCCCCACGCGGATCCCTTTCCGGTTTCATAGAGACCGGGTGGGAGGGAGGAGAGGAGGGGACAATGAAAACAGTAATAAATGAATGAACCCGAGCGAGTGAAGCCACGCCATTATTAAGTTTCTGTTTTACGGAAACGCCTTTTGGACACACTCACTTCTAATATTGTGCGTAGCTGCTGATGGGAGTTCAGGCACACAGAATAAAAGCCCCTCAGTCTGCAGAGTACTTAGGGGTGGAGGGGCTCTTCCCCAGAAAACTAAATCAGGGAAAACACCTTTCTTATTTAGTGTAGTCCCTCCGCCAGTCCTTTTGAAAATCTTTGTGTGGGAGGCGATCCAGTGTCACCTTGCAATATTTAACAGAGGAGGGTGTGCTCATCTCGCTTCTTGGAGACTGGGTTGTGGCAGAGACATTCCCCTCCTCCTCTTAACTTAGGGTCTGGCGATCTGTAAACTGCAAGCCCGACGCATCCCGGAGCTGGGCTAGGGGTCTGCAACCCCGAAGGTGGCTTGATCGGGAGGGTCGGGCCGCAGGATCTCCCGGGCGCCGGGGGATTCCGCCCGCCGCGTGCGCGAGCACGCGTACCCCGGGCCCTCCCCGCCTGCCCTCTTCAGTGGGAAACCAGAAACGCCGGCGCGCCCGGAGCCGGGGCGGGTTGGTGCAGTGGGAGCCGGTGCCACGGGGCGGCACCTGGGAAAAGGGATTTCAACTTCCTGCCTGCCCTCCGGCCCCCTGGAGTCGCCCGCCAGCGTCGGGAGGCCTGGCCACCGCTCCCTTGTCCTCACGCCCGGCCGGAGCGCGCCCACTCCCAGCTTCCCGCGGGCCGGCCCAGGCCCCAATGGCCATTCGCGGCGGCTGCCGGGCGGAGCCAGCCCACTGGGCCGCGCGCACCGGCGAGGCCGGCCTGCTGGGGGTGAGCTACGGCATGGCTGGCGGCGGCGGTGGTGGGCCAGAGGCCAAACGGCTGCGTCTGGCCAGCGCCAGAGACTAAGAGGCGGGGACGCCAGCCGCTCGGAAGGACTGGAAGTGGGGCCGCCACATGGGCACGGGGCTGGTGCCCTCCCGGGCCGCCGAGGCCGGGGGCTGCAGGGGTGGGTCCGCGAGAAGGTTGGACACCGCGGGTGGAGCCCGCAGATTCCACTAGGGGAGGCCTCAGCGTTTCGGGGCAGCCGAGTCCCCTGGAGCCCCGCCGCCCGGGATCCTTCTCTGGATACACTTCCTCCGCGCGCTTAGAGGGTGGCGCTGGAGGCGGGGAGGGGGCGTTGGCCCGAGCCGGCGGGCGCCGGAACCGCGCGGCTGCCTAGCCCTGGGCCCGGGTCTTCTGCGCAGCTGTTTGTCCTATCCTCTAGCCACCCTGTTTGGGCCCACAGTCCTCCAACTTTAGCCTGTGTGCTCTGCATTGCCTTCTGTCTGCCGAATCTCTGACTTGCTGCGACCTGGCTTACCCTGCTCTTCTGGAAACTGCTTTCCCTCGCTTTGCGGGTGACCCCATTCACTGTACGCCCGCCCTTCCTAGCCCCACCGCGGTCGATACTGCCTCTTACTTACGTGTTGCTTTTTCTCTGAGGCCACTGCCTAGATCTGCTCCAGGTACCATTTCCCGCCTCTTCTCTCCATTCAGTCAGTACTGAGCCAGACAGGTCGTAGTCCTCCTGGGACTGAAAACGACAAAAAATGTGCCAACGTATCTGCTCCTGTTAGGCTTTGACCACTGTTTCCTCCTAGTTCTTTATCTGTACCTTTCTTCTGCCAATATCCTTTATTGGCGTTTATTTATATACATGGATATTCACTTACAGACCATCATCAGCTCTTCAGGGCACGGTTCTTGTCTTATCCCACTCTTGATTCTGCAAAGAACCTAGCAAAGTGCTTTGCATAGGGCATATTCTTGAGAAAATGTCCAGTGAGTTGAAATGGTGATTGGTACCCATTTTATCGCCAGCACTACTCGTTATTCCCGAAGGTTAACAGGCTTGAACTTGAATACCGTGTCAGAGTCACATCTTGGGATTTTGCCCTTCCTGGCTTCTGTTATCCTTGGATTGCTTATTGCAGTCAAAGAACCCTGCTGGCTGTTATCCCGTCCTTGCAACTCTTCCTGACCCTAATTGTGTTACTTTCGTGTGTGTGTGCGTGTGTGTGTGTTCGCACGCGCGCACGTCCAGATTTTGTGCATTTCTCCCAATATCCTGGGGACCCAATTTTATAACTCTCCTCCATCCTCAAACACTATACAGCCAAAAAGTCTTTTTTTTTTTTTTTTTTCTTTTTTTCAAGACGGGGTTTCATCATGTTGGTCAGGGTAGATTCTAACTCCCGACCTCGTAACCCACCTGACTCGGTCTCCCAAAGTGTTGGGATTACAGGCGTTAGCCACCGCGCCGGGCCCAAAAAGTATTTAAACATTTTTTAAAATTTAAGTTTACTAGCTGGGCATGGTGGCTCATGCCTGTAATCCCAGAACTTTGGGAGGCTGAGGTGGGTGGATCACCTGACATCAGGAGTTTGAGACCAGACTGGCCAACATGGTGAAACCCCATCTGTACTAAAAATACAAAAAAATTAGCTGGGCATGGTGGTACATGCCTGTAATCCCAGCTACTCAGAAGGCTGAGGCAGGAGAATTGCTTGAAACAGGGATGCGGAGGTTGCAATGAGCTGAGGTCGTGCTACTGCACTCCAGCCTGGGCAACAAGAGCCATACTCTGTCCCACTCCTCCCAAAAAATTAATTTTTGTTTTGTTTTGTTTTTTGAGACGGAGTTTCGCTCTTGTTGCCCAGGCTGGAGTGCAGTGGCTTGATCTAGGCTCACTACAACCTCCGCCTCCCAGGTTCAAGCGATTCTCCTGCCTCAACCTCCCAAGTAGCTGGGATTACAGGCATGCACCACCACTCCCGGCTAATTTTGTATTTTTAATAGAGACGGGGTTTCACCGTGTTGGTCAGGCTGGTCTCAAACTCCTTCCTGACCTTAGGTGATCCGCCCACCTCGGCCTCCCAAAGTGTTGGATTTACAGGCGTGAGCCACCACGCCTGGCCGCTCAAAAAATTAATTTTATTTACACTTGTTATTTTTATTTTTAATACAATCCAGCTGATGCAGGACAAAAAGTCTTGAACTAGATTTTCTTTTCATTCCCTTTATAACAAAAGAAGGGAACTCCATAACCAAGGCTTAGACATTCTTGAGGAGAGAGGAACTTGAAGAAATCACAAAATCTTACCTTTTTCAGACTCATTGACTTAAATGATTTGGAATAGCTTCTGGAGGAAAAACATGATATAGTGAAGCTTCTACTATCTGTCGTTTGAGAATTTGTGGTTGTCCTTATAAATCTCTTCTTAGTATCAAGCAAAATTTGTTAATTTAGAGAATTAAAACATCTCTCTCAAAAGTAAGCTACACTGACTTTTGAAAAATTGTGAGAAGGGCCAGTAGCAAGTTTTGCCAGTATGCTGTCTTTGCTAACTAGCTTCATTTAAGAGGACCTAAAATAATAATACTTTATTAAACATACCCTATAATCCATTCTTACTAACCATAGCACAAATTAATGGAAACATACCCTGTAATCCGTACTTATTGACCATAGCAGGTATTCATGGAATGGGGGCCCACTTTCAGAGTCGCGTTTGTGTAAACACTAAAGGGTACAACTGAGGCTAGTTTATCTAAAGTTTATTGCTGCTCTAATGAATGATTAACCTCATACACATTGGCCTAGCCATGAAAGTAAATACTGCAGACTTTTTATTTTGCTAGCAAATAGTTTCATATATAATAGGTTATAATAGCAATTGAAATGCAAAGTAGTAAGTATATTTCCTTGTAGGATCATCCTGGGCCTCATCTTGATACTACATGTCCAGTGAAAAATATCCTGTCTGGGTCATATTATCTGGTAAATAAGAGTTTATGACATGAGGTAGAGAAAAATGCCTGCTCGTAGGTCCAAATAGGAGTTTTGAGTACCAATTTTACACTGAAAAGTCCTTGTAATTTTACAACATTGAAAATAGAGGCATTTTGCTCTTTTATGAGATGTCTGGCCTTTACCTGTTTTTCTCACTAAGAGCGGACTTAAGTTAGAAGTGCTGCTAGCCAGGGAGCAAAATCACCTGGCGATTGGTAAGGTGACATAAAATTCATTGAGTGAGAAGGGAAGCTGGGCTCTCTCTGCCTTCTCTTTCAGCCGCCTGCCAGGTTTGTGCTAACAGCAGTGCTAGTTCCTCCAGTTGTAATTGTCTAGCCAATGATGATTATCTTCTGATGTCGGCTGACACGGTGCTGGCCAATAGGAAAGCAGAAGGCCTGTGCTGACTGCTGTAACATTATGTATGTGAGGTGACGTCTTCAAAGGGCTTGCCTGGAACCTCACGAAACTCTCCCCCCTCCCCTCTCCCCTGGCATTCTCCACACATCCAGCCTTTCAAAGCTTTGTATATTTTTCTGACTTGTCTCCCCACTCACTCCCTTGGTGATGGAAAAGGATTTACTTGTTTTATTCTGTGTTATAAAGTCTGTAAGATCGTGTAGAAATTTTAAGAATTAAATGCTGTTCAGCTGAGCGTTTATTCACAAATTTGTTTTTACCAAAGGGGAAAAAAAAATGCAGTGAAACATTTTATTTCACTTTATTTTTGTTTTGTTTGTCTGTTTTTCTTTTTTTTCTGAGATGGAAGGAAGCCAATTTTTTTGTTGTTGTTTTTTCTTTTTTCTTTTTTTTTTTTTCATTTTATTTTATTTTTGAGACAGGGTCTTGCTCTGTTGCCCAGGCTGGAGTGCAGTGGCGCAATCTCGGCTCACTGCAACCTCTGCCTTCAGGTTCAAGTGATTCTCATGCCTCGGCCTCCTGAGTAGCTGGAATTACAGATGCCATCCACGAACCCAGCTAATTTTTATATTTTTAGTAGAGATGGGATTTCACCATGTTGGTCAGGCTGGTCTCAAACTCTTGACCTCAAGTGATCTGCCCACCTCAGCCCCTGAAAGTGCTGGGATTACAGGTGTGAACCACTGCACCTGACCGTGAAATATTTTAAAAGGAATTGTACATCTATATGTTATTTTTTTTTATAGGTGAAGTTTGGAAAGTAACATGATGTACAATTTCACGATTAAAAAACATAACATGCACTAAAAACCTGTGTTATCATTTAACTCAAAATATAGCAGCATAAAAACGTAAAATATAGCAGCATAATGTTAATGAAACCGTTGAAATGCAGACATAGTATTTGGCTGTTGTTTTTCCTTTAGTGAGGATTGCTTTGAATTGCTTCCTGAAATCTTCCCTGTAACCTTCTACATGCATTTGTAAGAAAAATGGCTGGAAAACAGTGCATCTGTGTCCATGGAACAGGGTAGGCCAGAGCTGCATTTCATCATTAACATTGCAGCAACAAATTTGGTCAGCTCTGTTGGAATATAGTATGTCTATAGTGTACTCATGTCACTTGCTGTTTATTTTGAGGTATCACAGTTCATATTGATTTAGGATTAAAAAATCATGTGAGGACCATAACGTGTCATTCAATAAATTTTAGAAAGCACTGGGATATAGGCATGATATGTACTAGGTTAAGAGTGAGAATAATGAGAAAACATATAGAGAAGAAGTATGTGATCTGTGTGGGGTCCTAGAAAATAATGTGAAGTTGTGCTTTGATCAGAGCTTTGATCTGAACCTTCATGTATTTTTAAAGAAATTATAAATATTCACACAATTCTTGTTTCTTTGGGATTCCAAAGGATGAAAGCCAGCTTAATGCAAAATATTTTATGATTATATTATCCATCTGGATATTTGTACTGGTTATAATTAGTGATTAAAATTTGTACATAAAGTCTTTTTCACATTGGAAGTAAAAATTCTGTGGTCTTCAGAGGACTGCCTGTTGCCTTTTTGTTTGAGGATGATTCTAAATGTGTCAAAGTGTATAACATTGGAACTTAATGAAACTTTTCAAATGCAGACATCGTATTTGGCTGTTGTTTTTCCTTCAGTGAAGATTGCTTTAAATTGCTTCCTGAAATCTTTCTTGTAAACTTCTGAATGCATTTGTAAGAAAAATCACTGGAAACTTCAAAGTCAACTTATTCCATATCTAAGAGTTCCCTTACTTCCTTGAAAGAAGAATCTTCCTCCCTTCCTTCTTTTCTTTGCTTTTCACAGACTTTTGCCCTTGTTGACCAGGCTGGAGTGCAATTGTGTGATCTTGCGCCACCGCTCCTGGGTAATTTTTTTTTTTTTTTTTTGTATTTAGTAGAGACGGGGTTTCACCATGTTAATTAGGCTGGTCTCAAACTCCTGACCTCAGGTGATCCACCTGCCTCAGCCTCCCAAAGTGGTGGGATTACAGGCGTGAGCCACTGCGCCTGGCCAGAAGAATCTTTCAACTTAGAAAGTGGAAGAGTTATGAGAGGGATGGAGACTTAGAAATACTTAGGAGGACATAAAATCAGTTTTTTGTTGTTGTTGTTGTTGTTGTTGTTGTTAAATCAGTTGTTGTTATTATTGTTTGTTTGTTTTGAGCCCAGTCTTGGCTCACTGCAACCTCTACCTCCCAGGTTCAAGCCTCAACCTCCTGAGTAGCTGGGATTACAGGTGCCTGGTCCCCCATCTAATCAGTCTTTAGACAACAAAGTAAAATAGTGTGGCACCATTCTGGCAATTCAGGAATTCATCTTTGCTTAAACAATCTGCAGTATTTCAGGTCCAAGTATTTTATTTTCTGAAATGAGTTAACCAAACATTGTCTTGATGATTAATTTATTTTTTCAACTTTGGACACAGGTGAGCCAAACTGTCCTTTATTAGTAGGAACCAGACTTCATTCCACAAATTTGCCTCAGTCCTCTCTCTCTTTACTCTTTATGTACCTAACATCCACCCGCTCTCATTTACTTTCCAATTACCTTTGTTAGGAGTGCTTAGGGATGTACCTAGGAAAGTTACCTGTACAACATATGTCATTTCTGTTGATAACCGTAGGTAATCTGAGTGAAACTATAACTTGGCTTTATTGTAATATTAAAACTCATAACTTCATTTATTTATCCAGATTCTGATTGTACATGTATTCAGACAGGGTGCTGGGCATGGTGGCTCACGCCTGTAATCCAAGCACTTTGGAGGCCAAGGTGGGCGGATCACCTGAGGTTGGGAGTTCAAGACCAGCCTGACCAACATGGTGAAACCCCATCTTAAAACAAAACAAAACAAAAAAAAAACCCAGCATCTCTAATTATATTTAGCCTCCAATCATTTATTTTAGACATACATGAGGGGTTTTTTTCTTTCTTTCCTTTTTTTTTTTTTTTTCTTCGAGATAGAGTCTCGCTCTGTCTCCCAGGCTGGAGTGCAGTGGCATGATCTTGGCTCACTGCTACCTCCACCTCCTGGGTTCAAGTGATTCTCCTACCTCAGTCACCCCAGTAGCTGAGACTACAGGCATGTACCACCATGCCTGGCTAATGTTTATATTTTTAGTAGAGACAGGGTTTCGCTATGTTAGCCAGCCTGCTCTTGAACTCCTGACCTTGTTATCCGCCTGCCTGGGACTTCCAAAGTGCTGGGATTACAGGTGCGAGCCATTGCACCTAGCCTCTCTCTCTCTTTTTTAAATAGAGACAGGGTCTTGCTTGTCACGCAGGCTGGAGTGCAGGGGCACAATCACAGTTCACTGTCATCTCAAACTCTGCTTCTGGGTTCAAGCGATCTTGCCTCAGCCTCCCAAGTAGCTGGGACTATAGGCATGTACCACCTCACCTAATTTTTTTATTGTATTGTAGAGTTAGGAGTCTTGCTATGTGGCTTAGGCTGTTTTTATTTGTTTGTTTGTTTGTTTAAGAAATGGGGTCTTGCTATGTTGCCCGGGCTGGAGGGCAGTGGCTATCCCACTACTGATCAGCACTGGAGTTTTGACCTGCTCCGTTTCCAACCTGGGCGAGTTCACCCCTCCTTAGGCAACCTGGTGGTGGTCCCCCGCTCCCGGAAGGTCACCATATTGATGCCAAGCTTAGTGTGGACACTTGATCGGCATACTACAGCCCAGAACTCCTGGGCTTGAGCGAACCTCCCACCTCAGCCTCCTGAGTAGCTGGGACTACAGGCATGTGCCACGCATGTGCCACCCTGCCCAGCACTTAGGCTAGTTTTGAGCCGTTGGCCTCAAGTGATCCTCCCATCTCAGCCTCCCAAAGCGCTAGGATGACAGATGTAAACCACCACACCTAGACAGCAGGGTAGATTTTCTTTGTCCTAAAGCAATGATACTAACAGTTAATATATGGCTGCTTACTGATTGCAGGCCTTCTTTTAAGATTCTTTACATACTTTAACTGTGAAACCCTTGCAGCCACCCTTTATGATCTTTTGCACAATAGACAACTCAGGTAAGGGAGTAGGATTTATATGTGGGATTCGGAAAAGGAAAACTGGGCTTGAATAAGGCTTGGATGGCTGGTGGAATGTTGATGGGTGTGTCACATGGCCCCAGTCATCCTCTTCTTTGAATATTAATTAATACAGCATTCAATCAGTAAAACAATGCACTTGAAAACTTGGCTGCACTGAAAACATATCAGGCATCTGTGGTCTTAGTGATCTCACAATTGTCTCTTATGTTAATAATTTTCCCTAGGTGGATCCTGAACACTTAAGGCCAGGATAACTACAGAAAACCCCTATTAGCTTCACTGGCTATAACAAACATTAAACTGAGAATTATTATTTTCTGAAGATCATTTGTTCAGTATCAACACTTTTTGTAATTTCTGAAAGCAATGACACCTTTAATGATGCTTCTATCATAAACTGTTTCACAGTTCATGTAAAACAAACTGTGGCTCACAGATTTGGAACAGCTTTGTAAAGCTTTGGCCTATAAAATATTTTCTGTCTGCTCTGTAATATTAACTTCTTACACTCAGCTTGGTTCTAGACCCTGGGGATTTTGTGCTTCTACCTGGTCTGCAGCCAGACTTTCCTCCCAGCAGGTTTTAGTGTAGCTACTTGTAAACAGCCACCCACCATTGACAGTAAAATAAAAATGTGTGGGTTGGGGATATCCCTATTCTTGGAGGTCAGCTCCCATAATGTGAAGAATCACAGAATACCTTTTGTTTCATTTTATTAGCTTTCAATTATTTTCCTGATTCTAAGATAAGAAATAGTGATAGGAAACGAAATAAAAACATTAATAATTATAAAGAAGTCAGAAAGGAAACACCTTTAATTCTTTTCTAGAGGCAGCCACTGTTACTTTGTCCCATTTCTTTCAGCCTTGTTTCAGTTTTTAGTGTGTCTTAGATCATTCAGTGTCTAAACTGTGAATGCCTGAGTTCCCCATTATGTGCCAGGCACTGCACTGAACACATTTAGATACTATATCATTACACCTCTTTTTTTTTTTTTTTTTTTTTTTTTTTTTGAGACAGAGTTTTGTTCTTATTGCCCAGGCTGGAGTGCAGTGGTGTGACCTCGGCTCACCACAACCTCTGCCTCCAGGGTTCAAGCTATTCTTCAGCCTCAGCCTCCCAGGGAGTAGCTGGGATTACAGGCAAGTGCCACCATGCTGACTAATTTTTGTGTTTTTAGTAGAGATGGGGTTTCACCATGTTGGCCAGGCTGGTCTTGAACTCCTGACCTCGGCTGATATGTCCTCCTCAGTCTCCCAAAAGATTTTTTTTCTTTTCCATTTTGCTGAGGTCTAACTTGAGAAGCCTTCATTTGTTGGGAACAGTTAGGTTATGTGCTTTTTCTCTGCTTACTGTTTGCTACAGGTAACTTTGTGAAGAGGTGGAGGATCTAACTTGCAAAGTCTTCACTTATTAGGAAGAGTTAGGTTATATGCTTTCTCTCTGCTTACTGTTTGCTACATAGTAACTCTTGCAAAGAGGTGGAAACTTTTTTCCCCTCAAAAATGGCTCCAGAATGGAGTGGAACAATTGATACTATGTAAATTAAGGGATGATTAAGAGATCAAAGGACCTCTTAAGTGTGGTACTTAATAGGAAGAAATTGGCTTTATGGAGTTTTCTTAGGAAAAGGAGTGATTTTCAGGGTTTTGCTCATATGCCCCTAAAACAAGTTTAAAACACTATGTGCTGCCTCACACATTTTAAAATTTTCATCATAAATTGAAATAAGTTAAATTTTAATAGATGTAGAATAAATATAAAATGAGTGAAGATAAGGATTGGCTAATTATGATAACTATTACATGATATCATAAGATAGGTTTACCTACTTTATTGAATAATACATAATGAATCTGAAATCACAGAACATTGACCTCCATGGTTTTATTCAATTTATAGTGGGGTTTTTTTTTTTTTTTTTTTGAAACATTCCATATACATATATATGGACTTGTTTTTGTTTTTTTTTTAAGATGGAGTTTCATTCTGTTGCCCAGGCTGGAGTGCAGTGGTATAATCCTGGCTCACTGCAACCTCCACCTCCTGAGTTCAAGTGATTCTGTTGCCTTGGTCTCCTGAGTAGCTCGGCTTGCAGGTACATGCCACTACACCTGACTAATTTTTATATTTTTAGTAGAGACGGGGTTTTACCATGTTGACTAGGCTGATCTCAAACTCCTGACATTAAGTGACCTCAGCCTCCCAAAGTGCTGGGATTACAGGCGGGAGCCACTGCACCTGAACCCATTCCACTTAAATTTAAAAGAATCACTGGCTTGTTCTGAATCAGAAATATCCCAACATTCAGAATGCAGAGTGTGATCAGAAAGGGAAAAAGGAAGAATATCACATTGCCTCCTGGCATTGTTTACTTATTTATTTATTTTTACCAGAAACCCATGCACTTTATTGAACGCCATTGTAGAAAAGTGTGTGAGGGTAAAGGGTTGATACAGGACTTGGCTGGGGGCAGGGCGAGGAATGGAAGCTGGAGTTCGTGGGAGACAGGTCACGGGCAGAGCCCCTGGCCGGGATGATTCCTCTGGATCTACTGATAGGCTTGCAGAATGAGTATTGAGATGATGATCAGCAGAATGGTCATGATGATACCCAAAATTAGGGCCCAGATGTTCAGGCACTTGGCGGTGGAGGCGTAGGCCTGGGCCCCGGTCAGCTCATCAACCACCTTCCTGTCCCTAGACTTCATCGAGTAGGCGAACGCTATGAAGCCCAGGCAGCAGGAGTTCATGAAGAGGGTGTTGAACAGGGACCAGACGACATGGTCGGGCACAGAGGTCTCACTTCGGATGTGGATCAGGTGGATGTTGGGGGCGCAGGGTTGTGGGGCGCCCCCAGCACACCCACCTCATGTTCCTTCTTCAGCATCTCATAGTTCGGGGGACGGTCCGTGCTGGCGGGAGTGAAGAAGGTTTGGATAGTGTGGTTCATGGTGTCCGGGGAAGACCGGCTGTGGTCAGGTTGCTGGGATGCTTCTCCAGCATTGTTTATTTTTATGATGTGTGGGTGAGAGATGGGTAGGCTATCAGATGTCTCAAAATAAGTCTTCTTGACCGTAGAGAAGGTTATAGATGATAGGATTTCTGTGTGTGCTGATGGTCAGTAGGAATAGTCACCTACTTGTTACATCGCTTTCTTATTCTTTTCTTGGTCATCCACATTCAGGACCTGAGGACTTCTCAGGAAACACCTTTCCCTGACACATGAAGTGGCTGATTGAAGGTATTTCTGCATACTTATCTGAAAGTCCTATCTTTTCATTAAAGGTTCTTCTACATATTGACCTGAAGGATGAGTTCCTCTATCAGTCGTCCTGTCATCCTAATTGTGACTCCAGCTGTCTTTTATTTCCACTTCTGCATGACTGTCTTAATACTTCTTATATACATTTTGTTCTTTTTAGGCCTTCTTTTCTAAGCCATTTCTCAAATTTTATTTGCAGTCCACTGGTAATCCAACTAGCTACTTCTGAAAAATAAAGTATTAGCCCTCTTTTGGTTTGAACAATTATAACCTACGAGAAACCACTAAGAGATGTATTAAAACTTGCTAAAATTTGGCACTTAGTACATTCAACACAGTAAGTCTGTACTAGAACCTTGCTCTCAGGTAGGGGTAGGAGTGGTGTTCTAATTACATATTCTGCTAAAAAGGTTACCACTAATTTGCTTTGGAACATTGCAAAGTTCCTACTGTACACGACATTCTAGAAAATTTAAGGACACTGTCATCAGTGAATACAGGGTTGCCTTGAGTTGTATTTAGTTTTGAATTACTGTTCTTACATTCGTATTTACAAAAATACTTTTTTTTTTTTCAACCTGCATTTTGTGATTCCTGATACTGTGTATGATTGCATTACTTTGGTTAGGACTTGGTTCTTTGCCAGCTCTTTGTAATTACTAAATCCTTTTTCCACTGACAAGAGAAAAGTGTGGGGTAGGAAAAAGCTTTAGAAACATGCTCCATGTTTCTAAATGACACTTACCTAGAGAGTTTGTTTTTCCGTGGTATACACATGCACAGGCTTATCTCAGGGAATTCAGATTTAGCAGATCTGTGGGGGTGTCCAGACAAGTGTTACTGTGAAAAATCTTCCCACTTGCCCTAAGTAGAAGCACTGCTCTGTATGAAACTGACTCCATGTCTCATTCTTTGGGTCTGTCTTCTCAAACCATTGATTTCACAGGCTGAACTCTTCCTTAGCTAATCTGCTATACCTACTTTGTCATCTACGTAGGACCAGGACATAGCTCAGCACAAAACTACTCATCTCCCTCTTCTCCTACCTGTAATTTACAACCAATTCCCGCGTGAGCGGGCTGTCAGTTTTGTCCTTGGCATTGACTTCCTTCAGCTCCCCAGGACTACATTTAGTCTCCTAGATTCCTATCTCCCATTGTCTTTCTGAGTCATGGATCTGATCTCATCACCACAGTGGTTAAAAACCTTTGGTGCTGGCCAGGTGCTGTGGCTCGCGCCTGTAATCTCAGCACTTTGGGAGGCTGAGGCAGGTGGATCACAAGGTCAGGAGCTCGAGATGAGCCTGTCCAATATGGTGAAACCCCATCTCTACTAAAAATACAAAAATTAGCCAGGCGTGGTGGCACACGGCTGTAGTCCCAGCTACTCGAGAGGCAGAGGTGGGAGAATTGTTTGAACCTAGGAGGTGGAGGTTGCAGGGAGCCAAGATCATGCCACTGCACTCCAGCCTGGGCAACTCCATCTCAACCTTCAGTGCTTTCCTATTGTTTTAAGGTCATTCAAAATCTGGCGCCAAATTCCCTTCTTAATGTTACTTCTTGAAGCAACCCTTGTTCAGTGCCTACTTAATCGAAATTTGAATTCCAAAGCCTTTTTCTCTGCACCCATCTATATCTATTGCTCTTTTTTTTTTGTGGTTCGCTGGCACTGGGTTTATAAATAGATAAATATGCACCACGAAAAAAAAAAAGTAACACCCTAGGATTCAAAAAAAATAAATAGATAATATTTTCTCTGAAATCAGTGCTTACCACAGAATTTGGCGTACGCTTGCACTCAATGTTTGTTGAATAGATGAATGCATGCATGCATGCATGGACACACAAGGCTGTTCATTAACTTTCAAATGCATCTGATTATACTGTCCAGCACTTCTTTGTATTTCCTTAAGTGAATCATAGGAGATTGTCCAGTGCCTTAAAATAATTGTACTCTCTTCATCTATCTAACCTCATTTTTAAAAGGAAAACGTAGGTGTTTAACATGACTAATTCTTAGTGAATCCATGCTAACTGTTGGGGATTGTTAGTCCTTTTCTAGGTACTCAAACTATCTACTCCAATCAAAGAGAGATGACTTTTTTATTTTATAGCTTTATGTTTATTTATTTATTTATTTATTGAGACAGGGTCTCACTTTGTTGCTCAGGCTGGAGTACAGTGGTGCGATCTCAGCTCACTGCAGCCTCTGCATCCCAGTCTAAAGTGATCCTCCCACTTCAGCATTCCAAGTAGCTGGGACCACAGGCATATGCCACCACGCATGGCTAATTTTTGTATTTTTTGTAGAGATGGAGTTTCCCCATATTGCCAGGCTGGTCTCCTGAGCTCAAAGCAATCCAGATTGCTGGGATTACAGATGTGCACCACCATGTCTGGACGAGACGACTCTTAAAAAAAAAGACTTCTCTAACGTAGAAGGGAGGATGGAATTGTATGCACAAGAAGAAAAAAACCTGGAAGAAAAACATACTAATGTGGTTAAAAAAAAAAATAGTTCTGTAAAGGTGTTAAAATGATGGTTATTATTTCTCTTTATTGATGAAAAGAGCCAAACACTGTAAAATATTTGAAGAGATTGATTCTAAGCCAAATATGAGTGACCACGGCCTGAGGTATAACTTCAAGAGGTCCTGAGAACATGTGCACAGGATGTTTGCTTTATAGCTTGGTTTTATACATCTTAGAGAGACATAAGACATCAGTCAATACATGTTAGGTATGCACTGGTTCTATCCAGAAAGGCAGGACAACTTGAATTGGAGGGGAGAGGTGGGGGTGGTGCTTACAGCTAGATTCAAAGCTTTTCTGATTGGCAATTTGTTAAAAGAGTTAAATTATTATGTAAAAACCAGGAATCAGTAGAAAGGTGGGTTAAGATAAGGAGTTGTGGTTCTACATAAGGTTCCTATGTAGACAAGGTCTCATAGGTGACTGCCCTTAGTAGCAAAGAAACATATTGGGTTTTTTTTGTTTGTTTCTTTGGTTTGGTTTGGTTTGGTCTGAAGTCATCTAGAGGCCTCAGGGTAAAATATTTTGATTTCCTTCTTTATCTGTGATGTGATGTTATGCCAGATTCAGGTTTGGAGAGATTTTATGATTTGTAGGGTGTGATTTTCCAGACACTTTAGATAGGAATTTGGGCAAGAGGGAAAAAATTGTCAGCGTTTAGTCCTCATCCTTCTGCTGTTCCAGTTTTCTTATTGTTGAGATGAAGTTTCGCTTTTGCTGCCCAGGCTGGAGTGCAATGATGTGATCTCGGCTCACCCCAACCTCCGCCTACCGGGTTCAAGTGATTCTCCTGCCTCAGCCTTCTGAGTAGCTGGAATTACACTCATGCACCACGACGCCCAGCTAATTTTGTATTTTTAGTAGAAATGTGGTTTCTCTGCGGATCCAGAGAGCCTGTTATGTGTGATCTGCTCAGAAGTTCCAGTGATCTGGTTGGGAGCTGGTCCTGAACTCCCAGCTTCAGGTGATTCACCTGCCTCGGCCTCCCAAAGTGCTGGCATTACGGGCGTGGGCCACCATACCCAGTCAATTTGATTATTTTTTAATAGGAAAGGATTATAGTTCAAGGGAAGATGATAAAGAACATTAACTTTAGCATTACAACTTTTACATATGGAGGAATGTATCTAATAGGACAAAGGTTCCCTAGGGACAAAAGTCATCTAATCTAATAGAAATAAAAGGCTAAGTGTAAACTCATCCCTAGAGTGAAAAAATAAATAAATAAATAAATAGAATAATTGGCTCAGGGACCTTGTGGCACCTGGAAGCAGTTACCGCACACATACCTGGAGTACACAGTTAACAAATATCTTCAGTAGTACTGCAGAATGCCTAGGGGATGGTGTCTCGTTTGGAGGTGTTAGAAAGATTTTGATACTCTCTGAAATGAAGTTTAGAAGGGGTGAGTCTGTCTAGTCCAGAGGTCAGGCTCTGTGGATCCAGAGAGCCTGTTACGTGTGATCTGGTCAGAAGTTCCAGTGATCTGGTTGGGAGCAAGGTGATGGGTTCCCACAGCACTGCTGGAGAAGCAGATCATGCTGGCCCAGGGCATTTCTTTGAACTCTTGCTTCTTCTAGACTTTGCTTTCTGAAAGGAGAAAGATGGAGAGGATTACTTTTCAGTACACAAAAAATAGGCGTTTTGTTTTGTATTTTATTTCATTTTCTCTCCTCTCCTCCTTGTTTTACATTTTAGTTACCCTGTAGTTGATCAGGTTAACTAGGATCTAGGAAGCTGGCTTAGATCTAGGAAGACCTGGCTTTCCATCCCAGTCTTTCTCTCCATTGTCTATGTCCCTAGAGGTTAGAAGAGAATGGCTCAAAATCATATGAAATGCAGTTTTAATTTTATTTATTTATTTATTTAGACAGGGTGTCATTCTGGTTGCCCAGGCTGGAGTGAAGTGGCACAATCTTAGCTTACTGTAGCCTCAACCTCCCACGTTCAAGTGATTCTCCCACCTCAGCCTCCTAAGTATCTCGTATTACAGGCACACACCACCACACTCAGCTATTTTTTTGTATTTTTAGTAGAGACAGCATTTCACTAAGTTGCCCAGGCTGGTCTTAAATTCCTGGAGTCAAGCAATCCACCCGTCTCAGCCTCCCAGAGTGCTGAGATTACAGGTGTGAGCGATTGCACCCGGATTTAATTTTATTTATTTATTTATTTATTTTTGAGGCTGGGTTTCACTCCGTCTCCCAGGCTGGAGGACAGTGGCACAATCATAGCTCACTGTAACCTCGAACTTCTGAGCTCAAGCAATTTTTCCACCTCAGCCTCCCTGGTAGCTAGCATTACAGGCATGCACTACCACACACAGCTAAATTCTTAGATTATTTGTAGAGACTGAGTCTTGCCATGGTGCCTGGGCTGGTCTTGAACTCCTGGTCTCAAGTAATCTTTCTGCCTTGGCTTCCCAAAGTGCTAGGATTACAGATGTGAGCCACCACACGTGACCTTGGAATATAGTTTAAAAAAAAAAAAATCTCTGTAAACAATTCTTTGACATTTTTTAGTTCTATCCTTTATCTAAATTTAGACAAAATTTCATTCTTAAGTTATAGACAAATTAAATGATTATTTCTGGATGTAAGAAAACAAGGTATAGGCCAGGTGCAGTGGCTCATGCCTGTAATCCCAGCACTTTGGGGAGGCTGAGGCTATGAGGCTGGGAGGATTGCTTGAGTTTAGGAGTTTGAAACCAACCTGGGCAACATAGTAAGACTTCGTCTTGCTTTGCAAAAATAAAAATAAAAAAAGATAATAATAATTAGCCAGGTTTGATAGCTGCTTGTAGTCTCAACTATTTGGGAAGCTGAAGCAGGAGGATTGCTTGAGCCTGGGAGTTTGTGTGTGTGTGTGTGTTTGTTTGTTTTCTTCAATATTCTTGTGGCACACCGCTTGTGTGTTTTTTTTAACTTTTTTTTTTTTTTTCCTATCGCTTTGAGCAAAAGAGCCTGGGAGTTTGAAGCTGCAGTTAACCGTGATTGCCCTACTCCACTCCAGCAGCCTGGGTGACAAAATGAGACCCTGTTCCAATAAATAAATAAATAAATAAATATTCTTAATGATTTGGCTTATTCTTTTTAAATCCAGCAAATGTTAATTCTAACTTTTAGTCCTACTCTTACAGTGAGAAGAGGTTAACACATTATGTCTGCCGTCTGGGCTTAGATTGTGGGTGTTATTTCATATGGATAATTCAGGCAAACTCAAGATTTTTGGGGGGTGAATTTGGGTTATATGGATAACATAAACACAATAATACAATGGAAAACTATGTGGCATATACTAAAAGAAATAACTCTGCCATGTTTTTGAGGGTTATACCGTGCATAAGTAATAGAAAGCTCGTCCTCAGAGATCTATGAGTTTGTCTTTTGACTAAACATTTTATGGCCGATAGTTCTTCCCCACAGAGCATTTGGTGTCAGGAGGCTCCTTTTTCCCTAGCAATGCTGGAGGGATGAGGAATAGGGACTGTGAAGCTGATGAAACTATGCTTGTTCCACCTTTTCATGATAGAGTACAAAAAAATAACTAAAATTAAGTGCAACTGGATGTCCTTCTTCAGGATTAAATTTTACTCAGGGGAAAGGATATAGGGTCTTTTGTGTTTATAGTTTGTCATATCTAGGTGTGCTGTAATAGATTTAAACTGTTTTTCCTAGGTAGTTACAACATAACAGCTTGTTTATAAGCAATACCTAGGACATTTGGATTGAAGTACTTTTCCAAAGGGTTATATAAGTTATGTTTTCATTGACCTTAGGCCGGACCATCAATAGCTTGCTTGTTGTCTTCAGTATTAGCTTAAATTATATTTTTTCATGTAAAAATGAAAAGAAATATTCCTCTTTAGTTTTCTAAAGAAATATTAGAAAACAATATTAGAAAATGAAAAGAAATATTCCTCTGTAGTTTCCTCTAAAGAAATATTAGAAAACAATATTAGAAAATGAAAAGAAATATTCCTCTGTAGTTTCCTCTAAAGTTTTCTCTTTAGTTTGTCTGGGTTTGATGATTTAATATTTTTACCCTATTTTCCTTTTTTTTGAGTTGGAGTTTTGCTCTTGCTGCCCATGCCCAGGCTGGAGTGCAGTGGCTCGATCTCGGCTCACTGCAAACTTCGCTTCCCAAGTTCAAGCAATTTTCCTGTTTCAGCCTCCTGAGTAGCTGGGATTACAGGCACCCACCACCACACCTGGCTAATTTTTTGTATTTTTGGTAGAGATGAGGTTTCACCTTGTTGGCCAGCTGGTCTCAAACTCCTGACCTCAGGTGATCCATCTACCTCAGCCTCCCAAAGTGCTGGGATTACAGTCATGAGCCACCGCACCCGGCCTACTTTTGCCCTATTTTCTGAAGTTTATATGCATGTATTTTATTTATTTGTCTCATCAATTAAATTGTATGTGTCTAGAGGCCTAGAATTATGAAGATATACATATAACTTTTTTGAATATTTTACCTAATGTAGAAAACTACTAGGATTCATCTTGATAAATAACATATACTGTTGCAGAGACACTTTTAAAAGCATAAACTTTCATCAGTTGTAATTTTCTGCTTCTTGTGTATAGGCTTGGAGCAGGTAACTTTAATACATTATAGAACACAAGTAAGTGAAAAGAAGAAAACAAATGTCACCCTGAGATATACACTAACATTTTGGTGTAAGTCTTTAAAAATTTATTATCCATCTTTGTGTTTTCGTTTGTTTTAGGACAGAGTCTCTCTCTGTCACCCGGGCTACTGCAGCCTCAATCTTCTGGCTCAAGTGATCCTCCAGCCTCAGGCTCCCAAGAGGCTGAGACTACAGGCATTCACCACCACACTGGACTAATGTTTTGATTATTTGTGGTGAAGCAGTCTCACCATGTTGCCCAGGTTGGTCTTGAGCTCCTGAGCTTAAGCAATCCTGACGTGGCCTCCCAAAGTGCTGAGACTATAGGTATGAGCCACCATGTCTGGCCTGTTTCTTTTTAACAAAAATATTATCGGCCTGGCACAGTGGTGCCCACCAATGATCCCAGCACTGTGGGAGGCCAAGGTAGGTGGATCACCTGTGGTCAGGAGTTCGAGACCAGTCTGACCAACATGGTGAAATCTCATCTCTACTAAACACAAAGCATTACCTGGGTGTGGTAGTACATGTCTGTAGCCCCAGTTACTTGGAAGACTGAGGCAGGAGAATTGCTTGAACCCGGGAGGCAGAGGTTGCTGTGAGCCGAGATTGCACCATTGTATTCTAATCTGGACAGCAAGAGTGAAACTCTGTCTCAAAGAAAAAAAAAATTATCATAGTTTTCATACCATATTTTTTCTATAGCTTAACTTTTAAGAAATATATAGAATAGATATTTTGCATGTTGTTAAATACTTCCTGTCCCAAAATATAAGTGAGAGAATTCTGTTTCTTTAATGTAAAGTTCTAGCTGACACATGAAAACCTCTAGGAGATGCATCTCACTCTTTTCAGTCAACATATTTTTAAATTACTTTTAGAAGACAGAGAAAAGAAAACTAGTAGCTTTAGAAGAACACAAAATAAACTGAATTATAGTATTAAAATTGCTTTAAGTTTGACCAGTCGAGTACAAAATACAATACATTTCAGACTATTCTCTTCATGGGTTATGTCCTTTTTGGGTAATACTCATCAGTTTGCTGTGAAGAACATTTATGTCAATCAGGGAACTCTGTTAAGATGCTTTCAAGTGCAAGTAACAGAACCTAATTAACTGTAGCCTAAAACATGAAGACTTTTAATTATTTCACATAATAATAGCTTTGATTGGAAGCCTCAGTGGTCGTTCCCTGGTTTAATAATGTTATCAATGATCTGGGTTCTATCTGAGTTTCTGTTTTGCCATCCATAATGTGTCAATTGTTTTTTCTCCATGGTCACAAGGTGGCTGCCATATCACCAAGCTTCCTACACCAGCATCTCAACTTTTATTCACTTTCTTATCAAGAAGAAATTTACAAGCCAACTCATACTCAGGAGGTTTGTAAAAGGATATGCTCTTTTTTTATTATTTATTTATTTATTTATTTAAAAACAGGGTTTCACCATGTTGGTCAGGCTGGTCTTGATCCCCCGACCTCAGGTGATCCGCCTGCCTTGGCCTCCAAAGTGCTTGGATTACAGATGTGAGCCACCAAGCCCGGCCTCATTTATTTATTTTTTAAGAAACAGTGTCTCCCCCATCACCCAGGCTGGCATGCAGTGGCATGATCACAGCTTACTACAGTCTTATACTCCTGGGCTCAAACCATCCTCCATCTCAGCCTTGCAAGTAGTTCAGACTACAGGACATGCCACCACTCCTGACAGATTTTTAAATTTTTTGTAGAGATGGGGTCTTGCTATGTTGCCCAGGTTGGTCTTGAACTCTTATCCTCAAGAAATCCTCCAGCCTTAGCCTCTCAGTCACTGGGATTACAAGCATGAGCCACTATGCCTAGATTTGCTCTTATTATTGCTATAACTTCAGCCTTAGCCTCAGCCAGGCCTGGTGATGTGTCTCAACACTGACCATTCACTGACAGAGGACTGGAATTGCTTTGCCTACACTGACTGTTAAATGACAAAGAGACTGATCGCCTTGAGAGGCTTAGACCAGTCTTGTACTTTGTATCTCAAGGACCAGGCACATTGCCCTCCACACAATATCAGGTAAAGTTTATCTGTTAGCAAAGTAGGTGGATTGGGTTGGCTACAAGGTATCTTTGACCATGCTGGCACAAGAATATATACGCTCAGAAGAAAGAACAATTTCAGGTTGCAATAAAAATCATCTTGGCACTTTTTATATGTTCTTATGTAGCACTTTTTGTATATTCTTCACAAATGGAAAGGTCTTCTTAAAAAGTAGAAACATTGAGGCCAGGTGCAGGGGCTCACACCTGTAATCTCAGCACTTTGGGAGGCTAAGGTGGGTAAATCACAAGGTCAGGAGTTCAAGACTAGCCTGGCCAACATGGTGAAACCCCATCTCTGCTAAAAATTAAAAAATTAGCCGGACGTCGTGATGCGTACCTGTAGTTCCAGCCACTAGAGAGGCTGAGGCAGAAGAATCACTTGAACCTGGGAGACAGAGGTTGCAGTAGCCATGATCACGCCACTGTACTCTAGCATGGGCAATAGAA
This sequence comes from Sapajus apella, assembly GCF_009761245.1. Lineage (NCBI taxonomy): Eukaryota > Metazoa > Chordata > Mammalia > Primates > Cebidae > Sapajus > Sapajus apella. The sequence continues at coordinate 2,369,397 of NW_022437027.1, forward strand.
TGAGACTGTCTCAAAAAATAATAAGTAGGATTTCCGCCAAGATAGCCAAATAGAAACAGCTCTGATGCGCAGCTCCCAGTGAGAGAGATGCAGAAAGCGAGCAATCTCCGCATCTCCAACTGAGGTACCAGGTTCATTTCAATGGGACTGGTTGGACAATGGGCATAGCCCAAAGAGGGCAAACCGAGGCAGGGCAGGGCACTGCCCCATCCGGGAAGTGCATCTGACTGGAGGACCGGGGTCTTACCACCGCCGGCACTCCGGTCCAGATAATGCACTTCTCCAAAAGCCTCTGCAACCCACAGACCAAGAGATCTTCGCCAGGCTGAAAAGCGCGGCAAGTTACCTGCACAGAGTTAATAGCAGCCACTGCCGGTGTCGCGGATTGTTGGCACGGATTTAGGCAGACTCATGACTGGCCGGGAGAGCCTGCGGGACAGAGCTACCAGCCCCCAGTAGAGAGGGAGAGCTAAAAGCAGGGAGAGAGGTGATGTGGCTAGGCTGGTCCCTCCCCCACAAAGCCCAGCAGGCTGAAGCCCTCCCGCTTGAGAGTGGTTTTCCAGCCAGCACAGTAGGTCAAGCTTAACCTGGAACCATAGAGTTTGGTGGGGCAAAGGGCATCCACCATTACAGAGGCAGGCCTAACCACCCTGTGAAAACGAAAGACACAGGAAGCCTACACAGCAGCAGAACTGAGTCTGTGGCAGCCCAGCAGCACCTCTGCAGGCAGACAAGGGACAAACTGCCTCTTCAAGGGGCTCCCTGAGATCAAAGCTAGATAAACCCATGAAGATGGGAAGAAACCAGCGCAAAAAAGACCATCAAAGACCAAAAGGCCTCTCCTTCTCCAAGGGATCACAACTCCTCACCAGCAAGGGAATAAAACAGGATAGAGAATGAGTTATATATAATAAGTATCCTGTTGAGTTCATTGCACTCAATAAGAATAATTAGGTTGTTCATTCAGTGCATTATATTCTTGGGATGGGTTTAGATGCATCAAAATCTAAATATGCCAACTTTGGAGCAAAAGTAAAAATGTAGATAAAGGTTGTGGTATATAATGTGATGGGTTTCTTGTGCTTTACATGTATTTTGTTGTTGTAGAATTTGCATCTGTGACTAATAGGTCTTATAGAAGAAAAGCAAATTTATTTTAGTGAAGGTGTGTTGACATTTTAGGAATGTCAGCTTCGTGCATCAAGAAACCTAAGGTCAACAGAAAGCTTGATAAGTCTAGTCTGATTCGGTAGGGCCACAGGCAAAAAGAGTTACCATTTAAAAAAAAAAAAGTACGCTCAAAAGTAAAATCATTATTATGAGAATATATATTTAAAGTGACTGAAGGCCAGGCACGGTGGCTCACACCTGTAATTTCAGCACTTGGGTAGGCTGACACAGGCAGATGACTTGAGGTCAGGAGTTCAAGACCAGCGTGGCCAACATGGTGAAACCCCATCTCTAATGAAAATACAAAAATCAGCTGGGCATATGACGGTATGGGCCTGTAATTTCAGGCACTTGGGAGGCTGAGGTAGGAGAATTGCTTGAGCTGGGGAGGCAGAGGTTGCAGTGAGCCAAGATTGAGCCGCTGCACTCCAGCCTGAACAACAGAGTAAGACTCTGTTTCCCAAAAAAAAAGACTCTGGCTTTCTTTACATACTATTTTAAAATCTTTTTCTTTTAAAAAAAATTTTTTTAAATTTCTAATTTTTGTGGGTAAATCTTTTTTAAAATTTACATTGAAGGTAATGCTATTTTTTTCATCCAACAAGTTATTTATTTTGCTTTCTTTATTTTTTTTAACTTTTAAGCTTGAGGGTACCTGTGAAGGTTTGTTACATGGGTAAGCATATGTCATGGGGGTTTGTTGTACATATTATTTCATTACTCAGGCATTAAGCCCAGTACCCAATAGTTTTCTGTTCCTCTCCCTCCTTCCCACCTCCTCCATCAAGTAGACCTCTGTGTTGTTTCTTCATATTCATAAGTTCTTATCATTTAGCTCCCAAGGTGATACTATTTTATCTTATTTCTTGCCAGAGCATCTAACAGTAGAACGAATCAGTTGATCAAGGAATTTATTACAGTTGAGGAAATGTTGGCAAAATGCAGCCATAGGCTGAGTGACATGGGTCTGTTTAATAACAGGGCAAAGTAAAGGTGGCCTTTTGCAGATCTAGAAATCAGGTAAAGGAAACCATTCTTATCAGGTCTAATAAAATTTTAGATGATAGTCTGAATCTTTCAAAATGTATCAGACCTGGATGTTCTAGGATGAGAATGGCTGGTTGTGGGTATCATTAGGGGCATAAACAAAACTTGGAACAGTTGTTGCCATCCTGAGACTAGCAGTCAGAGAACAAATTCGTCTGCTGGGATCACATCGGATCTGCTTCCCATTACTACCTGCTTCCGTGCCTTGACAACCTGAGTTCACATTTCTCTCTGTTCATTCTCATGCTTGACTAAGTCACACCCAGCAATTTGTTCTGTCTGGGAGAAGCAGGTCATAGTTGCTGTTTGAATACACAAGATAGGCAGATCAAGTCAATGGATGAAATAGTATGCTATTATGGCAATACATGGCATGCTTTTTGTCTTTATTACACAAACCTGTGGGTTTACCTAGCACAAGACAAATGGGAAGCTGTCAATCACTGGAACATAAGCATATGAGAATCCACGTAGGCATACATCAGTGTGTCTCTCCTTCTATATTCTTTCTTGTGCTTTGAACTTGAAGACAAGCAGATTTGGGAGGTCCAGGAGTATTGTTGTTTACCTTTTTCCCCTGCATGTGAGACTCAGATGAAAGTTTCCATATTCCAGAGGTATATGTCCATTGTTTCACTGTAACAAGAATTAAAAGCTCTTTGCAGAGTTTACAGTAAAAAACATCACCAAGAATTTTAAGTACTTTGGGCTAATGCAGTTATTTATTTTTGTAAACATATATTTTAAACCAAGCAAAACCAGATCTCAAAAAAGACATTTCTTAGGAAGAAAGGTATTCACTTAACTAAGCAACCAGTGTCAAATGTGGATGCTATCCTGGAAAGCTCTTCTTTTTCAGTGTCTAATCCATGTACCTGGGATGGATTAGTACTGTCTACCTCGAAACCTTGTACTTTGTAGGAGGTCCAGGCAAGTCTCATTACTTGCAGTAGTTATGCTTTATAAAGTTGCTGGGAGCACTGCATTAGCAAACACCAAATCATTGCTCCCAGGTGAAATACAAAAATTAAATTCCTACAAGTTTCTGGTCACAACATCTTCAACAATTGATCAATACATGACTTTGTTTTAAGTGTGCTTCTGTTAAAGACATCTTTTGTGTGTGAGTAGAAAAACTCAAAGCTGTTTTTCCTCTGCTCTCATACCACCACCAAAGCAAGCAATCAATTCTGCAGCAGACATCCACTGGGTATCCTCCAATTCAATTTTGATGCTAGCTACTTGGAGATAGGGACAGATCCCGCAGGTTGAGGGTCCAATCCCCAAGACTCCCTGCTCTCCCTAGCTGCACGTCTGGCTCTCTGGAACTTCTGACCTCTGATTGGCTTCAAGTTGGGATTCTCCATCTTTGGGTTCCACTAATTTGCTAGAGAGGCTTGCAGAACTCAGGGAAACACCTTTATCGGTTTATTATAAAGGATATTGTAAGTCTGGGCACAGTGACTTACAACTGTAATCTCAGCACTGTGGGGACCAAGGCTGGAGGATTGCTTGAGCCCAGAAATTTGAGACCAGTCTGGGCAATATAGTGAGACCTTGTCTCTACAAAAAGATTAAAAATTAGCCAAGTGTGGTGACATGTACCTGTAGTCCCAGTTACTTGGGAGGCTGGGTGGGAGGCTTGAGGACAGGAGGCAGAGGCTGCAGTGAGCCGAGATAGTGCCACTGTCCTCCAGCCTGTGCAACAGAGCAAGAGACCCTGTCTCAAAAAAAAAAGAGGATATTATACAGGATGCAGATGGAAAGATACATAGGGCAATGTATGAGAAAAGAGGCTTGGAACTTCCATGTCCTCCCTAGGTGCACCACCTTCCAGGAAACTCCAGATGGTCAGCTATATGGAAGTTCTCCAAACCCAATCTTGAGCTTCTTATGAAGATTTCAGTATATAGTATGATTAACAACTATGCAGAAATGTGATTGGATAAAAAAGGTATCGTCTAATACTCTCTTTTTTTTTTTTTGAGATGGAGTTTTGCTCTTGTTGCCCAGCCTGGAGTGCAGTGGTGTGATCTCAGCTCACTGCCACCTCTGCCTTCCAGGCTTAAGTGATTCTCCTGCTTCAGCCTCCCAAGCAGCTGGGAATGCAGGCATGCACCACCGTGCCTGGCTAATTTTGTATGTTTAGTAGACGTGGGATTTCACCATATTGGTCAGACTGGTCTCAAACTCCCAACCTCAGGAGATCCATCTGCTTTAGCTGCTCAAAGTGCTAGGATTACAGTCATGAGCCACCACACTTGGCCGATCTAATATTCATTTACTGAGCGGGAAACCCAGCAAGGCCTGCCTGTCCAGATTCTCCTTGACCTCTGTGCAACATTCCTTTCTCCAGGATAAGGGGCAGGATCCCTTCTGAACTGAGGATCTCATGACTCAATCAGAAAGGCCGGGGATGATTAGAGTCTTGCCTTGGGCTGGGGAAACCAGAGCAAGGGAAGATCAGAGAGAGAGATTTCAGTTTCTGCACCTGCTTCTGGGCCTAAAGTGCCCCAACGTTATAACAAAAGACTGCAACAAGGGCTGTGGGAGTTGTGAGCCAGGAGCTGTAGATGAAACCTATAGATTTAATATCACACATCTTATTTAACATATTGTTGATTTGTTAACATTGAGCTTGCAGTCAATATCACTTGAACTCATATCTTAGCTAATCTAACACGTGTTTTTTTGTAAGGCACATCGTAATCTTGTAGTTGAGGATACTCCACAGCATTTCAGCACTGGAGGCCAATTTAAATGGGAAATCATGAAAAAGCACAAAAATGTAAGAAAGGTAGCACTAAGTAGACTGCAAAAAACATGTGCTTACAGAATGAGAGTCCAAAAAAGAAGCAGCATCACCTGGTTTTAGCCTCATCTGGGGACGTGCGCATTCAGCAGCTCAAAGTTTTCACCACTCTGTGCATGACCACAAATGACTGTAAAGTACTATGAGTATTGATTTGGAGGTTACAAATTACTTTTAGTGAGTATGCTAAAAAAGTATGAATTCTTAGTAGTAAAGATCAGCTATATTATGTTGTAGAGGTAACATGCAAAGTTCAAGCCTTTATCTTGTTTTGGATAATCCAAATTTATAATGGCAGCAGCACACAAGTTATACTTAGCAGTAAAAAATCACAAAATGCTAAGAAGGTAACTTACTTTTCATTTAGAGAACTTGTCTTTTCAAATTTAAATCAAAAAGCATGTTCTTAAGCCTGGAGATTTAAACAAAATACATAAATTTAATAAATATAGAAAACAAAATATAGGTTGGGTGCGATGGCTCATGCTTGTAATCCCAGCACTTTGGGAGGCCGAAGTGGGTGGATCACCTGAGGTTAGGAGTTTGAGACAAGCCTGGCCAAAGCAGTGAAACCCCATCTCTTCTAAAAATACAAAAATTAGCCAGGTCAGGTGGTGGGCACCTGTAGTCCCAGCTACTTGGAAGGCTGAAGCAGGAGAATCGCTTGAATCTGGGAGGCAGAGGTTGCAGTGAATTGAGATTGCGCCATTGCATTCCAGCCTGGGTGACAAGAGTGAAACTCCATCTCAAAAAAAAAGAAAGAAAATGAAACAAAATATAAAATGAATATAAGCATAAATTCATAAAAATTTTATTGAAAGAAAAATTAGCTCAAAAATTTGTTTTTGAAGAGGGAATCCCTCCCAGATCATTTTATGAGACCAACATCATACTGATACCAAAACCCAGCAGAGAACTCAACAAAAAAAGAAAACTTCAGGCCACTATCCATGAAAAACATAGACGCAAAAATATTCAATAAAATGCTGGCAAACTGATTGCAACAGCACATCAAAAAGCTTATCCATCACAATCAAGTAGCCTTCATCCCAGAAATGCAAGGCTGGTTCGACATATGCAAATCTGTATACGTAATCCACCATATAAACAGAACCAAAGACAAAAACACATGATTATCTCAATAGATGCACAGAAGACCTACGACAAAATTCAACAGCCCTTTATGCTAAAAGCTCTCAATAAACTAGGTATCAAAGGAGCATATCTCAAAACAATAAAAGCTATTTACAACAAACCTACAGCCAATATCATACTGAATGGGCAAAAACTGGAAGCATTCCCTTTGAAATAGGGCACTAGACAAGGATGCCCTTTCTCACCACTCCTATGCAATATTGTATTGGAAGTTCTAGCCAGAGCAATTAGGAAAGAAATAAAAAAATAAAGGATATTCAATTAGGAAAAGAGGAAGTCAAATTGTCTCTATTTACAGATGACATGATTGTGTATTTAGAAGACCCTATCATCTCAGTCCAAAATCTACTTATACTGATAATTAACTTCAGCAAAGTCTCAGGATACAAAATCAATGTGCAAAAATCACAAGCATTTCTATACACCAATAACAGACTAGCAGCCAAATCATGAGCAAACTCCCATTCACAATTGCTACAAAGAGAATAAAATACCTAGGAATACAACTAACAAAGGATATAAAGGACCTCTTCAAGGAGAACTACAAACCACTGCTCAAGGAAGTAAGAGAGGACACAAACAGATGGAGAAACATTCCATGCTCATGGTTAGGAAGAATCAATATCATAAAAATGGCCATACTGCCCAAAGTAATTTATAGATTCAATGCTATCCCCATCAAGCTACCATTGACCTTCTTCACAGAACTGGAAAAAAACCACCTTAAACTTCATGTGGAACCAAAAGAGAACCTGCATAGCCAAGACAATCCTAAGCAAAAAGAACAAAGCCAGAGGCATCATGCTACCTGAATTCACACTATATTTCAAGGCTACATTAATCAAAACAGCATGGTACTGGTACCAAAACAGAGATATAGACCAATGGAACAGAACAGAGGCCCTGGAGGCAACGCCACAGATCTACAACCATCTGATCTTTGACAAACCTCACAAAAACAAGCAATGGGGAAAGGATTCCGTTTAATAAATGGTGTTGGGAAAACTGGCTAGCAGTGTGTAGAAGGCAGAAACTGCACCCCTACCTGACACCTTACACTAAAATTAACTCCAGATGGATTAAAGACTTAAATATAAGACCTAACACCATAAAAAACCCTAGAAGAAAACCTAGGCAAAACCATTCAGGACATAGGCATAGGCAAGGACTTCATGACTAAAACACCAAAAGCATTGGCAACAAAAGCCAAAATAGACAAATGGGACCTAATCAAACTCTGGAGCTTCTGTACAGCAAAAGAAACAATCATTAGAGTGAACTGGCAACCAAGAGAATAGGAAAAAATTTTTGCAATCTACCCATCTGACAAAGGGCTAATATCAAGAATCTACAAAGAACTAAAACAGATTTACAAGAAAAAACCAAACAAACCCATTCAAAAGTGAGCAAATGATATGAACAGACACTTTTCTAAAGAAGACATATATAAGGCCAATGAACATATGAAAAAATGCTCATCATCACTGATTATTAGAGAAATACAAATCAAAACCACATTGAGATACCACCTCATTCTAGTTAGAATGGCAATCATTAAAAAATCTGGGGACAACAGATGCTGGAGAGGATGTGAAGAAATAGGAACAGTTTTACACTGTTGGTGGGAGTGTAAACTAGTTCAGCCATTGTGGAAGACAGTGTGGCACTTCCTCAAGGACCTAGAAATGGAAATTCCATTTGACCCAGCAATCCCACTGCTGGGTATATACCCAAAGGAGTATAAATCATTCTATTATAAAGGCACATGTACACGTATGTTCATAGTGGCACTGTTTACAATAGCAAAGACCTGGAACCAACTCAAATGCCCATCGATAATAGACTGGACAAGGAAAATGTGGCACATATACACCATGGAATACTATGCAGCCATGAAAAATGATGCATTTGTGTCCTTTGTAGGGACATGGATGAATCTGGAAACCATAATTCTCAGCAAACTGACACAAGAACAGAAAATCAAACACTGCATATTCTTACTCAGTCGGGTGTTGAAAAATGACAACACATGGACACAGGGAGGGTAGCATCACACACTGGGGTCTGTTGGTGGGGGGGTCAAGGGAGGGACAGCAGGGCAGGGGCAGTGGGGAGGTCGGGGAAGGATAACATGGGGAGAAATGCCAGTTGTAGGTGACAGGGGGATAGAGGCAGAAATCCACATTGCCATGTGTGTACCTATGCAACAATCCTGCATGTTCTGCACATGTACCCCAGAACCTAAAGTACAATTTAAAAAAAGAGAGAGAGAAAAGAAAAATTAATTAATTAAAAAATAAATAAATAGAAAAAAATTTTTTTTAAATTTGTTTTTGTTTCCTAAGGGAGAACCCAAAGAGAACTAGAAAGAAGAATGGATAATTTCCAAACACATGTGTGTGCTCACACACACTTCATGAATTCTTTGTCATTGTTTTAATATGGAAGATGATTGGCGTGGTAGCTCATGCTGGTAATCCCAGTACTTTGGGAGACTGAGGTGGGTGGATCACCTGAGGTTAGGAGTTCCAGGCTAGCCTGGCCAACAAGGTGAAACTTTGTCTCTACTAAAAATACAAAATTATCTGGGCATGGTGGCAGGCACCTGTAGTCCCAGCTAGTTGGGAGGCTGAGGCAGGAGAATCACTTGAACCCAGGGAGTGGAGATTGCAGTAAGCCAAGATCACACCACTGCACTCCAGCCTGGGCAATGGAGCAAGACCAGAATACTGCCATGACCTATATGCTAACCATTAGGGCTGACCATGCTGAGATTAACAGGCAGTGTTCAGTTGCCTTCTGGCAGCAAGGGCAAAAATAGAACCCCAAGAATTTCAGAGAATTCTTGTTATCTGAAAAGAAAGGTAATTTCTTGTTATTAAGTTAAGAGCAAACCAAGGTCCTTAGCCCAAAGACAAGAAACTTTGAAGGAAAAAGCAGGATGTAATGTCAAAAAACATTGCAGTCCAGGAGCTAAATGAATGTGCAACTTCTGTTGCAACTCCTGAGGAACTTCCCTATGATCTCACTTGATAGCAGGCTGGGATTTATAGTACCTAGGGGAAGGCTGGCAGTATCTTTCCTCCAGATCAGCTCTGAGCTGGGCTTTTGTTCATAAGCTGTCCCAGGAGTGCCGAGGCTCTGTCACTGACAGAGGAGGCAGATGTATTGAAAGCAGGGTCATGGGTTGATAATTTGTTAGGGATGTAGAGAAGTCTAACTGGTCATCTACATGGAGAAGACCACCCTCCTTCCCCGCTTGCCTGATGCGCTGAAGTGTTCTGCCAAAGGATGTGGGATGATCCTTGGTGAATTAGCCTTGGATCTACTCCAACGCATGGGTAAATGTTTGCATGGTAAATGCATGGGTACCTGGCAAGCTCCACATACTTTATTTCATAAATCCTCCTGTTAATTCTGACAGGAATGCATCACCATCATTATTTTATAGTTGAGGAAGCTGACTCTCAAAGAAATGATTAACTCACCTCTGAGTGTGATTCATCTGAGATTAAAACTGCCCAGCTCCTGATACCAGAGCCATGCTTCTCCCTGCCCTCCACGGCCACAGGTGTTACCGAGAACAAAGCTGAAGTGCAGTCTGCCACGTCTCTGAGCTAGACAATCTGAGCTCATTCTTACTGGTTCTTGCAGTGCTATTAAAATGGAGAATTTGATGAACAGTAGTAGCTGAGAGGAGAATCAGCCTGGCCTGACTAAGGCTCGCGTGGGGTTTGTGGAATAAAGTTGGGTTTGTGAAAGTAGATTGGAAGCTTGGAAGCCAGACTAAGAAGTTGGAGTAGGTCTGCCAGACAGGAAGGAACTACGGAATCAGTTAGGAACTTAATGGTGGAAGGGCCTCCTTTCATAAAGGAATATTAAGGATGAACTATACAAAATTGTCAATACTTAGCTTTTTTGGCCTATGAAATGCCAATATCACATGGTTCCACTAAACAGATGACCTGGTATTGTTTTCTGTGAGAGGATAATGGAGAGGTTTGCCATTCTGAGCTTATTGTTTGCAGACATCTAGCAAATGGTCTCTTTTGCTTGTCCAGCTAGTCAGAAGCCAGTTCTCTTTTTGAAGAATAGAGATCAAACCTGCTCTACAAGATTATAGGCTTACCACAATTTGGGTGGGCATGATAAAGATTAAATGCACAGAAAGGCCACATGCCACATTACATTTAAGAAATCCTTTCCTAGTTGGGTGTGGTGGGGCACACCTGTAGTCTCAGCTCCTCCATAGGCTGAGGTGGGAGGATTGCTTGAGCCCAGGGGACAGAAGTTGTAGCGAGCTGTGATGGTGACACTGCACTCCAGCCTGGGCAACAGAGTGAGACTCTGTCTCAAAAAAAAAAAAAAATCCCCCCAAACGAGAAATTCTTTCATTGGAAATAAGCAGCCTACCAACCTGCCTGGCTTCATCCTGCGTCTTTTTTTCTTTTTCTCCTTTTTTGTTTTTGAGACAGGGTCCCACTTTTGTGGCATGATCATGGCTCACTGCAACCTTGACCTCCCTGGCTCAAGCAGTCCTCCCATTTCATTCTCCTGAGTAGCTGGGACTACAGGTGCATGCCACCACACCTGGCTAATTTTTCCATTTTTTGTAGATATGGGGTTTCACCATGTTGCCCCGACTTATCTTTGCCTTGGCTTCCCAAAGCGCTGGGATTACAGGCGTGAGCCACCATGCCCAGCTCTGCTTGGTTTCTTCTGACAAATCTTCATGGCATCTTGTGGCAGACTTGTAGAAGCTGAGTGAGATCGAAGTGTCTAGCTGAGAATACTCATGCTATAAAAGCAGTTTTGCTTTTTCCTTTCCTAGGGTAGCCTTGGCTTCATCTTCCCTCACCGTAAACTTGTCACCAGGGAAGCAGTGTACCAAACTCTGGGACCTGTAGATTCAGACAGTTTCAGTTCCACCTTTGTTAAATGGCTTGGTGAACTTGAGCACATTCTTTAATCTCCCTGGGCCCCCATTTCTAAGTGTGGAACTGAGATAATCAAATTGGGCTGTGGTAATAATTAAGCTAGTTAAGGTGTGTCAATTGCTTACAAAATGTCCAGCACTTTGTAAGCTCTCCATGAAAGGTAGCTGTTACTGGCATGACTCTCAGCAGACATTTTAGTATTGCTTTGCTTTCAAGTGAGCAATGAATTCCTAGCCAACAATATTTTTTAACTTCTCATTAAGCGTTCAGAAATGTCAGGTCACAACCAGGCATATGATCTTTACACTGCTCCCAAATTGCCTGTCGCATTCACTCAGATTTTCCGCCTGACGGAAGATTCCTTGACCTCAACTCAACATTCGATCTTACAGTTAGTTCTCCCACTGCTCTATAAGTAGCTTATGACCCTGGCAAATTAAACCACCAGATTATCTGTCTTCTTTTTCTATTTCTGAAATTTAGAAAGCCCAACTCAGTGCTGCCTCCTTCATACAACCTTTTAAAGTTTTGAAATTTTAATTTTAAACTCTTCCGTTTTTGCTTTTTCCTTTGGGACTGGTAGATTTTCTCATTAAAGTCAGTTGTGACTTGTGTGTCACCCTTATAGCATTTTATACTCATTGATGACAAGACTTGGCCTTCATCTAAGTCCCTACAATATGCGGTCAGTCCAGTAACTGTAGAATTTCTCTGATTCAGTTTGTGATAAATGTTTATTGAGGGTTCTGTATTTGCCAGACACTGTTCCAGGCACAAGGCCACTGTTCTTAGAGACCATTCATACCACTAGGAAACAGATTAAATATATAAACAAGCATATAGACAAAATAACATTAGATGTTGCTGCGACGAAAACAGTGTGATAGGAGGGGGCCAGAGGGAGCTGTTAAGCAAGGGGGTCAGGCAAGGCCTCACTAAAGGATTGGCATCTGACATGATGAGAAGACCATGCTATCCCTGGGACCAACTAGGAGAAGAGAGATCCAGACAGAACAAGCAAATACAAAGCCCCCATCAGGTGAACTCAGTATGGCTTCACACCCAAGTAGGCTTCTGCTTTCTGTTTCGTGTCTGAATACCTCAGATGTTGATTGCACATTTGAGTCATAGTTTGGAGTTCTTATATTCTCAGCGTGATTCTGTATTATTTTTATCTAAATGATTGGTTCTTCTTCATTCACAGGGACTAGTTTTTCCCTGCATAGTCTTGGACACAGACCATTTAGTTTAAACTCCAGCTATACCACTTACTATCTGGATGACCTCAAGTAAATTGTTCACTCCTGAAAACTCAGCTTTCTCTTTGTCAATGACTGTCTCAATAACTGTTTTGCAGGGTTTTGAAGACCTAATTCATGTCTATTACCTAGCATGTAGTACAGCCTCAATAAACAGTGGAATTTGTTATACCACACATCATGTTTGGGCACCTTAAAATTTGAGATACACAGCACATTCATTAACCTCCTGTAGGGAGACAGGAGGACAATGGCAACTTTAATTTTCTGAGGAAAATAATCATCCAAAATATCTATATATTCAGGCCTGGCACAATTGTTCACACCTGTAATTTCAGCACTTTGGGAGGCTGAGGTGGGTGGATTGCTTCAGCCCAGAAGTTTGAGACTAGCTTGGGCAACATAGCAAAATCCCATACCCAAAAAATAGAAAAACAGTTAGGCATAGTGGCATGTGCCTGTAGTCCCAACAACTCAGAAGGCCGAGGTAGGAGGGTCACCTGAGCCTGAGGAGGTCCAGGCTACAGTATGGATTGAGCCACTGCACTCCAGCCTGGGCAACACGTTGAGACCCTGTCTCAAAAAAAAGAAAAAAAAAAAAAAAAAAAAAAAAAAAACCAAAACCCCACCGCCCACAAGATGTCTATATTCAGCAAGATGGTTCGGCATAGCCCCTTGAAATCACCACATTAAAGTTTTACTGAGTCTGACTGAAATTAGAAAATTTTGGTTGTCTATTACCTTTATAATTAATTCCACTGTGGATAATCTTTCAATTGTTTGTTCAGTGTTCTACTGTTAGCATTCTTTTCCTTTATTTTTCAACTTTAGATTTTGTTTTTTAAAAATAAAAAAGTCGGCATGGTATAAAATTTGAAATGTTACACAAGGGCATGCAGTGAAAAAGTATTTCATATAAAGGACTACACCCCTTTCCCCAACCGCACAATTCTCCTCCCCATGGATAGCCAATGTGCCCTTCAGAGATGTTTTGTGCACACAAAAACAATTACAAATACAGTTGATTCTCATTATTCCAGGTAGTTACGTTCTGTAAAGTCACCACAAACACTGAACTTGTGAATATGGAACCATTGCACTTACGGAAATACAGGATTAGTTTCCTGAGAGCTTTTGGTTACGATATTTTTGATCAATACATAACCTAGTTTTATGTGTGTTTCTGCTTAAAATACTTTATTTAACATATATTGTTGATTCCTTAACACGAAACTCACAGCCAACAGCACTAACTCATGCCTGAACGAAGCCTATCTAACATGCGGAGCTTCTCTGTAAGACCCATTGAAGCCTTCTCGTTCGTAGGAACATGAGATAGCAGTAAGCTTGGGCAACATTTTAAACAGTGAAATTGCCAACACAAAGCGCAACAATTAGAAAGACATGGACTAAATAAGACTTCAAAAGAGACACCTATTTTGCAGTATGAAAGCTGAAACAGGGGGAAGTGTGTCACCTTACTCCACCTCAGCTGGGAACATGCAGGTCAGGCAACTCCAATTTTTCATCCCTCTGTGCATGTTTGAAAATGACCATGAAAGTGCCATCACTATAGACTTGGGGTTAAACTTTAATAAATAGGGGAATTTGCAAATACAGAATCAGTGAATGTGGATTGACTGTATATATATTTTTAAGAACACAAATGCTAGTATATAATACATAACATTTTGCATCTTACTCTATTGACTTGACAGTGCATCTTGAAGATATTTTAAACATACACAGACATATTTCATCTGAGTAAACTTTGGGCTTCTGCATTCTGTATTGTTCAGGCTGCATATAATTCATTACATGGGCATTTGTGTTTTTTCCAGTCTTTTATTACTTGGATTACATTGCACTGGAAATGTTGATAGATATTGTCTTCTGTAATGCTTGTATATGATACACCCCTACCACCATTACAAGGGGGAATAGACAGCATTCTTTCATATAGCAGCATCCATTGCTAATTGTACTGGATAATGACTTGAATTCTATTTATTCTTTAGTACTGATCTACTCTGTTGGAGAAACCAATAAGGCACAAGACTCCACTGAATAGAAAAGCAACAATTAAAACTATAAAGGATCAGTCACTGTGTGAGATGCTCACTTTCCTTCTCTCTGTTTGCCTGTTTCTTAAACCTTTTATTTATTGCATGATCATACTGTCTTATCCTTATCTCCACTGTGGAATATGGTCAGTGTTTCACATGAAGGGATTTATTAACTTCCCTTTGTAATTAAACTTGCTATAGAAAACAATGTTTTTCAAAAGTCAGCGCACATTGCAACAACGTATGGGCAACATGCATATTTTTAGTATTTAATTGTTACAATAGACTAGAGAGGATAATTTCAGCAAATCAAAAATATCTGAAGCTTTACCACCATGAGACTGGTGTTGATTGAAGCTTGTAAATTAACACACCTGTCCAAATTATTTACCAATACTGTTTTTAATCCCTTACTTCATTTCAGTAGCAAGAGATAGACCATAAACAAATAAATAATATATTATTATAGTTTGTGTAGATACAGTGTGTCTGATGGCGATTCCTGCTAATGAGAAAAACAACACAGTAAGGCAGGAGTGGGTGGGGCAGTTGGAAGGAAGATATAATTTTTCAGGGATGTTCAGCAAAATAATATTGAGCAAAGGCTATAAAACAGAGTGATTGATCTATGCTAGTTTTGAAATACAAGGCTGAGGAAAAGGCCAGTGAAGATGCTTTAACTGGAAGGAGCTTCTTTGGCAAGTGAGACAGGGTGTCAGGAGCAGCACTGTTAATGGAAAGATCTCCAAGATACACTATTAAAAAGACACCCATTAGCTGGGTGTGGTGGCGTGTGCCTGTAGTCCCAGTCCCAGCTACTCAGGAGGCTGAGGCAGGAGAATTGCTTGAACCCAGGAGGCGGAGGTTGCAGTGAGCTGAGATCGTGCCACTGCCCTCCAGCCTGGCGCCTGGCGGAGCGAGACTCTGTCTCAAAAAAAAAAAAAAAAAAAAGAGAGAGAATAATGACTTTTGGTAGACAGCAAGGGGTCGCTGCTACAGTCGGCCTCTCTGACAGGCAAATCTCATCCTCACTCTTCTCCCAAAGGCTATAGCAAAAACTTCCATTCATTTACAGCATTCGTATCAGAATCCGGATTGTGGTCTTCTCTAATTGGCCAGAGCGAATTTCCTCATGGTCCAGCTATCTGTGAAGAAAAGCCAAGTGGTTGCCACTCTCTCACCACCTCCGTAAACCCACCTACCCATCTACAGTGATGAAGCAGGGACAGGAAAATGACAATAACAAATCCTATTTGGAAAAGGGAGAATGGGAAACACCCAACCTTCCTGTCCAAAGCAATTATGGAATTCTGCTAGATATGCGTTATGAAGACGCCCTTTCCTGGCAGTAGGCGAATTTCCTACATTTGATCAGATTTTGCCCTTTAGGAAAAATGGTTACGGCATTGTTCTCCTTCCACCCTAGTTCTGCCCTCTGGCAAATTCTTCCTCAGCCTTTGTTCTCCCTGGCTTTGTGTGGAGTGGGCACATGGCCTCTTTGGCAGCTAGGCAGTCTTGACAGCCTTCTTCCTGATGGTGCAACTTTGGATTTCCAAGTGTTACTTTATGGTTTTACTTATTTATTCAGACCATAGTGGGGAATATTTTTGGCAACAGAGTTTGCTCAGAAACTTTTTGCATCTATTTGCCTCAAAGCAAACAGTATCTTGTGTCAGAGAATGTGCATATATATATACATGCGCATATATATATATTTCTTTTTTTTTTTTTAAAGACAAGGTCTCATTCCATCACCCAGGCTGGAGTGCAGTGATGCTACCTCAGCTCACTGCAATCTCCGCCTCCTGGGTTCAAGTGATTCTCCTG
>NW_022437027.1:2390669-2636035 GCF_009761245.1 Sapajus apella
TTTTTTTTTGGAGACGGAGTTTCGCTCTTGTTACCCAGGCTGGAGTGGAATGGCGCGATCTCGGCTCACCGCAACCTCCGCCTCCTGGGTTCAGGCAATTCTCCTGCCTCAGCCTCCTGAGTAGCTGGGATTACAGGCATGCACCACCATGCCCAGCTAATTTTTTGTAGTTTTAGTAGAGACGGGGTTTCACCATGTTGACCAGGATGGTCTCGATTTCTTGACCTCGTGATCCACCCGCCTCGGCCACACCCAATTGTGTGTGTGTGTGTGTGTGTGTAAGTTGTACGCAAACCCTCATGTGTTGTTTTTTAGAACACTTAATGTTTAAATGTTTTCCTTTAGGTGCCACTTTTTCTAAGAGGTCATACCAATCCATAAGAAAAATATAACTCAATAAAGACATGAATAGAAAGTTCACAGGAAAGGAAATTTTTTTAGCCATGTCTTTCAGCAGACATATGAAAAAATGCCTAAATATACTCATAACTAAAAAAATAAAATAGCAATGAGATAAAACTTTCATCTTTTATATTGTAAGAGATTAAAAATTTTGAGCAATCTGAATGTTAGAGAGAAATACGCTGTTGAAAGTGTGAATTTTTGTACATTTTGGAGTCTTTTTCGAAGGTGTCTTTGCATTCTCTGTAACTGTTAGAAACACCAACGTCTCATGTGTTAATGTGCAAAGGTCTCAAAGATACATCATTGTAAGTGAAAAACATCAAGATGCACAATAGTTTTTAAAAACATGATTTTGAGAAAGTATATGCATTTATTGATATGTGAATATGCGTAAAAATCTGAAGTGGAAGAGAGTCCATTAGGAAAGAGAAGGAGACTTGGCTTTCATTTTACACTTCCCTGTGTTACTTAACTTTTAAAAAAAAACACTGTGCACTTTATTTCTATAGTAAAATATTAAAACTTCACCAATTTAATTGAAAGATACTTCTTTTTCTTTTTCTTTTTTTTTTTCTTTTAAAGACAGGGTTTCACCATGTTGGTCAGGCTGGCCTTGAACTCCCAAACTCAGGTTATCCACCCGCCTTGGCCTCCAAAGTGCTTGGATTACAGGCATGAGCCACCACGCCCGGCCCAAGATACTTCTTTTTCTACTTTACGTGATTCAGCAAAGTAACTTTTGTCACCAAATTATTGCTATTGTCCTCTCATAGATCGTTAACTAATAGTTCCCTTATATTATAAATCCCATGACAGATTTTTGTCTGTCTTGTTTCTCTGGGTTTGTCCTGGTATCTGGGCACATGGAAGGTATTCCGTAAAAGTGTATTGACAAACTTCATAAGGAAAATCTTCATTTAAAAAAAGTGTCCAATATTCCAGTGTGACACTATTGTCATGCTGTCAGGTACATAATTATTGTCTCAGTTTTATAGGTAAAGGAGAGAAAAATCTATGTAAATCACAAGGTCAGTCTAGAAGTGATTAAAATGTATAAAACTAAGGCAACTGTGCAAAGTAAGAGCTGAGATTCAGATTGTGTGAGTCATAACTATTTGTTTAACTTAATAATCCTGTATTTTAACTGGATGTTTGGTGGCTCATGCCTGTAATCCCAGCAATTTGGGAGGCCAAAGCAGGTGAGAGGTCAGGAGTTCAAGACCAGCCTGGCCAATGTGGCGAAGATATAATTTTGCAGGGATGTTCAGCAAAATAAAAATACTAAAAATAAAAAACTGTTTCTACTAAAAATACAAACCTTAGCCAGGAGTGGTGGGGGAGGTGCCTGTGGTCCTAGCTACTTGGGAGTCTGAGGCAGGAGAATCCCTTGAACCTGAGAGGCAGAGGTTGCAGTGAGCCAGGCACTCCACCCTGGGCAAAAAGAGCAAAACTCCATCTCAAAATAAATAAATAATTTTTAAAAATCCAATATCTTGGCTGCCAATTAGAGAATGGTTGTTAAATTTTGTCCTGGTTCTTGACTGATTGTGCCCTCAGAATACCGAAAAATGTTTATGAGTGTGGAGTTTTCTAAGAGCTGTGTTCTTATCTCAGTAAGCCTAGTATGATTAGAGGAAATGTGTAAGTTGATCTCACAGGTGCTACAAAGTAAAGCACATCATATTTAGTTAAAAATGCTGGTGATCTTCAAAATGGGGTTTATTGAATTAGACCAGGCACACGAGGGTCCACTGGGTAGCTCTTTACTGTAGTTATCTATTTCTGTGGAGATAGATGAATACGTAGTAACGTGGAAAAATGAACTCTTTATAATATAAAGCAGAATAGGGCTGTCTAGTATGCTTGGATTTTTGTTAATAACATATATTAAAAGTACCAAATTGCAAATAAGGGAAAGAAAATAATGTAATGATTTTCTAAAACCATGTGTTAAAACATAATTGACTAACTTGACAAATACAGTTTCAGTATACTATACCCATGAACTTTGGTTTACCTCTCTTTTTTTTTTTTTTTTTTTTTCAAATGGAGTTTCACTCTTGTTGCCCAGGCTGGAGTGCAATGGCGCAATCTCCGCTCACTGCAACCTCTGCCTCCCGGGTTCAAGCGATTCTCCTGCATCAGCCTCCTGAGTAGCTGGGATTACAGGCAAGCGCCACCACACCCAGCTAATTTTGTATTTTTAGTATAGATGGGGTTTCTCCATGTTGGTCAGGTTGGTCTTGAACTCCTGACCTCAGGTGACCCGCCCACCTTAGCCTCCCAAATTGCTGGGATTACAGGCATGAGCCACTGAGCCTGGCCTGAACTTTGGTTTATCTTTGTGTTTATATATACTGTAAAGTAACTGGATATTTAATGATTATTTAAACGTATTTAGTTAATTCTTGTTTCTAGAAAAGGATTTGCAATGTCAAAGACAAAGTACTAGTCTACTTCCTCATGAATACATATTTCCTACTTTTAATAATTTGCTTGACAATATAATAAGACTAACAAAGTCCCAATTAGGCTATTTCAACAGTATAGTTCCCTGAGGGTACGTGGCTTTACAGTTTCCATAGCAGATAGCTATAATTCCTTGAGGTAGTTTGCACTCAGTAAATGTTTATTGAATTGCTGGTGGGTTTCTTAGGGAAATAAAATATCCAAGACATTTTTGTTTTTTATTTTTTTGAGACGAAGTCTCACCCTGTTGCCAGAGGGGCTGGAGTGCAGTGACATGATCTCAGCTCAGCAACCTCTGCCTCCCTGGTTCAAGCGATTCTCCTGCCTCAGCCTCCCAAGTAGCTAGGACTACAGGTACATGCCACCACATCTAGCTAATTTTTGCACTTTTAGTAGAGACAGGCCTGTCTTGGCCAGGCTAGTCTTGAATCCCTGACCTCAGGTGATCTGCCCACCTTGGTCTCCCAAATTGCCGGGACTACAGTCTTCCAAAGTGCTGGGATTACAGGTGTGAGCCACCGAGCCCAGGCTATCCACGAAGTATCTTAGAGTATTCAGTCACTTCTTTTCCCACACTCTAATTACTGTGAACTATTATTTGACATTTTACCTACTCAAAGTAGAATAACTATTTTTGCTTCACATTGCATGTACCAAATTAATTTTATATTATGCTTCAGTTTCTCCTAAATTGTAGAGGGAACAAATGAAGTTTGTGGGTATTTGATACTAGAGGCGAATAAGATGTTTGAGCCTTTCTTTTCCCTCATAGTATTTCCCACTATGACAAATGGCGAATAAGATGTTTGAGTCTTTCTTTTCCTCCTTCTCCTTGGCCTTGCTAGAAGAACCCCAAAGGGGCCGTGACTCAGCTATCCTCCTTTCCAAATCTGCCCAAAACGATTAATCAGAATGATGATTAGCCAGTTTCTATCAGTTGTTACAAATCAATTAAGTGACTGAGGAAACTGCATCTTTTACCAGTTTTGTCATGGCTTCTTTTTTTTTTTAATTGCATTTTAGGTTTTGGGGTACATGTGAAGAACATGCAAGATTGTTGCATAGGTACACACATGGCAGTGTGATTTGCTGCCTTCCTCCCCTTCACCTATATCTGGCATTTCTTCCCATGCTATCTCTCCACAACTCCCCACCCCCCGCTGTCCCTCCCCTATGTCATGACTTCTTTTAACCACAAATATCCAGTCACTGGTTATCATATTAAAGATTTCTTTGAGGACTAATTTTGTGTTTTCAGTGTGAATGCTTTTCAGGTTTACCATATATTTTATTCCAAGGCAGATACTCATTAATCCTATTTTATTTACTAAAGAAGTATAAAACTGCCTAAAGATACGAATTCAATCCACTTGTCTGTTCTGTCCTCAAAAGGAAGCATGTGCCTTATTACATGGGACCCTTTTCTTTCCTTCTTTCTTTTCTTTCTTTTCTTTTTTCTTTCTTTCCTTCTTTCTTTCTTTCTTGCTTTCTCTCCTTTCTTTCCTTCTTTCTTTCTTTCTTTTTCTTTCTTTTCTTTCTTTCTTTCTTTCTTTCTTTCTTTCTTTCTTTCTTTCTTTCTTCTTTCTTTCTTTCTTTCTTTCTTTCTTTCTTTCTTTCTTTCTTTCTTTCTTTCTTTTTCTTTCTTTCTTCTTTCTTTCTTTCCTTCTTTCTTTCAGAGAGGGTCTTGCTCTGTTGCCCAGGCTGGAGTGCAGCAGTGCAATCCTAGCTCACTGAAGCCTCAATCTCCTGGGTTCAGGTGGTCCTCCCTCCTCAGTCTTCTGAGTAGTTAAGACTGCAGATGCTTGGCACCATGCCTGGCTAATTTTTAAATTATTTTTAGAGACAGGGTACTCCCTAGGTTCCCTAGGCTAGTCCCAAACTCCTGGGCTCAAGTGATCCTCCAGCCTTGGCCTCTGCTAGCATTGTAGGCATGAGCCACTGTGCCCAGCCAGAACTCTTTTCTTTCTGTTAATATTTAGTAAGATTTGGCCGGACATGGTGGCTCACGCCTGCAATCCAAGCACTTTGAAGGCCAAGGCAGGTGGATCACCTGAGGTCAGGAGTTCAAGACCAGCCATGACCAACATGGTGAAAACCCATCTTTAAAAAAAAATTTTTTTTTTAATATGTATATATATTTAGTAAGATTTTACATGGAGGTCAGTCCAGTCTGGAAATGTCTTGGAAAAGCCCTTACCTTTCATTATCTCTTCTCCAGCAATCCTTCAGGGAGAATCACATCCTAATTCTAGGTCACTTGTTACCTAATCCTCTTTCCTGACACAGCTTCTTACTCCAGAAAACATTTTAACTTTCTGAATATTTAGATTCTACTAACTGTGGCAGGCAACAACCACAAGTCCTTTACATTTTCAAGGTGGCTCTGGTGCAGCTTCCCATTTTCTTGTCTTCCCCTTCTTATTTTCTATTCCTTTGTTTCTTGAACAGGTATTCAAAAAAAGGAAAGCAGCATATTTGGACGTGTGCCCACTAAGGCACTATTCCTAAGAGAATGTTTGCAACCTGTTTTTTAAAAAATGCTTGTGTGCTTTATTATTCCTATTCTGCCTTGTAGCAGCGCTCATTATTCAGGGCAGTGGTTCTCAATATGAGTTGTACTTCCCGTGTTGTAATTCTCTGGGAACCTGTTATAGTCACCAATGCAGAGGCATTGACATCTCTGGAAGAGGGGGTTGGGAGGTTATTAAATCTCTCCAGGAGATGTGATGAGAATCTGTAGTTTAGGAAGATGTTAGATATGAGGAGTTTGTTGATTTGCCCCAAGCCCTCTAGTGATTCTGATTATTTTAAATGTACCTGCAATATGTAGCAATTGGATCACACATATTGAGCTGTCTCAGGGTCTAGGTATGTATATATGAACCAGGAAGACTCGGGACTCTTAACTGTCTGGAAAGAATGGCATTGTGTTAGAGGAAAAATAAGTGTTCCAAAAAAGCTCAGTCACACAGATATATTCTGATATTTGTGATACAAATTTTTAAACTTTGATTTTGTAAAATATTCGTAATAAAAACCTATTTAAGTATCTTTGATAGACTGAAAAATTATTTTTTCTGATTATTGTAAATAATAAAAATTTTTGCTATAGATTAGGAGTTTCCTATGTTCTCAGTCTCTAGGGCCATCTCTTCTGTATTAATATAACTATATAATATATAATAAATAGTATGTGGCCAAATGTAGGAAGATTTCTAAAGCCATCATCGTTATGATTTGATTCTTAAAAAGCAGTCATAAAATTTATAGTTGAAAAAGTTTTAAGAAGTAAAAGTTTTTGTCTATGTGAGTTTGGTCAATATGTATTTCAAAATTAAGTGTTCATAGAAGTTTAAAAAGTATATTACCAGTTGTGCCCAAAATTTGCTAAACATTTATTGGACAATTATATATTAGTGTATAATTGCATATATGCTATGTAGATTGTATGTATTGCAGCAAGCATACATTAAGTGCCAACATGTGATAAAATATATTGCTCATTTAATTCTCATAATAATGCTGCAAGAATCAGTCACAGAATTGATAACGTCAAAAGAATAGAAGTTGGATTCAGCTCTCTCTTTGTGGAAAGTCCCTGTTTTGACTTCTACTCATTTTCAGCCTAGCATTTCTTCTCCAAGTTAATTACAAATAAGATATGGGATCCATCGTTAGCGTGACATTATAGCTTGTGATTGTCTATTTTGGTCGTTACATTGGCACTTCCCTTTCATGTAGCACCAAACCATCTTCTCAACTCAGTGGGGATGGTGTAAGAGAGAAGTTAGCAACTGATAAGGAATTCAGTTTGCGTCTCATGACAGAGATAGTTCAAAAAATAACTTTGCTGAGAGGTAAATCACATGTTCACATCATGAAATTAATATCTCAGCCTGGGCAACATACAAGACCTTGTCTCTATTAAAAATAAAAATAGGCTGGCTCATGCCTGTAACCCCAGCACTTTGGAAGGCGGAGGCAGAAAAATCACAGGATGCCAGGAGTTCAAGACCAGCCTGGCCAATATGGCGAAACCCTGCCTCTACTAAAAATACAAAAGTTAGCCAGGCATGATGGTGCATCTCTGTAATACCAGCTGCTCGGGAGGCTGAGGCAGGAAAATCGCTTGAACCTGGGAGGCAGAGGCTGCAGTGAGCCAATGTCATGCCACTGAACTCCAGCCTGGGAGATAACAGCGAGACTCTGTCTCAAAAAATAAAATAAAATAAATAAAATAAAATATTAGCCAAGTGTGTTAACAAACACCTATAGCCTCAGCTACTTGGGAGGCTGAGGTGGCAAGATTGCTTGAGCCTAGAATGTTAAGGCTGTGGTAAGCCATGATTGTGCCACTGCACACGAGCCTATGTGACAGAGTGAGACCATCTTAGAAAAGAAAAAGTAAAGAAATTAATATTGATGGATTAAAAGCCTAGTACTTTTAAAATTTCTTAATTTTACTAAATAAAAGTGGAATTGGTATTTTTAATAGACAAATTCTGTGCCTTGGTATAAAGTTGCAGAGAAAAAACTTCCTGTTTCCTTTCAAATGAAGTAAAGAATGCTGTTAGGTCAGTGGAGACAGTTAATCCTTGTAAAGCTGCTTACACTGCATTAGAAACTACAAAGTAAGAAGCAGCCCATTATTCCAACTCTAGTTATTTCAGGAATGACATTGGAGAGCTTCGTGGATCCTACTTTAAATGAAGATATGTTCGCTTTGTTTAAATCTGCAAAAGCACTCTTAAAATTTTAAAAATTATAATAGTTTTTCATTTCCATATTTATGTTGGAGCATAAGGTTTCAAAAGCGTCAATTTTCAGGATGCCAAGAAAACTGTTTTAAGAATGGGATTTACATAAAGGGTAAAATGTGCCCACAGCTTATGAATCTGAAAGGAGCATTTATTGCCTTTTATTTTTTTCACATGGTATTTTCACCTGATCACCCTTGTGGGGTTTTATGCCAATAAGTACATTTCTCATCATCTGCAACTGTGGCAGTTTTTAACCTTCCATTATTAATTATCAATTAAGTTTTAGCCGACCATCTATAAGTAGCTATTAAATTATCCCACTATCAAAGTTTAAATCACTCAAAAGAGATAAGTAGGTGGTAATTGCTGTCACTGCATTTTGAAGATTAATATTTTGAGCAAAAAATTAAATTATATATAAGGTCTTGTAAGCTATGATAGCTACCTGCTTTCTGCAGAATGGTATGTGTACCACAATTTTACTATAATTATAATTCCCTTTTCACTATTATTATTAAGTCTTACCAATGATACCAGAAAGTTTTCATAATGTACATTTTGACTATCATTGTTTCTTCATGTCTGTTAGTGTTCTGGCTTCCTGCTTACCAGTTAACACAGGTGGTGCTACCTGATAAACATTAAAATGTGAATTTCTTATTTTTAAAATAATACCCAAAGGCACATGAAAAAGAAATGGTTTACAGTCTACCCATCTGACAAAGGGCTAATATCCAGAATCTACAAAGAACTAAAACAGATTTACAAGAAAAAAAAACCCATTCAAAAGCGGGCAAATTATATGAACAGACACTTTTCAAAAGAAGACATGTATGAGGCCAGCAAACATATGAAAACAGGCTCATCATCACTGGTCATTAGAGAAATGCAAATCAAAACCACATTGAGATACCATCTCATGCCAGTTAGAATGGCGAACATTAAAAAATCTGGAGACAACAGATGCTGGAGAGGATGTGGAGAAATAGGAACACTGTTACACAGTTGACAGGAGTGTAAATTAGTTCAACCATTGTGGAAGACAGTGTGGCGATTTCTCAAGGATCTAGAAATAGAAATTCCATTTGACCCAGCAATCCCATTGCTGGGTATATACCCAAAAAACTATAAATCATTCTACTATAAAGACACACACACGTATGTTCACTGCAACCCTGTGTACAATAGCGAAGACCTGAAACCAACCCAAATGCCCATCAATGATAGACTGGACAAAGAAAATGTGGCACATATACACCATGGAATACTATGCAGCCATAAAAAACCATGAGTTAATGTCCTTTGTAGGGATTTGGATGAATCTAGAAACCATCTTTCTCAGCAAACTGACACAAGAACAGAAAAACAAACACTGCATGTTCTCACTCATAGGTGGGTGTTGAACAAGTGGACTCAGGGAGTGGAGCATCACACACTGAGGGCAGTTGGAGGGGGCTAGGGGAGGGACAGCAGGGGGTGGGGAGGGTGGGGAGGGATAACATGGGGAGAAATGCCAGATATAGTATGTACCTATGCAGCAACCCTACATGACCTGCACATGTACCCTAGCACCTAAAGTAAAATTTTAAAAAATTAAAAATTAAAAAAAAGAGAAAGAAATGATTTATCAACTACTGTGTCATTCTTGCTCTTCCACAGACCTGTGTTTATACTCATAGAGGGGTCACACAGGTTTGGCATCCTCCTTTTGAGAGACGAAGGATTGCCTTTGCTAATTTGAAAAAGCAAATTTTGAAAGAATCAAATGTTCATTTTGAAATAAGGTTTCTAGGACAGTGCAGTAAAGTGCTTTCCCCTTCTAAAATTTTCTGAAATATTTTTAGCCTTCTAACATACGTGCATGCATGCGCACACACTCACACACACTATATATAGCAACCTAGTTGTCGCAATCCTCACTACCTCTATGTGTGATCTGTGTCTGTGAACCAGCAGCATCACTGGAGAACTTGCCAAAGACACAGAATCTCAGGCAAGCCTCACCCAGACCCACTGAATCAGAGTGTGCATTTCAACAAGATTCCCAGGTGTTTCATATGTTCGGATACATCCACAGTGTGAGATGCTCTGGTATCAGGCCTGACAGAAAGGCCTGGCGTGGCACTATCAGCATTTTCACTGAATAAATTCTCATTCACTGCCTGAGAGAATCCTTTGTTCTTTATAAAACGAAGGTGATCCTGAGCTCAGTGTCAGAGAGGTAAGATTTGGGCAAGTAAAGGTTTTATAATCCTAATAGCATGACAAGAACAGCTATAAACATAATGCCAGGAAATAATACATGAGACTCCACCATGATAGACGAGTTCTTTTCCTCAACAGTTTTGTCTCTGATGGTGTATTTAGTTAATTCTCTGCAAAGAGAAGTATCCATAATAAGACTTGGTATGACATAAGGTATGACTTTTTGATAGACTTTAAGGAAACTGTTTCTTATTATAGGGTAACCCAACCAATATTAAGTTTTAAAGTTATTTTGGGGGGGCATGTGGGAGGGCCAAGAGCCAAATTAATAGGAGTCAGCTATTTAGAATTGAATATTTCTCATGAATATTTATCTTACTGTTAGTCTATATTCAACTCTCTTTTATTTTACATCTAGGATTTCTACCTAGTTTAGAACTTAGAGATGCTAATATTTTCAGATAAGGACTTTTTAATTGTTGAATGGTATAACTTCTATAATAAGCTTAATATTCACTGATTGATAAATGTATCCTGTACAATCCATTATCTAAGTTAATCTTCACAACAGTCCCAGGCAACAAGGGACTTTTAAAATCTGCTTTTTACTGATGAGGAAACTGAGAACCCAAGAGATTAAGCAATTTGCCAAACACTGTACAGCTAGTAAGTGGGAGAAGCAGGTGTTAAGTCTAGGAGCTCTCATTCAAAAGTCTATTCTCTTATTTTTGATACAAGATCGCCTTCTAGACTTCTTCATGGCCCTCAAATGCTGTCTCTTAATGGGCAAGCATGTCAAATCTCAACATCATTATTGCCCTAGTTGTAATTAGTTAGAAACCTTTTGGTAAATAATTACATATAAAGAAGTATTCTGGCATACCCATCGGTCATAGCAAATACTGATCTTATTGGCAATTTGTTAATATAACAGTGGTACAAACTGAATATCCCTAATCCGAAAATCTGAAATCAGAAATGCTTCAACTCCAAAACTTTTTGAGTGCTAACATAACACCAAAAGTGGAAAATTCCACACCTGACCTCACGTGGCAGGTTCAGAGAAAACTTTGTTTAATGCACAACATCATGAAAAATATTATATAAAATGACCTTTAGGCTATGTATATAACATGTATATGAAACAATCAATTTCATGTTTAGACTTGGGTCTCATTTCTTAGATATCTCATTATGTATATGTAAATATTCCAAAATAAAAAAAAAAAATCTGAAATCTGAAACACTTCTGGTTGGTCCTAAGCATTTTGGATGAAAGTTACTCAACCTGTATTAAAAAAAAAAAAAAAAAAAAAAACCTTGAAATCTCTAGTCATGTGGAATTTATGCAATTAAAAGGTACAGAAATTCAGCTAAGAATTTCAAAGTTAAAGTTTAATCTTAAAACTGTATTTTATTTATTTATTTTTTTGAAATGGAGTCTTGCTCTGTCTCCCAGGCTGGAGTGCAGTGGCATGATCTTGGCTAACTGCAACTGCCTCCCAGGTTCAAGTGATTCTCCTGCCTCAGCCTCCGGAGTAGCTGGGATTACAGGCATGCGCCATCATGTCTGGCTAATTTTTGTATTTTTGGTAGAGACAGGGTTTTACCATGTTGGCCAGGCTGGTCTTGAACTCCTGACCTCATGATCTGCCCACCTCAGCCTCCCAAAATGCTGGGATTACAGGCATGAAATCCACCATGCCCAGCCCTAAAACTCTATTTTTATTTTAAAATGTGAATATCTGCTATCACCAAGTGATAAGAGCATGGAAATTAAAAGATCATACAATGCAAGAGTATCTAAAGTCATTTAAATAATGTCAAGAATAATGTTTTAATTGTTCTGCTCTTTAGAATTTTAAGCAACTTTAGTTTTAAAAATACAAATGGAGGATTTTTGATAGTATTTTACTTAACATTCTCTAATTGTTTAGAAATCATCTGTTTCAGAAATTAGCCATTGACAGATAATGAGTTTGAGGTTCCCCTTTACTAGAAAATGTTGTAGTAACATAAAATAATATGGAAATTGCCAGTATGTTTGGGTATTTGTTGGATTGAGAACCATTTCATTATTATTTTTTTTTTTTTTGAGACGGAGTTTCGCTCTTGTTACCCCGGCTGGAGTGCAATGGCGCGATCTTGGCTCACCGCAACCTCCACCTCCTGGGTTCAGGCAATTCTCCTGCCTCAGCCTCCTCAGTAGCTGGGATTACAGGCACGCGCCACCATGCCCAGCTAATTTTTTGTATTTTTAGTAGAGACGGGGTTTCACCATGTTGACCAGGATGGTCTCGATCTCTTGACCTCGTGATCCACCCGCCTCGGCCTCCCAAAGTGCTGGGATTACAGGCTTGAGCCACCGCGCCCGGCCTGAGAACCATTTCAAACACATCTAGATCAACCTGTAAGCAAATAATTCAAAATTCGTGAGTTTAATTCTTGCTGCCTGTCTAAGTTTGGCAGTTAGGCAAAGAGAATGTCTTATGAATTTGAGTATAATGAATTTGTGGAGGGGTTTTATTGCATGCATTTTCATGGTTATTTTGAAAATGCATGAAGTAGGCTGAGCACTGTAGCTCACACCTGTAATTCCAACACAGTGGGAGGCTGAGACAGAAGCATTGCTTGAGTCTAGGAGTACAGGACCAGCCTGGGCAACATAGTGAGACACTCTCTGTGAAAAAAATTTTTTAAAATGCACGAAGTAAATGCAGGTAAAAAGAAACAGCATCCATTCAAATTTCTACTTTTCTTTTTTTTTTTTTTTAAGATGGGGTTTCACCATGATGGCCAGGCTGGTCTTGAACTCCTGACCTCAGGTGATCCACCCACCTCGGCCTCCCAAAGTGCTAGGATTACAGGCTAGAGCCACCACGCCCGGCTTTTCAAATTTCTACTTTTCAAATCTGAAACACATAACTGCTCACTCTGGCTACACGATGTACTTGTTTTAAGGGGGAAAAAATTCAAGATTTAAGAAAGCATTTATTTAAGCTCTCAAAAATCTATAGGATATAGTCTTTGAAAATGAATAAATTCATTAAATTTTGGGGGAGTGCTTACAAAATATATTTTCTATGTTGATCTTTTCTAAGTGGAGAGTTTTCTATGTAAGCAGATACATATCAGAATTAGGAAGATTTAAAATATACACATATATGTATATGCTTATATATTCATGGAGTACAAGTGCAGCTTGCCATATGAATATATTGCATTGTGGTGAAGTCAGGCCTTTAGCGCACCCATCAGCGGAGCAACACACTTAGTACCCACCAAGCAACCTCCCATCATCTATCACCCCACGCCTCCAGGTCTCCATCGTCTGTCATTTCACACTCTGCTTCCTTGTGTACAAATTATTTAGCTTCCACTTGCGAGAACATGGTATTTGTCTTTCTGTGCCTGAATTGTTTCACTTAAGATAATGGCCTCCAGTTCTATACATGTTGCTGCAAAAGACAGGATCTCAATCTTCTTTATGGCCAAGTAGTATCCACTGTGTACACATAACACCTTTTCTTTATTCGGTCTTCCACTGATGGACACGTAAGTTGATTACATATGTTGCCTATTGTGAACAGTGCTGTGATAAACTTACAAGTGCTGGTATCTTTTTGATATAATGATTTCTTTTCCTTTGGGTATATACCCAGCAGTGGGATGGGTGGATCAAAGGGTAGTTCTATTTTTAGTTCTTGGAGAAATCTCCATAGTTTTCCACAGAGGTTGTACTAACTTATTTACATTCCCATCAAGAGTATATAAGAGTTGGGTGTGGTGGCTCACACCTGTATTCCCAGCACTTTGGGAAGCCAAGATGGGTAGATCTCTTGAGCCCAGGAGTTCAAGACCAGCTTGGGCAACATGGTGAAACGCTGTGTCTACTAAAAATACAACACATTAGCTGGGTATAGTGGCTCGTGCCTGTAGTCCCAGCTACTTGGGAGGCTGAGGCAGGAGAATCACTTGAGCCTGGGAGACTGAGCCTGCAGTGAGCTGTGATGATACCACTGCACTCCAGCCTGGGCAACAGAGAGAGACTGTGTCACAAAACAAAACAAAACAAAACAAAAGGTATGTAAGAGTTCACTTTTCTCTGCATCCTTACAATCATCTGTTTTCTTTTGTCCTTTTTAAAAACTTTAAATTTTTGTGGGTACACAGTAACTGTATATATTTATGGCGTACATGAGATGTTTTGTTACAGGCATGCAGCGCATAATAATCACTTCATGGAAAATGGGGTATCCATCCGCTCAAGCATTTATCTTTTGTGTGACAAACAATCCAATTATACTCTTCATTATTTTCCAATGTACAATTAAATTACTATTGACTATACTCACCTTGTTGTGCTATCAAGTGCTAGGTCTTATTCATTCCTTCTATTTTTTTACATGTGTGTCCATTAACCATTCCTACCTCCCCCCCAACTCATAACCCCCTTCTGGGCCTCTGGTAACTATCCTTCTACTCTCTAGTTCCATGAGTTCAACTGTTTAGACCTTACAAATTAGTGAGAACAGAGAACGTGTAATGTTTGTCTCTCTGTGCCTGGCTTATTTCACTTAGCATAATGACCTCCAGTTCCATCCATGTTGTAAGTGTATTTTTTGTCCTTTAATAATAGCCATTCTGACTGGTATAAGATGATGTTTCATTGTAGTTTTAATTTGCATTTTTCTGGTGACTAGTGATGTTGAACATATTTTTCTATGCTTCTTGGCCATTTGTTTGTCTTTTGAAAAATGTCTGTTCCTGCCCTAAACCCACTTGCTAAGGGGATGATTATTTGGCTTTTTCCCCCCTTAAGACAGAGTTTTAATCTTGTTGCCCAGGCTGGAATGCAATGGCACAATCTCAGCTCATTGCAACCTTCGCCTCCCAAGTTCAAGCGATTCTCCTGCCTCAGTCTCCCAAGTAGCTGGGATTACAGGCATGCGCCACCACACCCAGCTAATTTTTTGTATTTAGTAGAGACAGGTTTTCACCATGTTGGTCAGTCTGGTCTGGAACTCCTGATCTCAGGTGATTCACCCACCTCAGCCTCCCAAAATGCTGGGATTACACGCCTATTTGGCGCGCGCGTGTGTGTGTGTGTGTGTGTGTGTGTGTGTGTGTGTGTGTTTGCCTTGCTCTGTCACCTGGGCAGCAGTGCAGTGGCTCAATCATGGCTCACTGCAGCCTCGACCTCGCAGGCTCAAGTGATCCTCTTACTTCAGCCTCCTGAGTAGCTGGAGATACAGGGACATGCCGCCATACTCAGTTAATTTTTGTATTTTTGGTAGAGATGGGGTTTCGCCAAGTTGCCCAGGCATTGGGGGTTTTTTTTGGTTAAGTTGTTTGAGTTCCTTGTAAATTCTGGAGATCTTAGCCCCCTGCCGGATGTATCATTTGCAAATATTTTCTCCCATTCCAAACGCTGTCTGTTCACTCTGCTGATTATTTCTCTGGTATTTGTCTGCATTTGTTTTTGTTGCCTGTGCTTTGAGGTCTTAGTCAAGAATTCTTTCCCTAGATCAATATCTAGAAAATTTTCTCTAGGTTTTCTTCTTATATTTTTATATTTTCAGATCTTTTTTTTCCCCCCTTTTACTTTTAATTGCATTTATTTTATGCTGAATTAATCCTGTGCTGTAAGTGTTTGTTTCTTTAGTTTCTTTTGGGATATCCTTTTCTGTGTCTAACCTCCTCTTCTGGTTTAGGAACAATTTCTTCCTTTTCAGTAGGGATCTTCTCAGTGTGGCAGTGAGAACTCCTGTATGAACTCTGGAAGTCTGGTGGCACATCTCGGATGCTTTGTTCACCTGGGTATGTTTAATGACCAGAGAATCTACACCTAAATCCTTAAATTCAACATTACTCTGCATTGTATGTGTGTGTGTGTGTGTGTGTGTGTGTGTGTGTGTGTGTGTGTTTGAAACAGTCTTGCTCTGTTGCCCAGGCTGGAGTACAGTGGTGTGATCTCAGCTCACTGCAACCTCTGCCTCCCATGTTCAAGTGATTCGCCTGCCTCAGCCTCCTGAGTAGCTGAGTTTACAGGTGCTCGCCATGACGCCCAGCTAATTTTTGTATTTTTAGTAGAGAGGTGGTTTCACCATGTTAGCCAGGCTGGTCTTGAACTCCTGACTTCAAGTGATCCACCCCCCTCAGCCTCCCAAAGTGCTGGGATTACAGGTGTGAAACACCACGCCTCACCATTACTCTGCATTTTTAAGCACATACAATAGTCTTTTTGGGCCACTTACTCTGTCTAGTTCTACTGTTTAGCCAGGGCACAGCTAACAACTCTATCAGTGTGATGCTGGAATTGTACATACTGTTTTTGTAAAGTGACATCTTTCTCCCATTCCAGTAGGTGTAGCTCAAAAATAAAAAAGGGATATCTTTCAGATATTTCATGGCTTTTTGTATATGCATACCTTTGTTGGGCTGGGCAGTTTCTGAAAGTGAACACGAAGATTTGAGCCTCTTGATTTGCACGATTTTTTCTAGGTCAAGCCACATCACCTCAGGCTGCATAGGGGAAGAAGCTTTTATATTCAAGTCTTGAATCCATTTTGAAGTAATTTTTGTACATGGTGAGAGAGAGGAGTCCAGTTTCACAGTCCAATTTTCCCAGCACCATTTATTGAAGAGCATCCTTTATTTAAAGTATGTTCTTGTTGACTCTGTCCAAGAGCAGTTGGCTGTATGTGGCTTTATTTCTGGGTTCTCTATTCTGTCCATTAATCACTGGATCTGTTTTTACCTGCCATACTGTGCCGTTTTGATTACCATCACCCTGTAGTATAATTTGCAGTAAGGAAATGCGGTGCTCCAGCCTTGTTCTTTTTGCTAGGATTGCTTTAGCTATTTGGGTTCTTTTTTGGTTCCATATGAACTTTAGAATAGTTTTTTCCAATTTTGTGAAAAAATGATGTTGATATTTTGATAGAGATTGTGTTGAAGCTGTAGATTGCTTTGGGCAGTATGGTCATTTTGATGATATTAATTATAGTCTTAGGAAGATTCTTTAACAACAAAAGGTCAGCTATTTTAAAATATTTTAACAAACCATTGAAGGAAATTTGATGTATTTGCCAAGCCTTTTGTTTGGCACTTTTTTCTTTATTATTTCTTAACATCACAATGTTTCTAGGAGTGACATATTTTGTTATTGGTGGTTTCTTTGTTTTGTTTTTTGTTTTTAAACCGTCTCTGACTAAGGAAGGAGTGAGGCATTATCTCCACATTACAGATGAGGAAAACAGGCAAATCCTGCAAGGTCATACAGCTGGAAAGTGGGTTAGGCACAATTCAAACCCACATCTATTTTATTCCTCATACTTCACTCTGTCTGTAGTAATTGTCTTTTTCTGTTTCATCTTGTACTGCTTTACCCCCAGGTGTGGATAGGCTGGTTCATCTCATTGATAGAAGATCTGAAGCCGTTACTATGGTAAACAGCTCCATTTGGGAATGGCCTTTGTGAATTAGCTTCCAGTTAATTTCCTAAGTAGGGGGCTGCTGAGCAGGATCCCTTCTGCCTGGATATCGTGTATATTTGTGTTTCTTACCTTATAGAGTAGGGGATGGGGAAGAGTGGCTGGGAAACAGTCCATGCCCTGGCTCCAGGAGGCTGGCTGGGGTTTGTTTTTCTTTTTCATTCCTGCCAGCCCTGTTAGCTAGGGGCTGGGTTCTGTGCCCACCCTCACTGGTTCCAATCACCTTGTATAGTGTCTCTCTCTCTGTCTCTCTCTGCCCTTTACTTCTGTTTGCCTTGTCTGCTCCTCTGATCAGACCATTCTTCACCCCGTTGAGCCAACCTGAATCCCTCCTCCAACTGGTCTGTGTGCTCTTACATTGTGGCATGCTGGATGCCAGCCTTCCCAGACTCTGATGAGGATTTTAACATGCTTCTGTGAGCTTAAGCCAAAAAGGAGAGAGCAAATCAGATCAGAAAAAGAGAGGTGACTGACTACGATAAGAGAGAAAGCTTTCAACAGTGCATGGATTCTGACATCAAAATTCAATCTTTTGAAGTGCTGGAATTTCCATCTTAAAAACTTATTTCTTGGCAAACACCCTCTTCACAGTGATTACAGTTGTTCCTTTCAGAATTATTTCAATTCATCAAAGCAAGGAGAGTCTGTTTAAAGAGTCACTTACAAATTCTGTTTTTGTTGGTGATGTTCACTCCTGTGTAGCACCCAAGGAGGAGACACTAACTGCATCTATTCTGGCTCATGATGTTGTCGATCAGATCATTTCTGCAGGTTAGGTACCAGTGTAAAGTTGGAAAGAGTTGTGCTGCAATTGGCAACTGAGGTAAGACTTCAGGAGTCATCTGTACTCTGATGGGCTCATCAGCTCACTGATGGCTATTCACATTCTGTTAGGGAAAAATTATATAAAATGTTCATATTCATCATCAAAAAATGAAGTGGAGGTAAGCAATATGATTATTTTATTTTATTTTTTTATTTTTTAGAGACAGCGTTTCATCATGTTGGTCAGGCTGGTCTTGAACTCCTGACCTTGTGACCCGCCCCCCTCGGCCTCCCAAAGTGCTGAGATTACAGGCTTGAGCCACCCCACCCAGCAGCAATATGATTTTAATGCCAGCATAGTATTACATTATGTGAATATACTGCAAGCATTGGGCCAAGTTTACTGATTTAGTTAACAGTGGAAGATAACCTTTCCAGGCTCCAAAATATTCATAACTACTCCCTATGGCTCTCCATTTCTTGTAAAATACCTAGATACGGATTATTGATTGGAATGGAATCCAAATGCATGTAACTGCCTAGTTTTGTGGATTATTTCAGAGGTAATAGAAACTAACAGGCTATCACTATTATCTAGCTAGTGGGTCAAAGAGAATGTCCCTGTATGACAGATTTGGTATTTTTGCAATGGAATTACTATGTCAATTCCCTGGCTTATATTTTTCTCAAGACCTTTCTAATGCGGTGTTGCTCAAGCTTTAATGTGCATCCAAATTGCCTGGGGAATCCTGTTAAGTGTAGATTCTTTTTTGTTTGTTTTTTGTTTTTTGAGATGGAGTTTCGTTCTTGTTGCCCAGGCCGGAGTGTGCAATGGCACGATCTCTGCTCACTGCAAACTCCGCCTCCTGGGTTCAAGTGATTCTCCTGCCTCAGCCTCCAGAATAGCTGGGATTATAGCCATTCACCACCATGCCCGGATAATTATATTTTTAGCAGAGACAGGGTTTCTCCATGTTGGTCAGGCTGGTCTCAAACTTCCAGCCTCAGGTGATCCTCCTGCTTTAGCCTCCCAAAGTGCTGGGATTACAGGCGTGAGCCACTGCACCTGGCCAAGTGTAGATTCCTTTTTAGGAGATCTGTATGTAGAAACACAGATTCTTATTCTTAGATAATGCTGAGTGAAGGTGCTGGTTATCACCACCCTTTAAATAGCTTATCATCCTAAGAAATACATGATAAGAAATATAATACGAAATATCTTATATTTCTTAGGCTGGGTTATTTCTATACAAAACTAACATTTTTCTTCTGAAAATCAGCATGAAATCAGAGCATGAAATTTTCTGACCTTATCCTCAGATACAAGAATATCATTAAAAAAATTGAACTAATGAAGTAATTGGATGATAAATATCATGCATCAAAAATCTCAAAGGATCCATTAAAAAATTTATGGTAGGCCAGGTGCGGTGGCTCACGCCTATAATCCCAGCACTTTGGGAGGCCGAGGCGGGTGGATCACGAGGTCAAGAGACCGAGATCATCTTGGTCTACATGGTGAAACCCTGTCTCCACTGAAAATACAAAAAAATTAGCTGGGCGTGGTGGTGCATGCCTGTAGTCCCAGCTACTTGGGAGGTTGAGGCAGGAGAATCGCTTGAACTCAGGAGGTGGAGGTTGCAGTGAGCCGAGATCGCGCCATTGCACTCCAGCCTGAGTAACAAGAGTGAAACTCCGTCTCAAAAAAAAAAAAAAATTATGGTAAAGATAAGTTAAAAAAAAAAAAAAAAAAGGCACTAGAGTCTAGTTTGTGTGAAAATCTCATTTCTATTTATTTGAACTGATCTTGATGAGATATGCCACATCTGGCAATGCCAAATGAGGCATTTTTTGGTTGGGTTTGGTTTGGTTTTTTATTGATGTGTCTTTGGCATACCCTGGAATCAGGAGTTTGATGTTTCTCACACAGTATTCTAAGAAATCATAAGTTAACATCTATTATGTTGCAGCCCATAGTTCCTTCATGGTAGAGAGGTAGGCTATTAGGTTCTAATTGGTAGATTTAAGGATCTGTGGAACTTAGCAAAGAGCCATTCCTTATGTGCGGAGGGACGGGGAAGGAGAATTGCATGGGGGATAATCAACAAGTCAACAATCATTTTAGAAGATTTAGCATTGGTATAATTAACAACTTCTTGAGAAGGCAAAACCACAATTTAAAGATGAGTTATATTGATGGACTGATATGTTGCAGGACTGATGATAATTGGAAAAAATGGCAGTATGGCCAACAAAGCTCCCAGCCAAAGGATACTCAGTGATCAAAGAAGGAATTAACTGGAAGTTGAATTCAGTAATTATGTTGTGTACCTGTCTAGTATGAGTGAGGAAATGACATGATCTACCTGAAGAAGGAAGGCCCCATTTGATTATCCAGAGAGCAAGAGTTCATTCTTACTATTGGAGACTTGAACTTCCTGCTTATTCCATTAATTTATTTAACTGTTTTGTGAAAAATTCTTTAAGCAAACTAAATGAGTAGACTGATTATATTAAATGGCAGTAATTCCACAGTTTAGACAGGGATAGCTAAGATTGTCTGCAATGTTTGTAAATTATTTTCAGAAAGGGTGCAAGATTAACCCTGTTAATTCCTGTTAAATACGTAAGGGAAATTTCCTTTAACCCCTGGACATTACTAAAAGTTAGTAAAGGGTGGGATGTTGAGGATAAAGTTCCTCGGACTGCGAAGATCCCAGAAACAAACGATATTTGGTAGAGCAGAGCTGAAGGTAGAAGATGAGCTTGGCATCATACATCAGATCACTAATATGTCGCAGTGAGTTTTCACGTTCTAGTTCTTAAGAGAAACGGAAATCTCAGTCATGTGCTGCCAAATTGGCAGGACAATTATTCTCTCATTGAGAGTCACCAGCAGACTTTTACTAAGTAATTTGCGTGACAGAGGACTTTATTTTATTTTTATTTATTTATTAATTTTTGAGATGAAGTCTCACTCTTGTCACCCAGACTGGAGTGCAATGGCATGATCTCAGCTCACTGCAACCTCTGCCCTCTGATGTAAGCAATTCTCCTGCCTCAGCCTTCCGAGGAGCTGGAATTACAGGTGCCTGCCACCACGCCTGGCTAATTTTTGTATTTTTAATAGAAATGGGGCTTCATCATGTTGGCCAGGCTGGCCTTGAACTCCTGACTTCAGGTGATCTGCTTGGCTCAGCTTCCCAAAGTGCTGGGATTACAGGAATGAGCTACCACGCTCAGCCAACAGAGGACTTTATTTAGAAACATAAATAAATGAAAAAAAAATACATAGTTTTTAAACCTGGAGTAAAAATTGGAAATTCAATTAGTACTTTTCTTTTAAGAGATGGTGTTTCACCATATTGGCTAGGCTGGTCTCGAACTCCTGACCTCAGGTGATCCACCCTCCTCAGCCTCCCAAACTGCTGGGAATACAGGTGTGAGCCACTGCGCCTGGCTCAATTAGTACTCTTAAAACATACACCTGGAAATCAAAACCTTTTTGATTTCGACGTCCAGTCCATGCTATGAAACACAAGCCTGGAGAATGGCAAGAAGTACATAACACAACAGTAAGGTGTGCTGCAAGGTGTAAGAAGTGCTACAAGTCCCAGCACCACCACGTACGATTTATATACCACACAAGTCACAGAAGCATCAACCTGTTTTCAGATCTGTAAAACCTGTATAATATCTGGGTTGTTGTATTTTTTTTTTACAATGTGACAAAAGAAGCGAAAACACCTTGAATAGTGATGCTTTTTGAAAAAAAAAATACAATAACAGACATGCAAGAAATGTGTGGACCTAACATTGGCAATTTAAACTATTTGCATCCAGCAATGTATTGTTTTTCTGGGAAGATGAAATTCTCCAGAGTTGTGTGACCACAGACCAAGAGTATGCTACTTCCCCGGGGAAGTGCATAACCAGCCCTGCGCCACTATTTCTCACCCCACCAACAGGTGCATTCTCCATTTGCTATAGCAGAAATAGTAACTCTAGGGGTGTGGTAACTTTATTTGTAGAGAAAATTAAAGATAAAAAAGTGAAAAAAATTCTGAGGACTCCTAGTTGGGAAAAAAATAAAGAAAAAATATTATATTGGAATGCTAATAACAGTTTGGGGGATTCAGTCAGGAAACAACCTTCTGAATATCACAAATTTTTTCTTTTCTTTTCTTTTTTTGAGACGGATTCTTGCCCTGTCACCTAGGCTGGAGTGCAATGGAGTGATCTCAGTTCACTGCAACCTCCACCTCCCAGATTCAAGTGACTCTCCTGCATCAGCCTCCTAATTAGCTGTAATTACAGGTGTGCATTACCATGCGCATCCAGCTAATGTTTTATATCTTTAGTAGAAACAGGGGTTTCACCATGTTGGCCAGGCTGGTCTCGAACTCCTGACTTCATGACTTACCTGCCTTAGCCTCCCAAAGTGCTGGGATTATAGGTGTAAGCCACTGTGCTCCGCCTCTTTCTTGCTTTTTTTAGAGACAGGATCTAACTCTGTTGCCCAGGCTGGATGGAATGCAG
This sequence comes from Sapajus apella, assembly GCF_009761245.1. Taxonomy (NCBI): domain Eukaryota; kingdom Metazoa; phylum Chordata; class Mammalia; order Primates; family Cebidae; genus Sapajus; species Sapajus apella. The sequence continues at coordinate 2,413,309 of NW_022437027.1, forward strand.
TGGTGTGATCTCAGCTGACTGCAAAATCCAGGCTCAGGTGATTCTCCTCACTCAGCCTCCTGAATAGGGGACTACAGGCATGTAGTCCATCATGTCCAGCTAATTTATGTATTTTGGGTAGAGACAGGGTTTTGCCATGTTGCCTAGGCTGGGCTCAAACTATCCACCCACCTCAGCCTCCCAATGTGCCAGCATTACAGGTGTGAACTACTGTGGCTGGCCCCCTAATTTTTTTTTCCTGTTTTTTAAAATAAAACATTTATTTGTTTAATTAATTAATTTAAGAGACTGGGTCTCACTATGTTGCCAGGATAGATTTGAATTTTTGGGCTCAAGCAATCCTCCTACCTCAGTTTCTCAAGTAAGCTGGGATTACAGGCATGTGCCATCATGCCTGGCTTCTTTCTATTTCTGTTAGATCTCTATTTGATTCTATTTCAGAATCAATTTTATGATATTTGAGTGAGAAAAGAAAACATCCCCCCTCCTCCCTCAATGAGGAAGAAATTGGATAGGAAGCAAAGTACTTCTAATCTTATCAGGTTTCCTTTCTGGTTGTCAGACTGCCAGCTCCACTAGCCTATGGAATACAAAGAGCATTGTCATTTGATAAGAGCTGCAGAGAGACCATAGTGCTACCGATAATAAGTGGACGGGCAGGGATGAGTGACAATCATGGTTTACACAGCCCTTTCCCAGAGCCCCTACTGTTGCTGCTGCTTCTCCTATTTGAGTCACTAAGGAAAATGTGGGCAGTTTTTTTGGCATGATGCTGGTTGAGAAGTGGGCAAAATAAAAATGATCAGAAAAGCAGGAGCAGCTTATAGGACTGCTGAGAAATGATGCTACTCAAGCCAGGGCTAAACTGTCTCTGTGGTAGTCATTCTGATTCAAGTATCTTCTCCCACACCAGCTGAATTTTTGTATTTTAAAATTTTGTCTACAGTTCCTGGGATACCAAAAGTTTTTTTTACACTAATACAATATGAATGCTGTGGGATCAAATACTTCTGCACAATCTTAGTGATTCTCAAGGTTCGGATCACCCCTCCCACTGGGTTTTTCTCCATGATCTGTAGTGCTGCCTTGGGTCTTCCACCCTCCTGGCCACTAGATCTTCTGACACACCCCCTTTCTGATGTGTGGTCCCAGGGAACTGCTGTTTCTGTTGCACATTTCAGGTGCATTGTAGGTATCCTTCAGGTGTATAGGGGCAAAGGTTAGAGTTACCTAGGCAGCTTTTAAAAATACCAATGTTCCAGACAAACCAGATTCTCTAGGAGGCAGCACTCAAATATTGTATTTTGCAAAACTTTTAAGGTGATTCTCCTTTGCTCTCAGGGGTCAGAATCATGCAGCTTTAAAGATGAGCAGGGAGACCCATCAGTCATTTATGCCTCGGGGTGAATAAGTTTTTATGAGCAAAGTTTTTCCAAAATCAAGAGTTATGAGAACAAGTAAATGAGACATTTTATTACTAGTGGTGGGGCATAAAAAATACCTTAACGGTCTCTAAATTGAGGATAAAACAACTTAATAGTTTGTTCAGACTAAATTGTAAGTTCTTCAACTAGGTTATAAAACACAGAGAGTCCAAGGCCAGAAAGGGGATATTATTGCTACATACTAAATAAGTAATTGTTAAATGTTCCTTTATATATTATCTATTTAGATTCAAAGAGGTAAGCTAAGAAGCATTAGAATACTGAGTGGTCATTCTGGAAGGCTTTACTATTGATACTGGTATTTTTATGGTGCCCAGGAAGTGATCTTTGGGTCAGTAATTGATATGGTTTGGCTGTGTCCCCACCCAAATCTCATCTTGAATTCCCACGTGTTTTGGGAGGAATCCAGTGGGAGGTGATGGAATTATGGGGGTGGGTCTTTCCTGTGCTGTTCTCATGACAGTAAATGAGTTCACGAGATCTGGTAGATTTAAAAATGGGAGTTTCCCTGAACAAGCTCTCTTCTCTTGTCTGCTGCCATGTGAGATGTGCCTTTCACCTTCCATCATGATTGTGAGGCCTCCCCAGCCACGTGGAACTGTAAGTCCAATGAATCTCTTTCTTTTGTAAATTGCCGAGTCTTGGGGTATGTCTTTATCAGCAGTGTGAAAACAGACTAATACGATAATAAAAGAATATGCACAATATTATTTAGATTTTGTTTCCCTTTAGGTATTTCTTGAGGACTTTAATATATTCATTTTTTAAAAATGATCCTTGGTTGCAATTAGCAAATAGTCATTGAAGTCACTTGGGCAATAAGGATAAGCTTAATATCACTTAGACTTTGCTAAAACTTTGAGTATCTATTGATAACTTTAAGAATATCATAAAAAGTATTATCTCTTGGTTACAGTTGAGAAGTGCATAGAATTGAAGGCAGAAAACCATTTACAAAATTAAAAAGCAGCGTGGTGGCATGGTGCTTGTAGTCCCAGCTACTCAGGAGGCTGAAGCAGTGAGCTGTGATTGTACCACTGCACTTAAGCCTGAGGGACAGAGCAAGACCCATCTCAAAAAAAAATTAACAATATAGTTAAAAAGAATTCGAACCTCAGAGTCAACATCCATTCTTTTTTTTTTTTTTTTTTTTTTTTTTTACCAGAGTAAGGGCTAGAAACTGATATGGATCTGACACAGAAGTTTATGAAGGAAGGAACAGGAAGCAGCTGGTCATTGCAGATGCAGAAATAAACCCTGCTCCCAGGCTTCCCTAGTTATCATCTTGCGGAAAGAAAAGAGACCCCACTTTTTCACCTTCCTGTGAAACACAAAGTCAAGTTTGGGGTTTATATAGAAAAGTACTAATCCTGCCTATCTCCAAAGTGTCGTGGGCAGTAAAGGACTATAAAGCCAGCAGCAACCTGAGAAACATGTGAGCCAGTCCCAGCTGAGGCAGCCAGGGATTATGGAGGTCATAGATAATCACCACATGGTAGGAATAGTGGGGAATACCAAGCAAACCAACGAAGGTGCTTAATGACTAGTGGGAGGGGCAGGTTCTATAAGGTGTCCTGCCAGGGAAGGTATTAGATAGGACAAAGGCCCCTTAAATAATTTACAACCAAGTGGGAAAATTTGAGATTCTTTGCTAGCAAGATTCAGTAATGGTAGACATTATTTCAGTTACGTTAGAGGCTGGTACTTGTTGAATGAGAGGTTGGCTGAAGTGGACTTGGCAACGGAGGGGCAGAGGTAGGTTAAATTCCAACCAAAAAAAAAAAAAATCTTAGATAAACAAAGCTGACTTTTGTGTAAAAACTGTTAAATCAAAACACTGCCAATGAGAAGAGTAGGGCAGTTGTATGACAATTCTCTTTTTTACTTCCCAACTATGTCTAAAATAAGACAAACAATGGAGATATATGTTAGAGAAAAAGTCCAGATCTAGCAGAGTAAGAGGAATTTTTTGTATGTGCATTGTTCTCTAAAAATATGTATGTAAGGAAAAAGAAAAAAGTCCTTAACAGGGAAAACTACAATAGAAATAAACATAAATAAGAGAAGGAAAGTTACTGAAGTCACTGTGATGATCTACATGTGGCTCTTCATCTCTGAAAAGTAAAATATTGACAGACTGGAGCCCCAAGGGGATGGAAATGTGTCCAATTCTCACTCAAATAAAAATGTATTGGGCTCAGTTCCAGAGAACATTCTTGGATTTGATGTTTTTCACTCCTTAAGTTTAAACAGCTGAAATTTCTTCTAACCAGGCTTTCATAGAAGAAAAACATTTTCTTCATTTTGTTGTTTATTTTCTTAATTAAAAACATACATATTCCCACAAACATGCTAACTCCCCATAATATCACTTTTTTCTTTTTTTTCACTTTTTTCTTAAAATTAAAAAGAAATGAAAGTTGCCCTAACTTCCAACCCTGCAAGATAACTTTTAATATCCCTTTAAAACTTTTTCTATACCAAAGACTCATTATCTATATCCACTGATGTATCTATATCAATACCTATAATTATATATAATAATCTAACTTCATAGAGATCTTCATTGAAAAGATAGACTACTGGGTCCTTGGCTTAGGTACAATGGGTGTAATCTCTTTATATGTTTCATCTGTAATCGTTTTTGGATTATAACAGTTATTCAGTTTGTGTCTGATGGAAGCTACGGGAGTCTGGGGACACGCTTAAGAGCTGCGTGGGATTCGCAATGCCTCACATTCGCTTGTCTTACCACACAAACAATGACCATTGCTCAGCTCCTTGCACATACCAAACTCTAGTGTTCAGGCTTTCCAGTATGCACTTTCTTTTCCCTGGAATATTCTTCCTTCCACTCTTCTCAAGGCTGGCTATTTCTCATTTTTCGTGATCTCAATTTATTTCCATGTCTTAGAGAGACATTTGCATTCTCCATCTAGAACACCGCCCCTCTTCCTGCTGACACCGTCTCTTCAACACTCTAGTTTTCCCTCAGAACACATCATAGTGAGTTACTATTATTTGCTTGTTGGCAAGTGTCTATCTCTTTTCTTTTCAATAAAACAAGCTCTGTGAGACTCATTGGTACCCATCTTGTTTGGCACTGTGCATCCAGCACCTAGCATAGGGCATCTGGCAGATAGGAAATACCCGATAGGATTTGTGGAATTTATGAGGTATATAGAACTTTATTAGCACAAATCCACAGACATATACTACTAGCTTGCTTTACAACCACAAGGCCATGAAGAAAGAGGTTGCCATTTGAGTGGTATTTATTAGGTGTATTTTACAAGTTAAAAGTTAAAAGTGACTCCTTAGTAAAGTAGTTAAATCAGTAATAAATTATAGACCATGTTGTATTACGTCACTGCTCTTTAGAAACTTAAGCAATGACATGGAAGAACTGCTCTATGCATTTCTTTGGTGACTTTAGCAGGATCTGTGGGTGGAAGAAAGAATTGGATTCACTTTGAACCCAGAGTTACCCTTTATTAGCCATTTATAAGAAAGTCCGTTTCTGAGCCCCAGTTTTCTTGTCTGTAAAAGGCAGTAAGTTTATCCGAAGAATGATGTAGGTACTATATGAGATACAGTTAAGCGCTGCCCTAATCATGTAAATGAATGTGCACAGTCTTGTTGTTTTAAATTTAAAGTGGGACCCCATGAAGTTAGATAGCTGGGAGTTCTGTAGCCAATTGTGTTATTTCCAAAGGTTTGTTATGGCCTCAGAGCGTGTTGTTGAGGAATGTATGCAATGTTAGTGACTTGTAAAGGGCCGTCCATGTTTATGGTCCTATCATTACTATTATTGTTGTATGGTTAAAAAATATCTGCATTCTGGCTGGGCGCGGTGGCTCAAGCCTGTAATCCCAGCACTTTGGGAGGCTGAGGCGGGTGGATCACGAGGTCAAGAGATCGAGACCATCCTGGTCAACATGGTGAAACCCCGTCTCTACTAAAAATACAAAAAATTAGCTGGGCATGGTGGTGCGTGCCTGTAATCCCAGCTACTCAGGAGGCTGAGGCAGGAGAATTGCCTGAACCCAGGAGGCGGAGGTTGCAGTGAGCTGAGATCGCGCCATTGCACTCCAGCCTGGGTAACATGAGTGAAACTCCTTCTCAAAAAAAAAAAAAAAAAAAAATCTGCATTCTATTAATAAATAAGATAAATCTGGTAAGACTGAACATTAGCTTTTTACCTTTTTAATTTAAATAGATTTAGAGGAAGCATAAACTTAACTGACATGGATAATAAGATCTATACTAAAGTCAAAACAGCTTATCAAATCTTGTATGAGGATAATCTTAAAAGTACCTACTGACAATGGCAGTAGAAAGTGAGTTTGCTTTATTTCTGATTGACTTTGATGTCTGCTTTCCAACTTTGCCCCCAAGAAAGTTAGTCACGATGGTGAACTTCTTAGGTGGAAGTAGCAAATAAAGTTGAAGCTCACCAAAGGTAACCAGATAGTCACTTAGGTTTCTACTCAGGCGGGCTGGATTTAATCTGGGCTCAGAGTCAGAGAATCGCTGAATTCTAAATGCTGGAAGGAGCTAAAATTTACCTTTTTAACCACAAATTCTAATTTGAAGCTTTCTAAGTTTCTAACTTAAAGTTTCTGATTTAAGGTTTTCCAGTTTTCTAACGAAACCAAATAAATTAGTACTGGATTATAAAATTTCCAAAGGTACCATTTTTCCTGCCAAGCTTTGATGTATGTTTGGTAGTATTACCATGGTACCCTTGGCCTTCCAACCAACAAGGAAGAATGAGAGTGATTCTGCATTTATATGAGTGTCATAGCTCTTTAATAGACAATCCCAGAAGACAGCTAGACATTTCTGTGATAAAATTTTCTCTTCAGGCCTCTATGTCTCCACTTCCGCCTTTCTCACTCTTCCCCTACTTCTACCTGGGTTCCATAGGGATATGAATAAACATAGTATAGTTGATTAGCTGCTAATTTTCTTAGTTTGGCCTGAAACAGCAGCTTCACAAATTAATATCTGAGGACTTGAAACACAAAGGTGATAGGAAACTCAGAAAACCATGTCTTACCTTGAACCAGTTGTTTAGGTTGTAAGATACTGTTCACTGCGGTCACTGGGTGCAGCTGGTATAATTAGGGGCGGCTGGCAGATCCTACCGAATATTTATTCTGAGTAAATAAAGAAAATATTCATAAGCCAATGGGAAGACTACATCTCAAGACTTTAGTTTGTAAGGAAGTGCTGATTGCCCCTAATTTAGATGATTGTATCTGTCAATCAACTGAATATGTAATCAGTCCTAGCTCTGGTTAGAGGAGGACATATTTTCTTTATTACTACTTACACATTTCTAGTTTTAAACAAGGCATTCAATTTAGAGTGAACATTTTATTATAGTCAAACCCATAGTTGTAGGAATTTACTCAGGAGAACTTTCAGCACAGCCTTTAAACACTGTATAATTGATTGAGCTTAAATCTGAAGCTTGAAGTATTATGTTTATGTTCCTATTCCTAATGCTGGGTGATTTCCAAATCAAGGGAAAACATTTGAGTCATTCATGATATGTCAACAAGTGAAATGGGAATTTGAGAAAACTTGTATAGAAAACTGAGACCAAAATAACACTAGAATTTCAAGTACCTAGAATCCTAACAAGCGCAGTTCAGTTTATGGACATGCAGTCTTTGTGACCAATCCTTTAAGAAGCTCACCATATCTTTCATATGAACCCAGACTTAATAATTTATCCTGATCACATATCCAAGTTGAGAAAAAAAAATTCCTTTTTTTACCAGATTCACACAGGCTCAACACACAATGAATCAAAGGAAGTTCTTGAGATGTTAAGGAAGGTAGAGGTCAGTTCTTTTAAGCCTTACATTAAATTGTAATCAGTCTCCTCTCTTCCTGAATTTTTAATTTTGACCCTCTGCTCATCTTGGAGGATCTTCTCTGAACACCAAGTTGTGTGTTGTGCCTGGCACTGGATCAGACCATTGCTGATAATAGGCGGATTACTTCATTGTTCCTCTAGGCAGGCTTGTTTGTGGTCAGTTACTAGCAGAGGAGAAAGGAGAAGGGAAAGAGAGACTGTGCTTGGTTGCAGTTTGTCTGCTTCCCTGCTAAGGTCTTTACCTGTCCCTTGAACTTACCTGTTTAAAAAATTTTAGTGTCTGCCTTTTTTCTCTAGGCTACTACCCTGCTATCCTGTAAGTGTTTCTATTCAGCTTCATTTCATGTGTTTCTAACCTCGTCTCATGTTTGCCAACTAAATTATAATTTTTGCCCTCCAAGTTACTGGCTTTGGTTTTGAAGTCATACAGAAGACAGTTTGAACTGAGAACTCCATTTCTTACTAGTTATGCAAATTTGGGAACGTTATTTAATACAGTATGTGCCGCATTTCTTTATCTGCAAATGGGGGATGGTACACACACCTAGTGAAGTTGGTGTGAAGAGTAAAGGAGAAATCAGCATCTAGGACTTGGTGCCATTTCTGAAGAGTCTCAAGAAACACTGGACTCTGGTACAAGCTTAATAAATCACATTCATTAGGTGCCTTCAGATTATTTTAAATGACTTCCTTGTTAGTCTTAAGGGGAGTCTCTTATCATCAACCAGTTATACATCCCCATAATAAAGGAATATCCTAGGTTCTATTTTATAGGTCTGGTTGAGATATACATAAAAGGAAAGAACTCACATTTTTAGCCTGGCGTATAAGGCCCTTCACGGTTCCTCTTCCACCGTATGTCCCACGTCATCACTTTTTTTTCTGGAGACAGGGCCTTGCTCTGGCACCCAGGCTGGAGAGCAGTGGTGTGATCACAACTCACTGCAGCCTTGAACTCCTGGCTTCAATCTTCCCACCTCGGCCTTCTGAGTAGCTGAGACTATAAGCTTGCATAACCAGTCCAGAAAATTTTAAAATTGTTTGTAGCGATGAGATCTTGCTGTGTTGTCCAGAATGCTCTCGAATTCCTGGCCTCAAGTGATCCTCTTACCTCAACTCCCAAAGTGCTGGGATTATAGGCATGAGCCACCATACCCAGCTCACATCATCCCTTTCAAACACCGTAAACACATCTGCCAATAATCCTCATTTTCTGGACAAACATTCTCTAACCTTTGTTCCATATTGTTTTCTCATTCTGTAATGTTATCTTTCCTGATCTCTACCCTTCCTATCCTGCCACAATACGTGTCCCACCAGAGGCCTGAAATAATCTCACTATCAGCTGAATTAGCATAAGTTTTAAATATCATTTTCTCGTGACTGATCACATTCATCCATGTGTTCTAGTTACCCCTGAGGTGTGGGGTTCAGTTAAGATGGTGGGAGAGATTGTAAAATTACAACAGTCACAAGAAGGTTTCTTTCTTCCCTTCTTCCCTGTCCTCTCAAGAAGGTTTGTGACTATTATAATTTTACAATCTCTTCCACCATCCTGACTGAACCCCCACACTGAGGGCAGGAAGTGTTTTAATACTTCTATCCCTGCCCACCCGTGCTTAAAATTGTGCCTGGCAACTTGTAGGTCTCAGTGATGGCATATCGAAGGAAGACTATATCGTGGGGATCAGAAACAGATATCAATTATGCAGTCAGATATGTTCTGTCATCATTTCAAGCATTTATGTTTATATATTTCTACTCCACTGACAGTGAGAGGTCTTCCTTGAGCACCACACCTAATGAAGGCTTGTCATTCCTGGGCCATTTGCTCTGTTTTATTTTTGTATGTAACACTATAACATTGTAATAGATACTCAGAGTTATTTGTTAATTTCTGTCTCCTGCTAGTATGTAAGCTTCATGAGCACAAGTTCACCTTTTTAATGACTGTAAGCCTTAGCAAAAACTCTATAAATATCTGTTAAGCAAATGAATGGATACATGAAGTAATCACAGGACGTACTGTGTTAAAGTGTTGTGGATATTATTATTCTATTTTTCTAAAAGTATGTAAGCAGGCCTTCTAGGAGTTGTCATTTTGGATGTTCAGATGTTATATTTTCAGAAAGGCTTTAAGTAATAGACATTTAATCAGTGCCTGCCTAAGTAACTATGAGGTGAGTTGTTTCTATAAATGGTAGTCAGAAATATTCTAGTTTATCTTACAAGTGTTCTAGTTTCATTTGGTGAATTTAACTTTTTCTTTTGTATCTTAATTTTCTTCTTTGACACCCAAAGAGATTATATTGGGAAATAATGACTTCCCTTTAGCCTAGGACTTTGCTCTCTAAACAAATTTGGGAGTTAAATGAAGGGTTAAGCAAGATGCGAAGCTCCATGCCTTTTCTCCCCTTCTTCCCTGTCCTCTCAGGATCCCTTGACACCTGTGACATCCCCGCACCTGCAAGCCTCATCTTCCCAAAGCATGTCACCTTACCTCTTTCCATTTACTCAAGTACAATGTCAGTGTTAAATACGCTATAGTTCATAGCTTTTATTAATATATGTACAACATTGGTAAGGAAATACAACATGTTTGCACTATGCTTTCACAATAGGATGAGGCTGTCCTTGAGGTTTGAGGTTTATTTGCCTAACACCTGGCACGCAGAGACTTCAATAAATATTTGTTGGAGAAATGAATGATCCATTCGTAGACTCACTAGGCCTTGATTGTGCCTGCAGGTCACAACAGAACACTCCTCTTACAGTCCTTATCTGACTTGATTTGCTCTGTGACACTTAACTCTTTTCTCTATCCCTATCCCATGACACTCCTTAGTTTTCTTCTCCCTCTTGGCTCTGTCTTCTTAATCTTCTTTGCTTGTTTCTCTTCTACCTCCTCTGTAACTGGTGATGCTCTGCTCCCCGCCCTTCCCATTATGTTCTGTATTGACCTTCAGATATTCCCTTTGGATGACCTCATTCATGTCCATGACTTCAACCACCACCACCCAGACATGGACAACTTCCAACTAGATATCCTTAGCCCTGATATTTCTATGGTCCACACCCTGTAGATTTCTTTCTTTCTTTCTTTCTTTTTTTTTTTTTTCTTGAGATGGAGTTTTGCTCTTGTTGCCCAGGCTGGAGTGCAGTGGCTCACTACAACCTCCACGTCCCAGGTTCAAGCGATTCTCCTGCCTCAGCCTCCCAAGTAGCTGGGATTACAGGCATGCACCACCATGCCCGACTAATTTTGTATTTTTAGTAGAGACGGGGTTTCACCATGTTGGACAGGCTGGCTTTGAACTCCTGACCTCAAGTGATCCACCTGCCTCGGCCTCACAAAGTGCTGGGATTATAGGTGTGAGCCACCATGCCCGGCCACCCTGTAGATTTCTTTCCACCTCTGGGAGTAAGTCCTGCATTGCTATTAACTGTCTCTACTAGAAAACACTAAAATGATTTTTTTTTTTTTTTTTTTTTTTTTTTTCCCAGACCATCTTGCTCTGTTGCTCAGGCTGGAGTGCAGTGGTGTTTAAGCGATCATCCTGTCTCAGCCTCCCAAATTGCTGGGATTATAGGCACATGTCACCATGCTCAGCTAATTTTTTTGGTATTTTTTGTGTTTTTTGTATTTTTGGGGGTTTCACCATGTTGGCCAGGCTGGTCTTATCTCCTGACCTCAAGTGATCCGTCTGCCTTGGCCTCCCAAAGTGCTGGGTTTACAGGCATGAGCCAATGCTCCCAGCCTCTGAAATGCCACTTCTTAACTCCCCAACAAACTAACACTGACCACTCACGTATCATCCCTTACCCTCTCTTTTGCCTTTCTCCCCATGTTAACTCAGCTGCCAAGACCTTTCTGTTCTGTTTTCTCTGTTGAATTTATTTCAATAAATATATGGAATAATTACTGTATTTTGGGTTACCATCTTTCAGAGTCATCCATCTCTCTGCCTCCACCACCTTAAGCATCTTCTCTTGAGGAGAACTGCAGTTAGCTGGCCTCTGTCTCTATCAGGTTACGCACACTCTTCCCATCTGCCCTTCACAGTACCACTGCCAAAGCAGGCTTTCTAAAAATTTAATCTCAGCATGCTCCTCCTCCCTCACTTAAAACCCTTCATGGCTTCCTGTATTTTCAGGATAAAGTTCAAACTAGCCCCATTTGAGAATAAAAGTCATTCAAGATACAACCTTATCTTAACTCTCGACCCTCATTTCTGACCCCTGTAGCCCAGAAGTCCAGGTCCTTCAAACTGCACCACACCCCACTGAGTGGTTGTGCCCAGCTTTCCTCCTGCAGAAGCATATCTTCACCCATTCTTCTCTGGCCATTCTAACATGTCTTGAAAACTAGCCATTTCGGCAAGAGAATTTCTGTCCTCTTTATTTTTTTTTTCCCATCCTCTTCGTACCACTCTGAATATTTAGAGTGCATTATAGATTTTTGTTTACTCAAAAATCTCAGTAGACGATGAGCAGTTTGAGATTTGTGTCACCAGCATCTACAACTGTATAAACCAGTGTTTCTTTCTTTTTTTTTTTTTTTTTTTTAATTCTGGAGACGGAGTTTCGCTCTTGTTGCCCAGGCTGGAGTGCAATGGCGCGATCTCGGCTCACCGCAACCTCCGCCTCCTGGGTTCAGGCAATTCTCCTGCCTCAGCCTCCGAGTAGCTGGGATTACAGGCATGCGCCACTATGCCCAGCTGATTTTTTGTATTTTTAGTAGAGACAGGGTTTCACTATGTTGACCAGGATGGTCTCGATCTCTTGACCTCGTGATCCACCCGCCTCGGCCTCCCAAAGTGCTGGGATTACAGGCGTGAGCCACCGCGCCCGGCTAGACCAGTGTTTCTTAAAGTGGGGTCCCCAGGTCATCCTGGGGATGACAGGATCGTTAGGTTGTTGTTAATATTCATTCTTGGGTCCTCTTCACCACCACAGAACCTAGAGCATTGGAATTTGTGGTTTTGTTTTTCTTTAGTTTTTAATTTTTTTTCTTGTTTTTAGTTTTTTTCTCAACTTTGCCAGAGAAATTTTTGTTTTTTAAAGCTAGATGACATTTCTGAATATTATAGGTATTCCGTAAATGATTTTGAATAAACAAGTAAACCAGTTGGAGCCCTTGTTCATGTTTTTAAGTTCACATACACTATATTAACTTGGATTTGTTACTGATAATTCTAAAAATCTTCCTGTTTATAAAAGAGGCAGTTTACTTTTCTAGAGAAGAGACCGTCTATTTGTCATAATGTGAACTTGAGGATTTTGGAGATTCTATGGCCAATTTTGATCAATATAAACCGATAATTTGAATAGTTCAGATTAAAACAATAATCCACACAACTCTGGATTTCAGCATCCCAAACTCTTCTAGCCCTTCTGGTGACTCCTGAAAGGGGTCCCACCTCTCTGTAACTCAGTTTCCCTCAATGTACATTAGAGTTATACTGCGAAGCAACAGGGATTGGAACATCAATGCAGCAGACATTTCCTAAGTGCTTCATTATTTTCAGTCCAATGTCCAAGGTGCAGATGTTACATCTAGTATAAGCATTGATCATTTAGGAAGCTTCCTTCACTATAAAAAATTCTTTTATATTTAAATAAACTAGTACACCCAGAGCTTTTATATAGGAGTGGGAGTTAGAAAGAAGTAGCTAATGATCTTTTTATGTGTTAAACTTACATAATGTTATCTTGAGCAGAAATGTGTACTTACCTATATTTATATACATTTAAATGCCTAAATACAGGCTCATGCACAGATAAATATGTTCTGTCTTTGATATCCTAAAATGACGATTGTCATGTGCATATAAGCTAATCTGAGAATCCTGGAGCCTGCCAGACAGGTTGAGCTTCTGAGTAAGCACTGTAGCTATTGCAGTGCTCAGCCCACACGATATGTTTTGCTTAAAGAGAACTATCCTATCTCTGGCCAGATGGATGATGGCAGACACTTTGACTTAGTACTGCTTATTACAATGTCGCTTTAATTTGCCTAAAATTGTTCACAGAACATTGTCCTTCAATTTTTTGGAAAGTTACTTTTCCTTGGATTACTGTGTTGGCTCTGCTTTAGCATCCTTGGTTCAGTCATTTTTAATACTTGGTCAATCAAGCATAATGAAATGAGGATAATTATGGCCAAAATGACCAGCAAGTATACGCAGAGCTTTTTGTTTTTGTTTGCCTGCTGTCTTATGGTACTGACACAGCTCCCACAGATCAGGCAGCTCAGTACCTTTATAGAGGAGGGAGGCTATACAAATATCACTTTCAGGATATTTACATTTTAGACGAATTGGCTTGCTAGTTCTAGTCCATGTTATTAAATGACCACAGAATCCCACATACTGTCAGTAGCAACAAAACTTGGCGCTTTATATTCAGAGAAGTTTTAATTGAAATTTAGGGTGTTAAGATTGAATTGGGCTGGAAATAATGGAAAAATTAACAAATAGAATCTTAATAATATATGGGAATTGCCTTGTTTCACTCAACAGAAGTCCAGGGCACACAATCTAGAGCTAACAAGACAGCTGGATGATGCTATCAGGAAATTAAGCTGATTTCATCTTTTACTCCGTTGTCTTTCTTTCTCACGTGTGCTGCCCCATTGCTGTAAGATGGATGCTGCCAGGCATCAGGTCTGTGACTAGGAAGACAAGAGAAGTGCAAAGGAATAAAATTCCAAAGGGACATGCAGCCAAGTCTGTATGTTTTAAAAACCTTTCCCAGAAGCCCTACCTGGCCATATTATTTTTGTAATCATTGCCATAGCTTCATTGTAGGCTAATCTCTAAAAAGAAGCAAAGCAAATGGATATCGTGGATGGAATTCAGTCATATTGTCATACTTAGCCTCACAATTGATCCAGTCCAGTGAAATTCAGGTTCCAATCAAAGAACATCTTGTGGGGTGTATCCCTTACAATAACATTTGTCCTGGTGTTAAGGCATCTCTTGAGAGACTCAAGGACTTTTTAGGAGATGAAAATGACACTAGGTAACACCCTGTCTTCTCAGCTGGTAAGAAAAGAAAACAATCCAGCATAGATGTGCCTCAGTTGAGAAATATATAAAATAATAACAGAAATATATAAAACAATAACAATTATTTAATCCTTACAAATATTTATTATTTTTTCTTAAATAGGAACACTCCCCAAATGTTTTCAAAATACAATTTAGTTTTTTTTTGTTTTTTTTTTTTCTTTTTAAAGATGGGGTTTCACCACATTGGTCAGGCTGGTCTTGAACTCCTGACCTCAGGTGATCCACCTGCCTTGGCCTCCAAAGTGCTTGGATTACAGGCGTGAGCCACCAAGCCCGGCCTAATTTAGTTTTTTTCAAAGAAGATGTATATGTAATTTTTCTGGACTAAATCTGCTGAGTAAAGCAAGATGAGCCTGTCCTTTTGAAAAGTTTACTTTGCCTTTGAGTGCTGAATAAGTAGGTTGGTGCAAAAGTAATGGCAAAACCTCAATAACTTTTGCATCCACCTAAAATCTTGGTAGCTCAGTTACATACTTACCTATCCTCATCAATCCACCTTTCCTGTATCTTCCAAAACACGTTCCAAGTGAGCTGAGAACTTTCCTTTACAAGTTCTGTCTTGTTGGTTGGAAATATGGATGGCTGTTTACTTAGTCCTGAAACTGGCATTGTTGCATGTTGGTAGTTGACACATGATGGGAGGAGCATAATTTTGTATCTAAGAACATGATGAGGACCAAAATAAATGAGGAAATATTAGACCTTGCTGGTGCCCAGTGCTCACAGATAAGTGTGTAAGTGAAATTGTTTGTAGAAAGCACCCAATGAACTTCATACACCCATATGTGTAAAACATTTAACCAGTTGCTCTGAAATTGACACTCCAGTAGGGAGGGTACAGATGGAGAAATTTCCTGTAACCTTACTGCCCATGACACCTGCCTTATCCTCAGTTGCATGCCCTGCTGTTGTCTAAAACCTGTGCCATTCCCAAACTTCAGATTTACTGAAGTTCCAGCTTTCATTTAATCAGTGAGTGATCTTTATATATCACAAATCCAAGCACGTGACTTCATTCATTTAAAACCTTCAGTGGCAACCCCGCGCGGTGGCTCACGCCTGTAATACCAGAACTTTGGGAGGTCAAGGTGGGCAGATCGTGAGATCAAGGGAGCAAAACCATCCTGGCCAACATGGTGAAACCCCATCTTTACTAAAATTACAAAAATTAGCTGGGCATGGTGGCGTGTGCCTGTAGTCCCAGCTACTAGGGAAGCTGAGGCAGGAGAATCGCTCGAACCTGGGAAGCAGACATTGCAGTGATCGTGCCACTGCACTCCAGTCTGGTGACAGAGTGAGACTCTGTCTAAAAAAAAAAAAAAAAAAAAAAAGTCTTCAGTGGCTACCCATTGCTGTTAAGATGGAAAAGAAACATCTTAACATGGTCCCTAAGAGTCCTCATGATCCTGCTTCCACTTAACTTCTGGGGCCTTCATCTCAATACTCTCCCACTTACTCTGTAATTAAAGGTCAAGAGCTCTAAATTTCTTAGAGTTGTTTGAATGTACTTTCTTTCTCATGCCTCTGGCTCTTTGCCCATACTCTTCCCTCTCACTTCCTTTGCCAGGCTCATATTCAACCTGTCTGAATATGTCTCCAGAAAGCCTTCTCTGACCCAGCAAGATGGGGTTACCATTCCTCCCATATGTTTCCTTATTTTACTTTTTTTTATTTTTTGAGACAGGGTCTCTTTGTATAGCCCAGGCCAGTCTTGAACTCCCAGGCTCCAGCCATCCTCCTGCCTTGGTCTCCCAAAGTGCTGGGATTACAGGTGTGAGCCACCATGCCTGGCCTGTTTCCTTATTTTTATTCCCCTGCTTTTCTGTTTACTTGTCTATTTTTCCCCAAAACATGTCTGGGTGCAAAGGAGTGTGTCTGTTTCGTTAACTATTCTCAATGGTCAGGACATAGCCCTTAATAAATATTTACTGAATAGCTGTATGCAAGAATGAATGAATCAAAAATCTTCTAATTCTCAGCCCAGATAAATTCTTCTTAGTCATGATAGATAATTCAAAATTTTGTACCATAAACCAAAAGGATTTGAAAAGTTTTATTAAGTAAATATCTTCGATCTCTGTCATTAAACTACCATCCTCAAAGCAATTCCTGGAAAACTATCTTTCACCTCATGTAACTCATAACTTATGAAGAAAAGTAAATGTTATTTCTTAGTTTCAGTTTTACATTTAAAAAGGATAAGGAATTTTAGATTAATTTAATGTTTTTCTTAGTCTCTCCCGTAGAGAAGAAGCTTTAGGAGCTTAGTGAGACATAGGCTTGACTTCCTTTTTTTTTGAGACAGAGTCTCTCTCTGTCACCCAGGCTGGAGTGCAGTGGCGTGATCTTGGCGCACTGCAACCTCTGCCTCCCAGGTTCAAGCGATTCTTCTGCCTCAGCCTCCTGAGTAGCTGGGATTACAGGTGTGTGCCACTGTATCTGGCTAATTTTTGTATTTTTAGTACAGACGGGTTTCACTAGGTTGGACAGGCCAGTCTTGAACTCCTGACCTCATGATCCACCTGCCTCGGTTTCCCAAAGTACAGGAATTACAAGTGTGAGTCATCATGCCCGGCAGGCCTACCTCCTTAGAGGTATGGTATTGTGGCAACGACAGTGCATATGTCCTGTGTCTCTTAATGTATATAGTAGGAGAGATGGTCTACTACTTTTTCCTTTCTTTTTCTTCTCTTTTCAAAGTCTTTGCTTTTTTTAATGCACTGATCTTTTTTTGTAATTATAATATTAGCCAGAAGTATTTTATTCTTCGTAGGATATAATTAATTTTGATATGCATTACGGTGATGTTATCTTTTTTTAAATTGCATTTTAAGTTTTGGGGTACATGTAAAGAACATGCAAGATTGTTGCATAGGTACACACGTGGCAGTGTGATTTGCTGCCTTCCTCCCCTTCACCTATATCTGGCATTTCTCCCCATGCTATCTCTCCCCACCTCCCCACCCCCCATCCCTCCCGTATTTCCCCCCAACAGACCCTAGTATGTAGTGCTCCCCTCCCTGTGTCCATGTGTTCTCATTGCTCAACACCCGCCTATGAGTGAGAACATGTGGTATTTGATTTTCTGCTCTTGTGTCAGTTTGCTGAGAATGATGGCTTCCAGGTTCATCCATGTCCCTACAAAGGACATGAACTCATCGTTTTTGATGGCTGCATAATATTCCATGGTGTATATGTGCCACATTTTCCCTGTCCAGTTTTATCATTGATGGGCATTTGAGTTGGTTCCAGGTCTTTGCTATTATAAACTGTGCTGCAATGAACATTTGTGTGCATGTGTCCCTATAGTAGAACGATTTATAATCCTTTGGATATAAACCCAGTAATGGGATTGCTGGGTCAACGGTGATGTTATCTTTGAGGTAGGAAATCAGAGTCCTGAGGGATTCTGGATGGGAGTGGCTGAAGATAAAAAGCTAAATCACCATGATAAAAGCATGACATAGTGAATCAAACTCAAGTTTAAAAATCTCCTAAGACTCTTACTTCAGTGCACACTTTATGGTTTCTCTTCTAGATTCAGAAAGCTTGGGAGGAGAAAATCTGCCTTTGCAAGCACGTCGTAGGTTCTGTTGGAGGTGGTTAGTGAACCACTTTGAGAAACACATAAGATTAGCTGATAAAAATGCTTAGTTCGAAAATGTGAGTGGGTGTACATATGGTTGTTA
This sequence comes from Sapajus apella, assembly GCF_009761245.1. NCBI lineage: Eukaryota > Metazoa > Chordata > Mammalia > Primates > Cebidae > Sapajus > Sapajus apella. The sequence goes on from NW_022437027.1 coordinate 2,431,406, forward strand.
GATGACTAGCACCTCCGAACCCTCTTAAACTTGTTCCATAGCACCAGAGAGTATGTTAGAAGTTTAGCGGAAACTGGCATCAAATTTTTCACTACCCTCCATATGTGTACTTCCTTGGGAGGCCTTCCAAAAGTCAATGAGGGGCAAAACTGAGTTACGGATTTGTCATTAGTGGGCATTCCAAGCTTTGCCCCTCCCCTTGTTTTACTGTGCTCCACTCAGGCCAAGATTTGAGGGCCGGATGCAGTGGCTCATACCTGTAATCTCAGCACTCTGAGAGACGGAGGCAGGTGGACAGCTTGAGTCCAGGAGTTCAAGACTAGCCTGGGCAACACAGCGAAGCCTCATCTCTACAGAAAATACAAAAACTATCTGGGCATGTCAGTACATACCTGTAGTCCCAGCTACTTGGGAGGCAGAGGCAGGAGAATCGTTTAAGCCTGGGATTTGGAGGTTACAGTGAGCCAAGATCATACCATTGCACTCCAGCCTGGGCAACAGAGGAAGATCCTATCTCACAAAAATGATTTGACTGTTTTTGTTTTTGACCATCACTGGGGCAAATTAGCTTCTCTCAATCTCTAATTCTTGCTCCCGATCTTTCTCTCCCTTCTGTCACTCTGATTAAAGCTTACATATTGTTTTATTTTTATTGTAAAATAAATATATTCTTTTTATAATCCACATAAATGCAAGTAGAAAATCCCCACTCCCCGCCCCCCCCTTTTTTTGAGAGGGAGTCTCGCTCTGTTGCCCAGGCTGGAGCACAGTGACGCGATCTTGGCTCACTGCAGCCTCTGCCTCCCAGGTTCAAGTGATTCTCCTCCCTCAGCCTCCCAAGTAGCTGGGACTATAGGTGTATGCCACCATGCCCAGCTAATTTATTTTCATTTTTTTAAAATAGGGATGGGGTTTCACTGTGTTGGCCAGGCTGGTCTTGAACTCCTGACCTCAGGTGATCCGCCTGCCTCAGCCTCTCAAAGTGCTGGGATTACAGGCATGAGCCACCATGCCTGGCCTAAATCCCTATCTTTCTAGTAGAGTAAACAAAGAAAATTAATTTGTAACCATCCCTTTCCTTATGTATATTTATATCATCTTGGTCTTTCATTCACAGAAACAGGTGCCATTGAGTTCTATAAGGATACGAAGACATTCGGAAAACGTAGGGACATGTAGAAATACTTTTATTTTCAGACTTTTGTGTTTTTTTTAGAGTTTTTTTTTTGAGACGGAGTTTCGCTCTTGTTACCCAGGCTGGAGTGCAATGGCGCGATCTCGGCTCACCGCAACCTCCACCTCCTGGGTTCAGGCAATTCTCCTGCCTCAGCCTCCTGAGTAGCTGGGATTACAGGCACACACCACCATGCCCAGCTAATTTTCTGTATTTTTAGTAGAGACGGGGTTTCACCATGCTGACCAGGATGGTCTCGATCTCTTGACCTTGTGATCCACCCGCCTCGGCCTCCCAAAGTGCTGGGATTACAGGCTTGAGCCACCGCGCCCGGCCTCAGACTTTTGTGTTTTTAAAGAAACAACAATATCTTTGAAATGTTTATGTTTCCACTTAATGATGGTTTCCTAAAATTGGGATCAACTTATGAGTATATAATGTTACTACTCAGCTGAAAATTTAAAACTTCATCTTAACTCACTGAAGCATTGGGGTAAAAGGCTCTATTTTTTAAAAAATGGAAATAGGTAGTTGTTAGAATATATTTTTAAAAGAAAAATCACTCAATGCCTTTTTGTTTTAGTTTAAAAGTAATATTTATTCATCCCATTTGCCTTCTTTTCAAAAGTTCTGATTTCCATAGGACCATTAGGTTTTACTTCTTTATATGTACATTTAGAGAAACATATATTAAAAAGTCACTTGTGCCCTGTCCTTCCCTGCTGACTCATGATGAAAATTGAAAGCCTATTTTTTGTCCTTGTCAGAAATCATTACACTTTTTGCAACTTGGACCTAAAAACAGTTGGCCAGTGAAGCAGAATTAATGTGCTTGTAGAAAATCTGTCTAGTTGAGAGTGCTCCTGGCAGTTTCTTCAAGAACTAGGCTTTGCTTATGTATATTTAGGTTTGGGTTTGCAAGAGAAAATCCTGAAAGAATGATAAACACATTTTTTGTTTACTTTAAGTTCCAGGATACATGTGCAGAATGTGCAGATTTGTTACATAGGTAAACATGTGCCATGGTGGTTTGCTGCACTTACCAACCCGTCACCTAGGTAGTAAGCCCCACACGCATTAGCTATTTGTCCTTATGCTGTCCCTCTCCTCACTCTCCAAACCACAGGCCCCAGTGAGTGTTGTTCCCCTCCTCGTGTCCATGTGTTCTCATCGTTCAGCTTCCACTTATGAATGAGAACATGCAGTGTTTGGTTTTCTGTTCCTGTGTTAGTTTCCTGAGGATGATGGTTTCCAGCTTCATTCACCTCCCTGCCAAGGACATGATTTCGTTCCTTTTTATGGCTGCATAGTATTCCATGGTGTATATGTACCACATTTTCTTTATCCAGTCTGTCATCGATGGGCTGGTTCCATGTCATTTGGGTTGGTTCCATATCTTTGCTATTGTGAATAGTGCTGCAGTAAACATATGTGTACAATAAACAAATATTCATTATAGTAAAATGATTTCTAATCCTTTGGGTATGTACCCAGTAATGAGATTGCTGGGTCAAATAGTATTTCTGTATAAACCATTCCTTATGAAGAAAGATTAAATAAATTATTCTCTAGTGTCAAGCTACTTTAAAGCTGTTTTAATTCAAGACACTACCATGGTACCTTCTAATCTGTCTATAGATTATCTAATGTAACTCACAAAAGGCAATATCAGAAACTGGGATTTCTTGGTAACTAAGATTTATAGTTATATTTTAAAGGAGATTTCAGGTATTGATGAAAGTGAACAAACTTTCTTTATTATAGTTTGGATGCTTTCATGCTCATTTTTCCTGAACTATATTTATGACTATGCAAACTTAGCTGTATTGACTTGAAAAGTTACTGAAAAGAGAATTATTGCCCAGATACACATTTGTACACGCTCAAATGACATCTCAAAATATTGAATTTTACAAAGACAAAATGAGTAGAATCTGGTCAATTTTAACTCTGAAGACAGTCCTTCCTTGGCTATTGCTCTCTGTCTTACACATTTCCCCCTAGCGGCTCATTCACTCACGTCCTCCCTGTCGTGGCTCACATTCACCTTCCCAGTGTGCCACTCTTTAACACTGTGCTCTGTTCCTCACTCTCCAGCCCATTTTCCACTTGTACCAACTTGCTTTTTTTTCTTTCCATAATATTTATTTGTAATTTTCTAACATACTATAAAATTTGCTTATTTTCTTATTTCTTGTCTTGTAACCTCCATCCACAAGGACAGGCTTTTTTGTCTGTTTTGTTCACTGTTATATTCCCAGAGCCTAGAAATGTGCTTAGGACACATTGGCACCCAATTCATACTTCTGAATGAATATTTAAATCATTTCAAGATTTAAACTACCTATCTTAGTTAATTTGTAATATTTTTTCTGCTCCTAAAAGAGCTATTGTAAAACACAACTTTTACTGTTTAGATTTAGAGTCAAGTGAGTTTGAAGCACAGTTTCATAGACAACTTGAGCATCAGTTATTCTGTTTAGTCTTCAATAATGTATTTTTCCCCTTAAAAGTATGTCCAAAACACAAGATTTGAAAAATCCAATAAGTCATTTGTTATTTCATATGTTGGGGAAAAACATAAGGGCCCTATGCATACAAAGTTGAGTAAGACACAATCTGTACCCTTCAGGACGTCAAAGGAAAGACAGACATGTTAACTTATGTGCAAAATACAAAGAGACAGGTGCTACAGTCGGTATGAAAAAGACATATAGAAAGCACAGTGGTGATGAAGGAAGGGATAGGCAACTTGACCTAGAAGCAGTCAGGGAGTATCTTCACAGTGATCATAAAAAATGACAAGGTTGAATGGGAAGGGCATTCAAGTTAGCGAGAACAGCGCGTGCGGAGGAAAGTGGGACAAAGGGGTGTGATGTCTTTGGAGAATGACAGTATGGTTGTAGCAGAGGGTGTTCCAGGGGAAAGTTATGACATGATTCCAGAGGAGTAGGGAGAGGCGAAACTATCTGAACCATGTAAAAGCATTTTGGGGCCGGGCGCGGTGCCTTACACCTGTAATCCCAGCAGTCGGGAGGCCAAGGTGGGAGGATTGCTTGAGCTCGGGAGTTTGAGACCAGGCTGGGCAACATGGTGAAACTTCACCTCTACAAAATACACAAAAATTAGCCGGGTGTGGTGGCATGTGCCTATAGTTCCAGCTATTTGGGAGGAAGGCTTGAGCCCAGGAGGCAGAGGTTGCCGTGAACTGAGATTGTGCCAGTGCATTCCAGCCTGCTCAACACAGCTAGGCTGTGTTTCAAAACAGAAACAGCAAAAAAAAAAAAAGCCTTTTGGACATCTTAGAGACAATGCCAAATCTGTTAAAATTCCTATAATCTGTAGAGCCTAGAATCTACCATATAGCATTAATGCCATTTGTATTTAAATAAACAAGATAGTTGGCTAATAGTGAAGATTATATACTACATACAGAAATATAAAGATCTTGACTTTGTATAATTTAATGTTTACATTTCCTTTTGTATAGTCTTGTATACTTGTGTCCTCAACAGCTTTTCTATATCAGATTTTAGGATTCTGAAGCAAAGGGACATTGTCCTTTTAGACATCTGGAAATGCAGAATAAGTCAGTCTAAGTGGGAAAACCCAAAGACAAAACAACTGTGTAGCATGCCTAAGACCTCACAGTATGTCCTGCCATTAAGCAGTCAAGGGGTTATGGCTGCCAGTATACAGCAAAGTAGGCAAACACTAGATGGAAAAGGAGTGGTTAGCTTCAAGCATGCAGTGACTTTGGAAAGTACTTTCTGGAGACCTGCCTTACAGATTTCTATCTATATCCAAAAATTAGGCCTTATGAATGTGACCTAAAGAAAGGAATATTCTCTTAGAGACAAAGTGAATTGCAAGTGTGATTTATATTTTTAACTGGCAGAAATAGTGAATAGGGTGTGAGAGCTAGAAGGGATGATTAAAAACTATTACTTAAATCCCAGCACTTTGGGAGGCCGAGGCGGGTGGATCACGAGGTCAAGAGATCGAGACCATCCTGGTCAACATGGTGAAACCCCGTCTCTACTAAAAATACAAAAAATTAGCTGGGCATGGTGGCACGTGCCTGTAATCCCAGCTACTCAGGAGGCTGAGGCAGGAGAATTGCCTGAACCCAGGAGGTGGAGGTTGCGGTGAGCCGAGATCGCGCCATTGCACTCCAGCCTGGGTAACAAGAGCGAAACTCCGCTTCATCTAAAAAAAAAAAAAAAAAAAAAAAGAACCAACTGAGACCAGGCGCTGTGGCTCACGCCTGTAATCCAAGCACTTAGGGAGACCAAGGCTGGTGGATCACCTGAGGTCAGGAGTTCAAGACCAGCCTGACCAACATGGCGAAGCCCTCTCTCTACTAAAAACACAAAAATTACCCGAGTGCGGTGGCAGGCGCCTATATTCCAGCTACTCGGGAGGCTGAGGCAGGAGAATCGCTTGAGCCCGGGAGGCAGAGGTTGCAGTGAGCCAAGATCACTCCATTGCACTCCAGTTTGGGGGATAGAGTGAGTCTCTGTTTAAATAAATAAAAATAAATAAGAAGCAGCTGAGAAGTATAACATTCCTGGTATACAATGTAGTGGTTGAAAGCACAAGTTCTGAAACCCCAATGCCTGGGTTGAAATCCCAGCACTGGCTCTTAAAAGCTCTGGGTTCTTGTATAAGGTATTTAACCTTGTTCTTTAGTTTCCTTAGTTTCTTTGCAAAACTGAGATAATAGTGAACTTTTTTTTTTTTTTTTTTTTTTTTGAGATGGAGTTTCGCTCTTGTTGCCCAGGCTGGAATACAATGGCGTGATCTCAGCCCACCACAGCCTCCACCTCCTGGGTTCAAGTGATTCTCCTGCCTCAGCCTCCCAGGAAGCTGGGATTACAGGCATGCACCACCTGTAATTTTGCATTTTTAGTAGAAAGGGGGTTTCTTCATGTTGGTCAGGTTGGTCTTGAACTCCTGACCTCAGGCGATCCACCGGCCTCAGCCTCCCAAAGTCCTGGGACTACAGGCGTGAGCCACCACACCCAGCCAATGGTGGCCTCTTTTTTTTTTTTTTTCCTTAGGGACTAAAACTGAGAGGTGGACTCTTTTAAAGTATAAATGAGATGGGGTGTGTGTGTGTGTGTGTGTGTGTGTGTATCTCAAGTGCTCATAACACTTCAAACAGTGCCTAGAATATACTAAGTGCACAGTTTTTACAAAGTAATTACTACTTTGAGCAAATTGAAACACATTTTAATTTAATGGCCTGGAACAATGCACAGTAGTACTTTCTAAGTCAGGACTCAACTGTTTGTCTACAATGGAGCATAAAGCTTCCATAGAAGAGCTATGTGAAGAGCTGCAACCCATGGATATTCAGTAATACTTTTTAACTGTTGTTATCACACTTAGACATCGAGAATTTCTCACACTGATCAAAAATGCCATAGACTCAAGAAGTATATTGAGTAAATACTTTTGTCAAATCTATTTTTTTTTTTTTACATTTTTTTTCTTTTGGTAGGAAACCTTTCTGTGTAAACATAGCTAAAATATTGTTACTCTCAAACCTTGGTGCTTACTAAATCAATCTTGACAAACAAGCAAAGTAGAAAAAGGACAAGAAAAGCAAAGGTACAGGTTTATTATCCAGAACAATTGCTACCTATCCACACAGTGTGTGCATGCCAGCATGAACAATCTGAAGAACACATTTCCCCATAATGCACATCCTTAAAGGGCATGCTTTGGGAATACAGAAAGACACACTAACCTTCTGACTTTCAAAGGAATGTTGAGTCATACACACTCTCTTCTCCCTAAGCATTTTTCCTTCCTTTTGAAACTCCGAAGAAAGGAATGCTGCAGGCATTGTGATTTGGAGAATCTCTTTTCTAGGAATCCATGCTTGATAAATCCCAGCCATACCATAGTCACATTCAGCAATTCACCTGACATGCAAGTAAAGGAGAAATTATTCTTCTGTCTCACAAACAGGCAGTAAAGAGAAAGTTTTAAGAATAAAGTAAAGTTTTCTTTCGCTTTATGAAGAAATGAGAGCTATGAACTTAATTTTCTTGTTTTCTGAGGGATCTTGAGGGTTTTTTTAATTAAGATATTTCCCATAAGGCTTTCTTTCTCTCTTTTTTTGGCTTTGAACCTGTGAAGGGGCAAAAAGAAAAAAGAATGTGAAGGCCTTCGTGGGAAATGATGTAAAAAGATACACAGATAAAAGCCTTCTAAGCTATGGAGATAAAGGACTCCTAAACCAGCTCTGGACACTATCTGACCAGTTTTACTCTTCTTCCCATTGTAGAAACTGATGACAGGCACGAGCAGGAGTACATCTTCCTGTTGAACAGGTTTAGCTTTTGCACAATCCTCAGAGGAGAATTCATGCTTCCCAACATGTTAATTAGGGGAGCAAAGGCCTGCGAGTAGCTAATAAAGACGATTAATATTTTTAGCCTGATGACTATGTGCCAATATAAAAATAAAAATAAAAAGATGATTAATATTTTGTTAGAAGATTTAGAAAGCAGTGCAATTGATTTTGTCCAACTCAATTGATAAACTTTATCATGTAATACCACCTATTTTCTTTTTCTTTTTTTTTTTTTTTTTTGAGACAGAGTTTCCCTCTTGTTACCCAGGCTGGAGTGCAATGGCACGATCTCGGCTCACCGCAACCTCCGCCTCCTGGGTTCAGACAATTCTCCTGCCTCAACCTCCTGAGTAGCTGGGATTACAGGCACACACCACCATGCCCAGCTAATTTTTTGTATTTTTAGTAGAGACGGGGTTTCACCATGTTGACCAGGATGGTCTCAATCTCTTGACCTCGTGATCCACCTGCCTCGGCCTCCCAAAGTGCTGGGATTACAGGCTTGAGCCACCGCGCCCGGTATACCACCTATTTTCTTTTTTGTGAGATGGAGTCTCACTCTGTCACCCAGGCTAGGGTGCAGTGGCGCAATCTCGGCTCACTGCCACCTCTGCCTCCTGGGGTCAAGTGATTTTCCTGCCTCAGCCTCTTAAGTAGCTGAGATTATAGGCGCGCACCACCAGGCCTAATTTTTTTATATTTAGTAGAGACAAGGTTTCGCCATGTTGCACAGGCTGGTCTTGAACTCCTGACCTCAAGTGTTCACCTGCCTCAGCCTCCTCCCAAAGTGGTGGGATTTCAGTCATGACTCACTGCACTCGGCCAGTACCACCTATTTTATTACATTTCCAATACTTCTGAAAATAGAGCTATTGCTACTCTCAATTTTTATTAAATTTAATTAATTAATTAATATGAGATTTGCTCTGTGGCCCAGGCTGGAGTGCAGTGGCATGATTACAGCTTACTGCAACCTCCGCCACCTCCCAGGCTCAAGCAATTCACCCACTTCTGCCTCTTGAGTAGATGGGATTACAGGCGCCCACCATCATACATGGCTAATTTTTATTGTAGAGATGGGGTATGGCCATGTTGCCCAGGCTGGTCTCAAACTCCTGGGCTCAAGCAATCTGCCCACCCCATCCTTCCAAAGCGTTGGGATTACAGACATGAGCCATTGCTTCTGCTACGACTCTATGACATACACTTTTAAAAATTGAGAGTAGTCAATTTTTTAAAGTGTATGTCATAGAACACTTTGCTGATATCAAATTCTCAAACTTTGAATATGAGAGTATCCCCGTGTTCATTGTCGCATTATTCACAGCAGCCAAAATATGGAATCAACTTAGGTTTCTGGAAACAGATGAATGGATAAAGAAATTGTGATATAATGGAATTTTGTTTCGTATTAAAAAAGAGATTCTGTCATTTGTGACTACATGGATAAACGTGGAAGACATTATCCTAAGTGAAGTAAGCCAGACACAAAAAGAAATGTTATTGTGTGATTTCATTTTTATGTGGAATCTAAAAAAGTTGAAAATGTAGAAACAGAGTAGAATGGTGGTAACACTGTCCCATCCTGGGTGAAGTTAATATTGGTTATCATGGAATTATCTTATAAAACTGGCTAATAAAGAGATGACTGGAATAACTAAAGTTTTACTTCAAGAAGAGTTTGAACTCTGTGTGGAGTTAGGGGGACGGTGTCTTGGCAGTTACTATGAAGTCTGGTTCTATTCATTTAAGATTATTGGCCAGGCATGGTGACTCACACCTGTAATCCCAGCACTTTGGGAGGCTGAGGCAGGTGGATCACTTGAGGTTAGGAGTTTGAGACCAGCATGGCCAACATGGTGAAACCTTGTGTCCACCAAAAATACCAAACTAGCTGCACATGGTGGTTCGTGCCTGTAGTCCCTGCTACTCGGGAGGCGGAGGCAGGAGGATCACTTGAACCGAGGAGGCAGAGGTTGCAGTGAACCGAGATCGCACCACTGCATTCCAGCCTGGGTGATAGAGTGAGAATTTGTCTCAAAAAAAAAAAAAAAGATTATTCCTTTTTCTCCTCTCTGGAGATATATTTTTAAATGCAGTTCTAGATGACCTTCATGTAAGAGAGGCACTGAAACAGATGAATAATTTGTAAGAATTGAATGTTTTAGTCTTCAGGGTCCATCGTAGTCAGAAGTGAACCTAATTCTAGAACAGTGAAGAGAGTAATATACTGACTCACTGGTTGTTATTTTGTTTTCAGTTATAAATTGAACTGCTCACTTAAAACAAGAAGTTGCTTTATTTACTCTGTGCTTGGAATCAATTTGAAGCAATTCAGCCTGAGTATATCTGAGGCTTAAGTGGTATCACCCCAACCAGTGAACATATTTTTGAAGCAGTTTTGAATTTCAATATACACCCTCTTGAGTTTTCCAATTTCTCTTTTCTTAATTTCTGTCTCCATACTTCTCTTGTTCAGGATCCTCAAGCTTAGCACTATTGGCATTTTCGGGGGCTGGATAATTTTAGGTTGTGGAGGGCTGTCTTGTGGCATCCAGAACCTCTACACACCACATGCCAGTAGCCAACCTCCTTCCGGTTGTAAAGACCCAAAAATGTCTTCATATATTTCAATATCCTCTGAGGAGCAAAATCATCACCCCATGTGAGAACCCATGGTGGAGGCCAAAAGAGAAGAGGTCCACAGATTGAATTCTGGGGATCCTCAGAGTTTAAGGATTGGGGAGTTGAAGGGAAAGCAGCAAAGGAGAATGAAAAAGAACAGATGGTGAAGCTGAAGAAGAAGCAAGAGAAAATAGTGAGAACGGAAGGAAGTAAAGGAAGCATTGCCGAAAAGAAGGAGTTGCCATCTGTGTCAAATGCTGAGCTGCTAGCAGGCCATCTGAGAGGAAGACTGATACTGGGCCATTTCAGGATAGAAACCTATCTTTATAGACATAACCCCAAGAAGAGAGTAAGGGTAAAACAACTGTATTGTTACAAACAGGAAGAAGTAGCCTGTAGTACATATTTTCAGACTGGGATTAAGAGAACGGTTACAAACCAAATAACCTTTGCTGCTGCAAAGGAGTGTTAAGAGATGACAATTTAGAACTGTGGACAGTCATAACAAATCAAATACATATTAGTAATTTTAGTAAGTTTTATACTAGAAATTCTGAACATGCGTATCTAGTTCATTGTAAGGGATATAGTAAATTATGTGCTACTAATAAAAGTTCAGATGCTGATATTTGTGAGTCACATGTTAATGAGTTGCTTGAAGATAATCTTCCTAATATTATGACTCTCGCCCTTTGGATTCTAAAATGCTGTCTTGAGTAGAGGGGAAGAGCCTGGCTTTGGAGATGGCAAATTGGTTGAAACACTTGCATCTGTAGGGGTCTCCTATGTGTTTGAGTAGAAGAAGGGCTTTAGATCTTACGATTTAGATTAATCCATGTGGTAAACTGAATAATGGTCCCTCAAAAATATGCACATCTTAATCCCTGGTACCTGTGAATATGTTATAGCAAATGACATGTTGCACATGTAATTAGGTTAAGGAATTTGAGATGGTGAGATTATTCCAGAATATCTTTGGGCAAGGGACATCTAATCACATGGGTTTTTTAAGTTGAAGAAGTTTCTAGACTGTGGCCCTGGATTATCTGGTGGGCCCAATATATTCAGAGGGTTTTTTTTTTGAGTTGGAGTTTCACTCTTGTTGCCCAGGCTGGAGTGCAATGGCACCACCTCGGCTCACCACAACCTCCGCCTCCCAGGTTCAAGCGATTCTCCTGCTTCAGCCTCCTGAGTAGCTGGGATTACAGGCATGCACCACCATGCCCAGCTAATTTTGTATTTTTAGTAGAGATGGGGTTTCTCCATGTCGTTCAGGCTGGTCTTGAACTCCCAACCTCAGGTGATCCACCTACCTGGGCCTCCCCAAGTGGTGTGATTATAGGTATGAGCCACCGTACCTGGCCTATTTACAGGATTCTTAACAGGTAGTCAGAGGGGTCAGACTAAGATAAGGTGATGTGATCATGGAAACAGCTTGGCGTGATGCATTTTGAAGATGGAGATGGAGGCAGTCATGAGCCAAGGAATGGCAAATGGCCTCTAGAGGTTGAAAAAGTCATGGAAATGGATTCTGCCATAGGGCCTCCAGGAGAAATGCAACCCTGGTGACTCTGACTTTAGCCCCATAAGACTCATTTCAGATTTCTGACCTCCAGAACTGTAAGATAATAAATTTGTGTTGTTAGAAGCCACTAAGTTTTGAGAATTTGCTGTAGCTGTCCTCATTATCAGTGTTCTCAAAGCTAGTGTCTACAAATTTTATCCTCTTATGTCACTGAATGAGTGTTCAATTTTGAGGGAGCAATATGAAGTCCCCAATCAAAATGTTGCCATGTTATTATTATTATTATTGGATGTTTTTTGTAGAGACAGGTTCTTGCTGTATTACCCAGACCTTGGATTCCTGGCCTCAAGCCAGCTTCTCTCCTTGGTCTCCCAAAGTGCTGGGATTATAGGCATGAGCCATCATGCTCGGCCCTATATTATTATTTTTAAGAGCAAAATGAAATACAGAGTTCTTTCTTGGGTAATTGGGTGATAATCTCATAAGTAAAAACAATGATTAAGTCATTTTCACTCATTACTAAAAATGTATTTCTTCTGATTATTGCCAGTTTTTTCTTAAGCTTAATTTCTTATGTGCATTTGATTTTGCTGACAAAATCAATTTACGAGCTAACTATGAGATCATCATCACTGCTGAGATATTTTCTCCAGTCCAGAAATAGTGTTTGGGGTATGTTTTCTCATTGCTTTCCCAGTTTCTTTTCAAAATTTATATTGAGAGAATCACCAGTGACAAGGGTATATTTACTCATCCAATAGTTAACGTGAAAACATGCCATGTTTTCCCCTTAATTTTATTTTCTAGCTTTTTAAATTTCCGGTTGTCTGTGAGGTGATTTGTGGAAATGAAAACCCTATATAAATATTAAGGTGGTGGTAACTTGCAACAGAAATGGATTCTCCTTCTGTATAAATGTCAGTCCTTGAGTACACAGAAAGTGATCAAAAACATGGATATGTTTATGCTTGTTTATATAATTGTGCAAGCTGTTAGTTACCTTGGTTTTGATTTAAATCTAGGAAAATTCTCAGTTTGAATTGAACTTAATCTTATAAACCTGAGATCCAGTTTTCATTGCATTGCGAATAATCATCTCCTTTCGACAGTGCTTTTTCACTTCTAGTTTTAGCCACCAGCTCTCAGATAGATCTATTAGCTATAAGACATTCCAGGTGTCTTTAGAATAAAGACAATCAGGAAACAGGTTTTTATATTCAACTCTAAGTGTAGCCTGTTTGTTTGAAAGGGCATTGGTTATCCATAGGGGAAGGATGGATGGCTTGAGCATTTGGGTCATTTTTTTAAAGAAGTCCAGCTGTATCATATGATCAGAAACAAATGACCTCCAGGTTCCAATCATTATTTCTACATTTAGAGGAAATTAGATGACCATCAGCCAGGAAATTTTAAGCAAGGAATCCTAAGTTGAAAAGTTTAGACTAGATCTCTAAGGTCTATTTCCAATCTTGAGATTCTATATTTCTATGGTCATTAGGCCACTGGAGTGAATAAGAAGATTAAAAAAAGACAGAAAGGAAGAAAAAAAAAAGCCTACAGCTTTGACTGATATAGCCATAATTGTACTTGTATAACTTCAGGCCCAAGACAATTTTATATTTAGGAAAATAAATGACTAATGCTTCATTTATATTATAAAATAGATTTTTAAGGCTATAAGAGGTAAAGTTCAGTTCAGTGACAGGAGAGTCACTCAACTACTCTTATTTAATAGGAGGCATTTCAGAATTATAGTATGCTTTTTATATTACCATTATTGTTAACGCTTTTTTTGTTTTTAAGAGACAGGGTCTCATTATGCTGCTCAGGCTGGATTCAATCTCCCAAGCTCAAGGGCTCCTCCAACCTCAGCCTCCTGAGCAGCTGGGACTACAGGCACATGCCATCATGCCTGGCTCATCATTATTATATTTTGAAATAATTTAACAAGTGAGCATTGATACATTGGAAATTCATATGATACCTTTCTCTTTCTTAGAATGCAGAATATTTCTTCAAGAAAATCAGTGCAATGAAATTGAATTGCTGCTAAAACCACCTTCTGAACTCTGTTTCTACATGCTGCCTCTCTTATTCAGAAATTACTGTGTTAAATAGCCATTAGAGTTTTATGTTTTACTATGACTAGATCGTTACTTGGAAATTCTCACTTGTGACAATCAATACTCTCAGACCAAACAGAAACTAGAAATTATTTTGTCATCATAGAGATTATTTTTAGTTTGTTTTCAGATGGAGATGGGGGATTTGTCTAAATAAGACCATTGACCTTTTTTTTTTGAGACGAGGTCTCACTCCGTCACCCAGGCCGGAGTGCAGTGGGGCAGTCATGCTCACTGCAGCCACAGCCTCCCAAGCTCAAAGAGTCCTCGCACACCCGTCTCCCAAGTAGCTGAGACTACAGGCACATACTACCACACCAGGCTAATTTTTAAATTTTTTGTAGAGATGAGGTCTCAATATGTTTCCTGGTCTCGAACTCCTAGGATGAGTAAGATGCCTACCTTGGCCTCCCAAAGCACTGGGGTTTACAGGCATGAGCCACCATGCCCAGTCACTGATATGTTTTCTACCAGATTTTGATTTGAGGTTGATGGCAAGTTTTATACTCTTTCTAAGGAGATAAAAAATTGAATGGATTTTAATTCTTATGTGTTTTTGAATTTGAGATGGATTCTTACTCTGTCACCCAGGCTGGAGTGCAGTGGTGTGATCTTGGCTTACTGGACCCTCTGCCTCCCAGGCTCAAGAGATTCTCCTGCTTTAGGCTCCTGAGTAGCTGGGATTACAGGCATGCACCACTACGCCTGACTAAATTTTTGTATTTTTAGTAGAGAGTGGGTTTCACCATGTTGTTCAGGCTGTTCTTGAACTCCTGACCTCAACTGATCCATCTGCCTCAGCTTCTTGAAGTGTTGGGATTACAGGCATGAGCCATTGTGCCCCGCCTAGATTTTAATTCTTTGTTTGATTTTGCTAACTAGAGTAGAAGAGACAGGCTACAGTCTTTGGTTCTAACTTCAAAACTGATGCTTTCGGACCAGTTTTATTAAGCCATATCTACTAAAACAAAGAAAAAATATTCTTGTAACCTCTCTAAAATGTAATGCTTTAGGATTGAAACTGACAAGTCTCTGAGCCCCAAACATCAACGCTACTGAAATAATGCTGTGATTAGCCTACCGGTTTGCTATCTTTTACTACAAACAGGAGAATATTCATTCCTAAACGTGATCCCATCTGATAATACCTGTGAAGAGCTGCAGTTCACACACACACTTCAGTGCATTGATTGAGAGATTAGGAATTCAACTTTTGCCACATCTGCCCTCTGGGATAGAAATAAAGCATACCAAGTTTCTCTGTGAACATATCTTTTTAAATTCTGTCCTCCTTCCCAGCTCAAAGACTTTCAGTGTCCTCCACAACTTCAACCAGCAGTTCACTATCCATTTTTCTGGGGGCACAAGTTATTACTTTCCCCTCTCTCACCCTCAGCTTTCCGAGTAGCTGGGATTATAGGTGCCTGCCACCAAGCCCGGCTGATTTTTTTATTTTTAGTAGAGTCGGGGGTTTCACCATGCTGGCCAGGCTGGTCTTGAACTCCCAACCTCAGGCGATCCACCTGCCTTGGCCTCCCAAAGTGCTGGGATTATAGGCATGAGCCATCACATCTGGCCACCAAGATGTCTTAAAAGGTGAAAGAGAGGAAAAAAAATAAGTTTACAGATGTATACAAGGATTTTCTATGTCAGGTCTGCTTCTAAGGATATACTTTCCTGGAAAGGGATGTATGGCCATGTAATTGAATCTGGTTACTAAATGTAACTTTACTTTGATTATGGCCTACTTCAAGGATAGAAAAACTAAAAACTAGTTCTCGTACCTTTTTAAAAAAAAACAAATAGATAAGGAGAAACTGTGATCTCCAAATTAGTATCTGGAGGGAGAAGCAAAAAGAGAAAGAAGTGCTTACAACTCAAGGAAGCTTGGATATCACACCTTATTTGGTTTCTTTGGTCATACATAATAGATTGGAATAGGAATAAGGAATCCTTTACCTTAATTATGGCTTTGTCTTACAATTATATAGCCACTTTTCATTTGTATCAATTATGGGCATATTTTCATGATTATTCACAAAATTATTGTTTGTCAGTATTTCTAGGCATATAGTTGCTTATGAATAAAATCTCCTGGCCAGCTGTAGTGGCTTACATCGGTAATCCTAGCACTTTGGGAGGCTGAGGCAGGAGGATTGCTTCAGTCCAGGAGTTGGGACCTCATCTCTCCAAAAAAATTAAAAGAATTAGATGCACCTGTAGTGCCAGCTACCAGGGAGACTGAAGCAGGAGGATCATTTGAGCTCAGGAGATTGAGGCTGCAGTGAGCCATGGTCACAACCATGAGTTGTAAGCTCAAGCCACAGAATGAGACCTGGTCTCCAAAAAAAAAAAATTCTGCTGAAAAATTTTCATTATTTTTAACGTTAAAAAAAATGCCTATATGAAACCTTGGGGAATCCTTATGAATGTGACAGAATTCAGTCCTGGGTAGGACTTCAAGAAACCTCAGGATCCCTCTTAATAAAATCTTATTTTAATATTCTTATCAAATTATAACCATCATAGACATACATTAAATGTCATATTGGCAAAAAGTTGTATTTCCTCTAGTCTCTGGGTCCTTACTTTATCTGTATCCTTAAAATCACTTTCAGAACCATAAGTTGTTTCCTGACTTAAGTCAGCAACTGAACTATAAAGGACTCTTAAAAGATGGGGAGCTGCACCAGTTGGCATTCTGTCTCAGTGACAGACTCCTCCCCTTAGAACATGAAAGCTCTCTCCGCACTTGGTAGATAGGTATCAGCTGAAGTGGGCGGTGCCCTTTTCTTTATTCCCTCGCTGCTTGATCTTTGCCTTCCCACTCCTTGTATCTCACACGTGTACAGTAGCCATAATGAAGGCCATGTAGATACGGCATGAAAAAGTCAGGAGGGAACACAGGCCAGCTTCCCAAAGTGTTCATTAGCAATTATTCCATGTTGAAATACTGCCCACATAAACATTTCTTCATTAGCAAATAAACTAGTTTGACTTGGGGTGCAGAAATCTTAATGTGAATGCTTAGGAAACTCAAGCTGAGCACTGGTTTCAGTGAAATCCCAAGAGTTTGAAAAAACATGTCTTTGAATTTATGCACACTCTTTCAGCAGTGTTAACGGGTAAAGCAATTAATGCAAATCATAAGTGAGAACTTGCTCAGCTCCCTGGTAAGAATCCAAAAAGCATCTCCTAAGAATGTTTTGGAACAAGATAGTATGATAGAGAAATTCAGATTTCTAAGGATAAAGACACTGTTCATTTTTATTAATTATGGAATAATTTCCATTATTCATCTTGATGACAGAAATAGAAGGGGAAAAAGGATCAGTATAAGCATGACAGAATTAAAGCACATCAGTATTTCATTTGGGCTGTCTTTATTTGGTTGGCCACCTAATAATCATAACTCCCAATCACCATGCTGAAAAGTACGTAAGTACCTATAGTTACGGGTTGTGCTATATGATGCACATTTAAAATTTATTAAACCAGAAGAGTCCATGCTATCTAGAAATGACTAATTATCTGATAATTAAACACTATAGTGTTACCATTATACCCTAGTATAGAGGATTGCCAGTATTATTGGATTCTGATTATGGTTGTATTAACTGCATTACTTGCAATTATAAACAAACCAAGTTAAATGAATGTCTTCATACAATCCTATCATTCTAGCCATAAAGGGAAAAGTAATGCCCAAGAACCAAGAAAAGAATAAAAAAAATCTTCCCTAAGAATTTCTTACTTCAAAATAATACAATGAAGTATTATTGGATTGCCGCTGAACCATTAGGAAAGCAATCCATCCAAACTAAAAGCTAAGTGTGCTAGTGGCAAACCACTATTCATCTTGAATATAATTGAACTTTACCAGAGAGATGCCAGAAAGGAAAGGCAATTTTAATTCACTTAAATTTCCCTGTTTATTAAAGAAAATCTTGTCTTCTAAGCAATATGGAAAACTAATAGTACATTCAACCATACGATAACTGAGTTAAAGAGGTGTTAATGCCTCCTTAGGCAACTCCCACTTATAGCAGATGCTTAGGTTTAATTCTAAACTAACCCAAAGCATTTGAATTTCACCACAGTAAAAGATTTCTGTGCATGCAATGAACAACTTACTTTGATCATAGCACATAAACCAATTTCCATGAACTGTCTGTGACCCAGATACAGCTTATGCAGTTATTTTGTGTTTACCAACCTGCTTGATCACAGCCATGACAATGTTGGATAGTCTTGACTGGTGTACAGTTGCAGCTGTGTGACCATGAGTGACTGTGTCACCGGTCTCCCTATTCTCTATTCCGTCAAAGGAGGAAATTGGGCTTCACCTCTAAGGTTCCTTGCAATTATCAAATTCTATGACTCCGTACTAACTGATTTTGTTGCCTTCGCTGTTGAATTGATGCTTTGTAAAGAGAGCTCTAATAATCATGGAAAAGTGAGTGGCCCTTGCAGGGAAGTGAGCAGTACATTAGGACTAATTCTCATTTTAGAAGTGAGGAAATTAGAGAAAATATACATAGGGAAGATTTCTTTTATTCTTTTCTTGGTTCTTGGGCATCACTTTTCCCTTTATGGCTAGAATGATAGGATTGTATGAAGATATTCATTTAACTTGGTTTGTTTATAATTGCAAGTAATACAGTTAATACAACCATAATCAGAATCTCACTTATGTTGAATGAGTAAGATAAATAATGATAATTTTAAGGAAATGTCTTCAGTGGTAGATGTATAATTACTTTCTGTTCTCAAAGAAGCAAAAAGGGTTTGGATGAAAGTTTCCCAAGCTCAGAAAATGTGAAACTGGAAACATGAAGTTCTTTTCACAGTTAAAGTGTTCTATACATTATGCAATGATTATATAATTCAACAGGGCAGCTTAAGGAATTTTTACAGCTTATAAGATAACAAATCAAGTACCCCTTTTTCTTCTGAACATTTACCAGTAGAACAGGAAAATCTAGGGCTACTTTACCTCTAAGCCTGTTTATCTATGAAATAAAGATAATACTTTACCTGCACCATCAGGTGATTAAGAGGATTGAATGGTAAAACTTTTTGGCATTATGTCTGCCCATGGGAATCACTGTATAAATTATAGTATGTAATTATTGTCACTTATTACCTTTATAAATTAGAAAAAAGTATATACATTTTCATATTACTATCACCTACATTAACTTGGTAGAACTTTATTTCAATGTCTTTCTGGGGGAAGAAAATGTATCATAATATTTTACTGAATAATTTACTTTTTAGCTATTATTAATATATTAAAGGAAAAGTGCAACTTTCAGTTAGTGTTTGCTACCTGTTTACTGTACACAGATGCCTAATTTTCCCCATCAGAAAATTTTATAGGACAAGACCATGTTCATTCAACAGATACTTGTTAAGCACCTACTGTGTGCCAGCTCTTGTGTGCCCAACAGAAGAGTCTATAAACATCAGTGGAAGTGATTTATTCAACATTTGTTTCTGGGTTGATTTATGGAATAATTGCTTTATTTGATGGTATTCACTAAGGAGGTCACCTGCATTCATTTACATAGGAATGTTGCTTCTGTAAATAGTAAGGTCCCTTGTGAGTCAGCATTACATGTCAGCATGAAGGGGGAAAACGTGAAGCATTTTACAAATAATGTTAGGTGAACACATTTTGCTTTTGATATTATGTTTTATAACTTATTTCTCAACCCTTATTGATCTAATTGAGTAGGGAAGACCCATTTTAAGAGAAACATTGCTTTCTCAGGAAGTATGCTCAACTGTTTAAATTATTTATAAGGCTTCTATTGCTTTCTGTTGAATCATAGTTCTATTATAGAAGCTTGTTTATTTTTGCTTTTGAATTTATTTTTTGGCATTACCAGTACTATAGTCAGAGGCATTTGAACCAGAGTGACTTTATCTTAACAAGGAGCTAAGTAAAATGAGGCTGAGACCTACTGGGCTGCATTCCTAGGAAGTTAGAAATTCTTAGTCACAGGATGAGATAGGAGATACAGATCACAAAGCCCCTGCTGATAAAACAGTTTAAGAAGCTGGCCAAAACCCACCCAAACCAATATGGTGATGAAAGTGAACTCTGATCATTCTCACTGCTTATTATATGCTAATTATAATGCATTAGCATGCTAAAAGACACTCCCACCAACTCCATGACAGTTTACAAATGCCGTGGCATACAGTCTAAAAAGGGAAGGAACCCTCAGTTCTGTTCCTGGGAAAATCCCCACCCTTTTCCCTGGAACTCTCATGAATAATCCACCCCTTGTTTGGCATCTAATTTAAAAACCCCGAAAATACCCAGTCAGCAGCCCTCAGGACTGCCCTGCCTATGGAGTAACGATTCTTTTATTCTTTTACCGTTTTTTTTGTCTGCTCTGTCACCCAGGCTGGAGTGCCGTGGTGTGATCTCAGGGAACTGCAGCCTCCGCCTTTCAGGTTCAAGTGGTTCTCCTGCCTCAGCCTCCCGAGCAGCTAAGATTACAGGTGCCCACCACCAGGCCTGGCTACATTTTGTATTTTTAATAGAGAGGGGATTTTACCATGTTGGCCAGTCTGATCTCAAACTCCTGGCCTGAAGTGATCTGCTCACCTGGCCTCTCAAAGTGTTGGGATAACAGGCATGAGCCACCACACCCACTCAAGATAAAGTATTAAATGGCTTTCTTGTTCCAAGACAAAACCTTGTCACCAAATATTTCCAATAAAAACATTTCTTTTTAAAATTCACGTATGTAGCTAAATTGGCTCAACAAACTCTAAAGAATAAAATTAGTTCTCTCAGTGAAAAGGCTACTTTTTGTACTTCAATGCTATGTTGTTGAAATTTCAGTCACAGAGCCCACAAAGGAAATAAACCTATCCTGATGTGATACTTAGTATGTTGGTTAAACTGCTGGATGACCTGATTTGTCAAGGGAGATTTCAACAGAATACCAGTTTGCCACATGGACTAGACTCTTCAGTGAAGCAGGCTTATTCTCAAGAATATTTTTTCAGTGCTTACAAAGAGAAGAACTGGTACAAAATTGGATGTTTCCTAATGACTAAAAATATCTTACTTAAAGATTTTGTTTGCTTGTTTGCAGGAAGAAATCTTTCCTGTTTTCTGCTCTGTATGCTGCCTTTATATTTGGTGGTCGGCACCTAATGAACAAACGAGCAAAGTTTGAACTGAGGAAGCCATTAGTGCTCTGGTCTCTGACCCTTGCAGTCTTCAGGTAGGTTTTCTTTTTTTTTCATTTTTCTAATAAAATGTATCCATTTTATCACTTGTTGAAAGAATGCAATGATTGAGCATTTGATTTTAAATTTGATATTTTTGATTATCGAATATGATGAGGACATAAAGTCATGTTCAGAAAGAAAGCCTTCACTGTGACCATTTGCCATGATGTACCCAACCTTGAATATTTTGAGAGTTGTCAGGCCATCTCGTATCCTGTCCAAATTGGCCATGCAGCAATCTGATTCATCTGTTAGGATGAGAAGCAATACATCAATTCATTATTGTTACTGGCTAAATAAAGATGAAAGGTTAAATGGGAAGGCCCAAAAGTAACCTGTTGAAGTCTACTGGAGGACAAGGTTGAAATACCCTCGGTGTGCTGTTGCTAACACTTAATCAAAAGATGGCACTTAGACACAGACCAGACACTGGACATCTGTCTGTGTCAGGATTGCTAGACCAGAGAATGCTTTTGCTCTGCAGCCTCAAAGGCACCCATCACCCGCATGCACTGAACTGACTTGCAGGCATGCGTTTTACGTAACCAGCTCTGGTTTTGTAAATGCGAAAGAACTCAACACAGGGGCTGTCAGAAGAAGGCCTGTTCTCTCCAGGGCATCTGTCAGCCAGTGTGCAGACTTGTTCCTTCAGAAGCTTTCAGAAGCATTTTCAGTCTTGTATTATTTGGTGATCTAGGCAATCACAAGACTAATTAGCACACAGCTGGTGCCCAAGCAAGTGCCAGGATTTACCTAGAGTGCTAACAAAGGCACCTGTTCTATTTGTGTTTTGCTTGTCAAAACCAGCAAGTTTATAACTAGGCTTGGGGAAGAACAGGAGGGGAGTAAATGCAAATATACTATGAAACATAAAGCTATTCATTTTCATATTTATAAATATTCATTTGTATGCTTTCATATTATATATTAACTGTTCTACTTCTAAGCAGAAATGGATGTTATCATTAAAGCTTTGTTAGTCACTTAAAGTTTATTAAAAATGACTAAGTAGGAAGAAGTATTTCCATTAAACTCTTATGATCTGCGCATTTCCATAATGTTGAATCCCTGCATCTGAAACACCCACTTGCTCACCAGTACTGAATATACTTTTTATTTCAGTGCGATTTGTAAGGCCCTAGGTTTGAAGTACTCATCATTTGGATCCTTCGAATTCAACCTGTATTAGGTCATGATTCTCTATAATATGAAGAACCATTTTCATTTTTATTTATATGTAAGATTGACAGAGTATGCCTCACCTTAAGTATTTTGATATTTATGTGGGAATCTCTATCCTAATGAAACCTTTCATCGTTTTACTGATTTTTGAATATTACCTGAACCTTTATCTTTTATTTTAAATTTTAACACTTATAAGCAGAGAAAAAAAGTACAATGACTCCCCTGCACCCCAACCTTGGTTAAACAATTGTCAACACTTGGCTGATCTTACTTAATTTAATCTTGCTTACCTTGTTTCTCATCCCTAAATTATTTTGAACTATTAATAATAGAGACTGAAATAATTCTTATTAAAATCATACCATGGCTAAAGATTAAGTACTCTTTAAAAACAAATAAACATAGTATTATAATCTCTAAATTAATTCATTCCCGTTAAATTTCAGATTTCTTCAGTTGTCTCATAAATGATTCCTGTTTTACAGTTTATTTTTAAGAACCTGGATCAAAATGAGATCTATGCATTTCCATTAATTGACATCTTTTGACATAGAGATTTCCTCTCTCTTTCTTCATGATTCCTCCTTTGAAGAAACCAGATAGTTTACCCCATAGAGTTTCCTCTGTCCTGGATTTTGCTTGATTGCATTTTTCTGTATCCTCTATTTCTTACAATTTGTAGTTAGATCTAGAAGGTTTCTTACATTGAGGCTTAAGATTTGAAAAGATTTCTATAAGAAGAAACTTACCTTTATCAACTATTTGGTTATCCTGAAGTATATATAGCTATTACAGCAAAGATTAGGATAAATCCTTGATTCTTTCCCTATGTTCATCAGGTTTAAAAAATTATAATTAGCTAGCCTGTAAACAAAAGATTTGTTTTCTTAAGCATTATAAACTCATGGATTTGGAGTTTTTTATATGCCAGTGATTTTGAAATATGTTTGATTTTGATGTATTTTAGTCCATTGTTATTCCATTTGATGGTGATGGTTTGACTTTTTTTCTTTAATTACAAGATATTCCAGGCCAGGCATGTTGTATATTCCTTGTCCAGAACTGGAATCAGCCATTTCTCCAAAGAGCCTGTATTAGTTCGTTTTAATGCTGCTGATAAAGACACACTCGAAAATGGGAAGGAAAAGAGGTTTCATTGGACTTACAGTTCCACATGGCTGGGGTCTCAGAATCATGGCAGGAGGCATTAGGCACTTTTTACATGGCAGCAGCAAAATAAAAATGAGGAAGAGAAGAAGCAAAATCGGAAACCCCTGATAAACCCATCAGATCTCGTGAGACTTATCCACTGTCAGGAGAATAGCATAGAGGACCCCCATGATTTAATTACCTCCCCCTGGGTCCTTCCCACAACACGTGGGAATTCTTGGAGATACAATTCAAGTTGAGATTTTGGTGGGGACCCAGCCAAACCATATCAGAGCCCTAATTCCCATGGTAAAGAGGAGATAATATTTAGAAACCACTATTTGGGTACTAAAGGTGGTTGTTGGTGTTAAGTAAGTTTTTCTATTTAAGTCTTTTAAGAAGCTAGAAATGGAAATTTACTTATTGAGGTAGAATATACATATACAATCTATCATCTTTACCTTTTTTCTTTTGGAGACATTGTCTCACTCTGTCACCCAGGTTGGAATGCAGTGGCAAAATCACAGCTCATTACAGCCTCAACCTCCTTAGCCTCAGGTGATCCTCCTACCTTAGCCTCCCATGTAGCTGGGAGTACAGGCATGTACCACCATGGCTGGCTAGTTTTTATATTTTTTTGGTAGAAATGGAGTTTCACTTAGTTGCCCAAGCTGGTCACAAACAATCTTTACCATTCTTGTGACTTACCTTTTATTTATCTTTTCTCTCTGGCCAAAAATCCAAGTCCCCAATGTTGGCAAGTAACTCCCATTTACTTTATCCTGCAATGCACATGCAGAAGTCAATAGTGATACTTTATCCTTTTTTTTTTTTTTTTAAATGAGATGGTGTTTCGCTCTTGTTACCCAGGCTGGAGTGCAATGGCACAGTCTCGGCTCACCGCAACCTCCGCCTCCTGGGTTCAGGCAATTCTCCTGCCTCAGCCTCCTGAGTAGCTGGGATTACAGGCATGCACCACCATGCCCAGCTAATTTTTTGTATGTTTAGTAGAGACGGGGTTTCACCATGTTGACCAGGATGGTCTCGATCTCTTGACCTCGTGATCCACCCGCCTCGGCCTCCCAAAGTACTGGGATTACAGGCGTGAGCCACCACGCCCGGCCTACTTTATCCTTTTTAGACTGACCAATTATTCTTGTGTCCTTTTTCATTTAATTAATTCTATTAGTTATTTTACTTTCTTCAGAGCCATGTTTTGTATAAAATTTAGAAATCCAGACTACATAGAAAAGTCCAAACATCCGCAGTCTAAGGTTTTAAAAAATGGATCTTGATATTTTTAAGCCAAAATGTGGAAAACATTGATAATGGAATTCTATGCTTGTATTAACTGAAAGTGCTTCTGTGTTTGGAAGAATATATTGAGATTTCTCTATGCTTGAAGAATGCTGGTCAACAATGCATGGAAGTAAAAAGGCTAATTCAGAATGGTATTTTTAATATTAAAGTATAAAGATACTAGAAGAAAATAAACTTGATTTTTTATTTTTTGGGGAAAAGAAGCAAAAAAGACATTTATTAAATTCCTATGATTTACTAGAAAATAAAACCAGCCTGGGCAACATGGCAAAACCCCATCTCTACAAAAAGTACAAAAATTAGCCAGGCATGATGTCATGCGCCTATAGTCCTAGCCATACTGGAGGCTGAAGTAGGAGGGTCACCTGAGCCTGGGAAGGCTGAAGCTGCATTGAGCTATTACAGCACCACTCCACTTGAGCCTAGGTAGCAGAGTGAGACCCCGGCTCAAAAAATAAATGAATTAATTAATAAATAAATAACACAAAATCTCAGTGTTTGTAAAGGTTGGTTGTAGTGGACTGGCCATTTAGAAGTAAAAAATGTTTATTTTTTTGTGATGTGTTAGAATATATGAAGCAAATATAATAATGTGGACAGCTCTCCATTTTGCATATTAGTGGCCATTTATTATTTGTGTTTTTCTGCATTTGACAAATTTCCTAAAATATACATACACACATTCATACCTAATCTCATACACAATTCTGTAGAATTTCAAGTGAGTAGTTGCTTTTTGGTTGGGGGGGAATCCAAATATTTACAAATGAAGTTGATAGAAAGCATTCATCAAAAATATGCTCTTCTGGCCAGGCATCGTGGCTCACACCTGTAATCTCAGCACTTTGGGAGGCCGAAGAAGGAAGATCACCTGAGGTCAGGAGTTTGAGACTATCCTGGCCAACATGGTGAAAACCCTCTCTACTAAAAATACAAAAATAGCAGGGCATGGTAACGCATGCCTGTCATCCCAGCTACCCTGGGAGGCTAAGGCAAGAGAATTGTTTGAATCCTGGAGGCAGAGGTTGCAGTGAGCCAAAATCGTGCCACTGCACACTAGTCTGGGCAACAAAGCAAGACTCTGTCTCAAAACAAAAGAAAACAAAACAAAAAAACCACTCTTTTCACACACAGTTATTATTAATGGGTTTTAAGAAATTTTCTATTTTGGTCATAAACGAAAACTTCATTATTATAAAGATATGTTCTGTAGAAAGTTTTGAGTGGCTCTTACAATATAATTCATGCATTTTCAAATATTGTCTAATACAATAGTATAGAAACTCCTTGCCCAGGAGACAGTCTTCTATAAGACGGTCTGCAGCGAGGTGATGGCCCAATGGCCTATCGCCCCCTCCATCTCCCCGTTCTTTGTCACTGCAGGATAAGATGCCATCAATTTGGAAAATGAAGGAAAGAGAAAGAACCACACATTTCAGTAGAATAAGTAAATTTTTCTTTTGGAAAATCACTGAAAAGAGGAGTTTTTGTGTATTTGACTGCTTAGGAATAATTTCTTTTCCCTCAAGTCCTCAAGCTTGCCTGTTAGCTCTTACCAGTAGCCAGGACCCAGTTATGCTTAATTTCCAGATGCCATCCACTGTTCACTCATGAACTGAGACAACGTTGTGGGAATTAAATCACATCTGCAGCATACTTAAAAAAACAAACCAAAGAAACCTCTTCCAACCAGTCTATTTTAAAAAGTGATGGGGTTATAATATTGTTTGCAAGAACTGCCTGCAGTTTTTCTCTTTATTTTTTGGGGTTGACTGAAGCAGCCTTCATGGAGACATAGTCTTCATTCAGGTGGTATTCAGTGTAATTTATTGAAGCCTTTCATAAGTTTTTATAGAGTAGATAAAATATGGCCAGCTGAGTTTTCCTTATGCCTACAATGGATCATTTCATTTGAGGAAGATTTCTCTGGGTTTCCCTGACAATCTCTCCCTGCGATTCCTCCAGGTTTCCTTTCAGAACCAAAGCTCCAGGTTCTGGTGTCAACTAGTCTTTATAAATATGGCCAGGATGATGGCACAGTGGCCAACTTCCAACCTACATCCCACCTAACCTAAGGACAGGCATTTCTTTATTTGATAAGATAATTTTATGGGGCATTTATCCATGGGTATTTGAACATTTTCTTAGGGTAAATGCTGGGAATAATTCTGGTTATGTGAATCAGTAAGACTTTTAAATGAGATTGCTCCTGGTGGCAATGGAATTAGATTTGGCTAAGTTATCAAACTTTGATATGGCAACAGAACATCAGATACTTCAAAGTGTCTATCTCCTGTTCTTCACAGACACTCCTGAGTCATTTAATTGTGTTGCTACAACATTTCAGCTGGGTTACTACAGTTGATTTGAAAAAGTTTTATTCTTCTGGATTGGGTGCAGGTGTGTGCACTTCTGATTCAAGTAGTCGCTGCCAGTTACCTGTCTGGCAGTGTTTTCTTTTCATCAGCAGCAAAAGGAGCTCCAAGAACCCATCTTTGAGGTTCTTGACCCAACACAGATCAAAGCAGTATGTCTAGTTAGTGTACATTATAAAAGTATAATTACCTGGTGTTACAAATTTATAGGTGACAATCTCACACTTGCTTCACCTTTGCTTACTCCTGTTTCCTGGTGATTACTCTGGCCTCAATTGTTTTATGCTTGATTTGCACAAACCAGATGTTCTACGCTTTGTAGTTTGACTTCTCGTCTATTAATCAGCAACTTTTCCTGTTGGACTTCATTGTAATTTCCTGGCTATATTTTCATTTTGTTATTAAATTTCATCTCTGGCTTAAATATAAAATATGTTCAAGATTAGTAGAAAATTATTCTATTTTTTTTCTTTTGTGGGATTTTTATGAACAAAGTGCTTAAATATAGCACAGGAAACTTTCAGAAAATTCTGTTTAATGGTGGAAGCAGTAGATAAATGGTATTTAATCAAATCATTCAAGATCTATTTCTCACTGATTTCCTAAACAAATTCAGTGTTTAATATCTGAAGAATTATTGGCAATTACCTTATTTAAAAAGCCAACAGTGTATAATAAAACTAACTGAAGCTGTTTAAGTTAAAAAAAAAAAAAATGACAGTTCATAACCCATACAGAAGGAGTAAAGACATGATTGACCTATAAAATGATGGTACAGTGAAAAAGACAAATTTTAGAACAATGAAATCAATTTGTACTTAAGCCCCTCACAAGTATATTCATTTTCTTCCTATGGTTGCCAAAAGTAGCCCATCTTAATCCATAAAAACAATAATAATAACAATGACTGCAGTGATATTATTTATATAAAATAAATGGATCCATAAGCTATAAGTGTCATAGGACAAAAGCTCCTATTTTATGAAAAACAGGTTACAAATGTCAGATTTTTAAATGTAACACGAAAAGGGCAGAGTAACAAGCAAAATATGCCTTTGGAAAGTGTAATGCTGAGTAATAAAAAAGCAAGCTGGGAAATAATCCTGGAAGTGTAATACCATTTACGAAAATTTTAACAACATATTAATTGATGCTACATTTTATTTATAAATATATATATAGTAAAAGTATTAAAATATGCATGAAAACCTCAGGATAGTAATTTTCTCTGTGTGGGAGAAGGGAAGGAGAGAAATAGGACCAGAGAGAGTCCAAAGGAGGTCAATTCCTTTTGCAATATTTCATTACATGTAGTAACATGTTACAACATGTCATTACAAAAGGTCAAATCAGGGAAAAATAACTATTTGATAAAAAGTATGGTTATAAAAAAATAAAGTTGAATGCAATTAATGGCATTTGTTTGTTAAAAGAAAGAGCAACAATTGTAGCCATATTAGAAGATTCAGATAATACCGCTGGTACATAAGTAAAGCAAGTTTATATCAAAACATAAATGTACTTTATAGGTCCTCGTTCTCTACCTGTCCTACCCACTACTGATCGGTTTATAGTTCGAATGAAGAATGGCTTTTGTTTTTCTCTTTTTTCTGACATTAACCCTCAGTTAAGTGTGTATGTTTTGCTGGACGGATGATTTGGAGACCTTTCTTTTTGGTCACTGTGATCAAGTCTTGAAGGATTTATCTTGGTTAATGTTTCTAACTTGTGGACAGATAGGATGTAGGTCAGATATTGTGCATTTAATTATTTGTTTTATCGAAATCTGTTTTGGTTTTGTCTTTACTCAAAAATGTAAAATATCACATTTTCTATACCAATACTTTGCACCTTCCTTAGCCTCTTATTTTTGCATCATTTTATCAAAGAACCATAGAAATTGTTGACTCCAATGACTTGATTCTTATACCATATTTGTAAATTACAGCTTCTCCTATTTTCTTAAAACTAAAATTAATGGATGTATCAGAAATCCTTTTTTTTTTTCCTGAAGGAAGAATTTATAAGATTTCTTTGCAGAATCAGATTTTTCTTAAAACTAAATTGCTGGAGCAATTATGTATTATAATAATAAACATAACATAATTTGTGTTTATTGGGACATAAAATAACTGAGACTAGGAATAACACAACATCTAGATAACACCTGCAACACACTGATTGTTTGGAAGGTCAGGTCACAAAAAGACACAAAACATATTTTGTTTCCCTTTGCACCAAGAGAAAAGTGAAGCACCCATGTTGTATTGTTATTAAAAGCCCAACAAATGTTCAAGACAAAAATCTTAATAAAAAGTGAAGTTTAAAAACCCCATTTCCGTAGGAAAAATAATCCCTCCATTTACTTAGCAGAGTTGGCTTCTTTCCTTGATGAGGGACACCCTGCTAACATTTTTGTAACTGGAGATAACAATGTCTAGTCGGAAACATACTGGACTTGTTTAGCATTTTGAGTTGTATTTGAATCCCTTTCAATCTGAGAATGGCAGGATACCCCTCCATTACCCTGTTCAGTTTTGTTATTAACACTAATTTTGTTGTTCCATTAACCTATACACACATTCACAAAACTGCTGTTTACTTTTGTTATTCTGGTGACCTATATATGCCGTAACATAACTACCTAACAAATTGCAGCTACCGGATAAAGAAAATTTGTTCCCTACCTACACACAGTGTATATACACACAAACCTTGTTACCCTTTACACACTCTTCCTACTCACCAGGAATTTATTCCATCCCCCTGACATTAGAGACAGCTCAAGTAAAATACTGCTTCAACTGGGACCTTTTATCAGAAATTCTGATGCCAACCCAGACTAGCTCCAATCCCACCCGCCCCCTTGCATAAAACCTTCATGCTTCATTAACCATGCCAGCAGCCTCATGAATACGTAATAGTGGAGTTATATGACATACGCTACTTCATTAATATTCTCTTTGTTTTCTAAACGTCTAAAGCTGGAGACTTTGCTAGATCTTGGTCTTTCTCGTCTCAAATCACAATAAAGTGACCCTGACTGAATTACTTGACCCCTTTTGAGAAACCATGAGCTATAATAAAAATAAGAAATGGGCAACTTGCCATCTTTTAAAAGTGAGATGGAACTTTTAACTGGGGTCCATGCATCCTGGTCTGCTCTGGACAGTCTTAGTTTTACACACATTGTTTCAGTGTAATTATTAATAGCTCCCTCTTCACTCTCTAAAAATGTCTCAATTTGGCTGATAAGTAAAACACTTATTCTATTTATAACCCACTGAGAAATTGTGTTGGCTCAATAAAAAAAGAAAAAGGAAGAACACCAATGATTATTTGACAACTTACTGCTAACAAATTCCTATTTTTAGGCTTGACCTCTCGACTAAAACTTGTTCTGCCTGTCTGTGGTATTTCTAAATGTTTGACACATCATCACTCAGATTTAAAATATCCAAACTGGATCTCCTTTTGATATTTATTTATCAAAATTTATCATAATTTTCCTAATGAATATCTTTAAATCATTCAAAATATATATACAAATCTCCTTTATCCAGTCACCAAGTTTTATCAGTTCTTGTCAGAATCTCTTAGGTGGCTGACTGCACCTCTGTTTCCACCCTGGACCCTCCGATTATGATCTTTGTCACTTCACATCTTCAGTTTTGCAACCACTAATTGCTGTCCTTCAAATGTTTCCTCTACCCAAGGATATTCTACATAGCATGTTGTTTCCCTGTTTAAACCTTAATTGAAACTCCTTTGCTTATACGTTAAAACCTCAATCTGGCCGTAAAAATGTACAACCTTGCCTTGACTCACCCTTTACCACTGCCCTATGCAAACTTTTCTATCTAAGCCAACATCATATATCAAATAATTTCCCACAAAACAGACATACCTTGCCCATTCCCAATTTCATGCCTTTTTTTTTTTTTTTTTTAAAGACAGTTTTACTCTGTCACCCAGGCTGGAGTGCAATGACGTGACCTAGGCTCATTGCAACCTCTATCTCCTGGCTTCACGCGATTCTCGTGCCTCAGCCTCCCGAGTAGCTGGAATTACAGGTGACCGCCACCACACCCAGCTAATTTTTGTATTTTTATTAGAGACAGTGTTTTCATATTGGCCAGGCTAGTCTCAAACTCCTGACCTCAGTGATCCGCCTGCCTCAGCTCCTCAAAGTGCTAAGCCATCTCGTCCAGCCCCACTCGGTTATTCTAATGGCTTGTTCCTCACCTCCTTTAGATTTTTGCTCACATTTAGCCTTGGCGAGGCCTTCCCTAGCCTCTCTATACAAAAATCACAATATTCCCATCCATGCTTGTTATTGCTTTCTCCTGATTTATTTTTCTCCTTAGCACCTGTTATCTTCCAGTTCACTGTATCTATTACTTCTATGGTTCATTATCTGTCCTGTCCTCTGCACTCTGTGTTCCATGAGGGCAGAGGCTTTTATCTGTCTGATTTTTTTAATTTTTAGATGGAGTTTTGCTCTTGTCACCCAGGCTGGAGTGCAATGGCATGATCTCGGCTCACTGCAACCTCCGCCTACTGGGCTCAAGCCATTCTCCTGCCTCAGCCCCCCAAGTAGCTAGGATTACAGGCATGCGCCACCATGCCCAGCTCATTTTTTGTATTTTTAGTAGAGGTGGGGTTTCTCCATTTGGCCAGGCTGGTCTCGAACTCCCGACCTCAGGTGATCCACCCACCTTGGCCTCCTAAGGTGCTGGGATTACAGATGTGAGCCACCGCATCTGGCCAGTAGGTGCTTAAAAAAAAAAGTAAGGGAAGTTAAAAGACTTATTAACAACTGTCCATATTTATTTTCAAAGGGGGGAATAGGAAAATTTTTCAGCTTTTCCTTTATTCAAGAACTACCTGGAATTTCAGTTATTTCCAAGAAAGTAATAGTGACATTAGTTAACTGCATATTTTGCATGTGCTCAGGCACACGTGTGTGTTTGTGTGTTTCTAAATAAAAATGTCCCATTATGAGGGAGAATTCCAAGCTGCTGTGAAAGGGGCTTTCTGATGACAAGCCAGGAAGATCACCATGCTTTGCATGTGGCACTAGGGCCTCTGGCCAATGTGGGTAGGCTGGCCTCTCCTTAGCTAAGCTGTACATCCTTGCTGGTGGGCACTGGCCAGCAGGTCGCCCTGCTGCTCCAGACTTTCCCAGACCACCATCCATGTGATACATGCAAATATGACACAGAACTGCAAGTTTATCTATGCATAGGCAAAGAACAGCTTCTCATTCTCCCAGGAACTACAGTTGACTTGATAACCTTATATGATTTGAGTTGCTTATGTACAATTAGAAAATCTATCCAGTGGTCACTTTTTGATTAAGTAATTTTCCTTTCTAGTTATAAAAGGATTCTCTGCATCAAAACTGAAAACCACAAAAATGCATACACACAGACTTTTTAATCTCAGTACTTAACAGATATTTACTGTTAATATTTTGGTGTCTGATCTTCTAATAATTTAATGTTAAACTAGAGATTCTTTTATCATAATTTTAATTCTCTGTAATACAGTTAATACATTTGAGTGTGGACAAAAATATGACTTCCATAATATCTTTGTATTACAGGTGCTATAACAACTTGAAACAGCTGACATGTAAGATTCTTTAAATCGTTTTACCAAAATGGGATAGTATTTAAATAGCTGGAATACCATAGCTCTTTTGAAACTTGGTTGAAAAATAACATGAGCATTCTAGAAGAGATTGCATGGTAGTTTAGGATGTAATATACTTAGACGTAAGTCTAATAACACGTGCCGGCATTTGTTAGGGGTTGTTTTGAATTAAGACTGAGTTAGGGATTACAGTTCTTATAAACTTCCTCTGTTAACTCACAGATCCTTCTTGTTTAGCAGGGTTTGGGTGTGGGTGTGTGTGTGTGTGTGTGTGTGTGTACTACAAAATTTCAAACTAAAAATTGAATCCTTAAAAAATTCTTCAGATTTAAGGAATGAACTTTTAATGAAATTGCCTAATTGCATAATCTGGAATGCTTCAATAATGGCTGACATCCATAAATAAAATGAGATAACCCAAATTACAGATTAGTAGAAGGAAAGATTAAAGTGAATAACATGGAAAAATACTAGAAGTTTCTTCTCTGGAGATTCCCATTAGTGAGCAGAGAATTAACCGAAACATTGAAAGATGAGTATTCCTTCCCCTGATAGTCCACACGTCATCAAGGTATGGATGGGAGTGAAGGACTGTAGAGAAGAAGTGGTATTAGTATTCATTAAAGAGAAATCAGTCACCCACCATAGGTTATGTGCTGCTGTTAGATCAATGAAAATCATTTTCCTACATATAATACTTTTCCCATATAAAGCAATTCTTACAGGCCTCTTATGACCTCAGCCTTGAAAGTATCAACAGTTCTTTCCTGAAAGCTATCAATTTTTATTCTCTACATTTTAATCAAAGCTCCAAATAGTAACTGTCATCTGTTTTCGATACTAAGGTATTGACAGGTGTGCTATATCTGACTTGATTCTGCATATGACATAAGGGACTCTTGTTTCTTCCTTCAAACCAGCAACTCTCTTTAGTAAGAGCACTAGGAAATGGACTAATTGGTTGCTAGCTCTCCTTGGAACTCATTTCCTAGCATTTGTTTCAAAAATTTATTAAGTGGGAGTTGGTGCTGGCTGTTCGATCCTTTCTTGTCACTTATAACTAAATTGTTATGCTGGTTGGAGGCTGTGCAAGCAATCCTCACTGCATTCATTGTCATCCCAGATCATTCTTACAGTTTCCAGAGCCCTGGGACTTAGTATCAAATCTGTGTAATTAAAATGATTGATTGATTTGGGACATAATACTTCATTTCTTGCACATTGCAATTTCCTAACAACGTAATAAAGCAACGATTTTCTTTTATTCCTTTCATTTGACTACCAGTGGTACAGTGGTAGACAGAGGGGTGGCTTTTTGTGTTTTTTGTTCTGAGATGGGAATAAGCAACATTGACTTAGCAGTGGGTATGCAGGGTGATCAAAGTAGCTGGGAGAGACTGTTCATTGATTCTAGGTATTTGTGTTAACTCAGAGCTAGAGCAGAAATTTTCAGTGCAGTTCAATAGAATTGCTTGTGAATTAAAGAAATTACGAATCATTAGTTATTCAGCGTCCTCTTATGCAGGGGCCAGGGATGTGCTTTCTCTGAAAAGGTTCAGCTTTAAGTTGGAGTTTATACTAGCTTAATGCAGATAGATAGGTAGATAAAAAGAAAGAAAAAAGAAACTAACTTTCCAGGGCCGGCTTTAGCTCAGTGGTTACTTCGACAATGCTTTCTATGGTGGAAAACTTTCCAGGACAAGGCTGCAGAGCTCAGGAGAGGATAGCAGAGAAGAAAATCTAATTTCTGCCTTTAAAAGGAATATAGTTAAAACTTTTCCAGTCTTGAACAGACAGCCTAGCTCTAGAGATTTCAACTTAACTCCTCAAATTGATTTGCCACCTTATACATGTGTATTGAGACCAAACCGATCTTCTATCACACCTTGGAGTGAAGGAATCACTCTGGGGTATGTTCTAATCTAATTGACACCTCTAGGATAAGTGTGTAATTTTCTGTTCTCTTTAAAGACATGGATCCTTAAATTCATAGAGTAGAACTAGGTTAAAGTTTGAAGTCATTAAAAGAAAAGGCAAACAAACATCTTCCTCCTCAGGTATTTCTTGTCTTAAATTGGTTATGTCTGTTTCTCTCCGTTTGCCTAACCTGTGAATATTGTATTGATCCTTTTTCTACCATACCTTTATAGTTTGTTCTGTATTTCTTCCTACACATTCACATGTAAGATAAAATTACAAATAAAATTGGATCTGAATTTCTAAAGTATGGAAGTCAAACTCTCAGCTAGGCACAGTGGCTTTCTCCTGTAATCCTAGTGCTTTGGGAGGCCGAGGTGGGCAGATCACGAGGTCAAGAGATTGAGACCATCCTGGCCAACATGGTGAAACCCTGTCCCTACTAGAAATACAAATATTAGCTGGGCGTGGTGATGCACACCTGTAATCCCAGCTACTTAAGAGCTGAGGCAGGAGAATCTCTTGAACATGGGAAGCAGAGGTTTCAGTGAGCCGAGCTCATACCACTGCACTCCAGCCTGACAACAGAGCAAGATTTTGTCTTAAATAAAAAAAAAAAAGAAAGTCAAACTTTCCTGTAAGTTCCTGGAAGGCTTACCTCCTGTGACCCTAATGAGAAAGAGCCCTGTCAATCTTGTGTTCCTGCATGCCCAGGTCCAGCATCAAGCGTGAGTCACATCTCAATTCAGTCAATGACTGGATTTCTTTACATATACATTGCTATTAAGGATGGCATAAATTGCATCTTTTAAGGGTTATGGTTGACAAAATATGAATAGAGGGTGCCTACTTTTATTTCTCTTTTAATCTATAGGAGGTTTGCATGTAGTTGATAAATGGTAAATGATTAGTTATCAATCTTGCTACTACCCTTCTCCATACACAGTCTAAACACCCACCTCAACACACAAGATTTAGCTGCTTAATGAGGAATTAGTGAGGAAAAGGCTTGAGAGAACTTTATCTTGCACAGTATAATGCTAGCACTAACGATAGACATCATTCATTAGGTACCAAGCTCTTTTGATTATTGTCTCATGTAACTTTCAAGACTGCCTCGCGGTATGTATTTTATTCTCATTTTACAAATGAGAAAAGCTAGGCTCAGAGAGGTTTAAGAAACTAAACCCGAAAGCCTGTTGTGTAATACAAAGAACATTGCTCCAACACAGTTAACTACTGCAGAGGCATGTGCCCTCTGAATATTTAAGTAACTATTCTCCTCCCCATCTCCCCCTTCTTCCTCTTTCTTTTCCTTCTCCACCTCTGTCATCACCATTGTGGCTATGCTTATTATGCAGCCCTGAGGTCTTTTGAGTTGGAGCACTGCCTCTCTAAAATGTATGACTTGCTATCTTGGTGCAACAATGACACAACAATGAGCTGCTTTGACAAGAAGAAAAGTTGGCCCGTTTACCCACAAGCTCTCACTGGGCAAGGATCTCATATAATCCACAGACAACGTTAGCAACTAGTGTCCTGTTCTTCTGCCTGCATCTCAAAAACGGCATGGTAGCTCTTAGGAATAAATTTCAATTATCAGGAAATCCAGAAGTTTAGCATTGCTCCACATTTCTGAAACTACACATGGAAATCAATTCCAAGCTTATAAGCTGTCTGAATGAAGAGTCATCCCTTAGTATACATGGGGGATTGGGTCTAGAACCACCCAAGATACTAAAATTTGCACACACTCAAACCTGCAGCCAGCCCCTCGGAACCTGCATGTATGAAAAGACAGCCCTTTGTATTGGTGGGTTTCATATCCCATGAATACCATGTTTGGTTGAACAAAATTTGAGTACAAGTGGGCCCAAGTGGTTCAAATTCATGTTGCTCAAAGGCCAACTGTAGTTGTATTAAACTAAATGCATGTTTTTATACACTGCCGTCTCCACACTTGTGCATGAAAAGAAGACTGAGCTTCTATTTCACTATTAATTTTGCCTATGTAAGCATTTTATCCTAAAATAAATGTATGCTTATCACTTGAAACAGCTGTCAGAGTAACATTTGCTGGAAAGAAAGTAAATAACGCAAATTTAAAAAGACATGGACAGATCTTATTTTTGGGAGGACAAAGAAATTTGTTGCAAAAAATCTAGCTCACTTCTAGTCCCTACAATAAAACACGAGTACAGTAGTTTCCCTTACCCATGATTTTACTTTCTGTGGTTTCAGTTACCTGCGGTAACTGAAACAGAAAATTCCGGAAATGAACAATTCATCAGTTCTAAGTGGTGCACCACTCTGACTAGCATGATGAAATCTCACACCATCCCGCTCCGTCCCTCCCAAGACGTGAATCATCCTCCCTTTGTCAAACAGATTTATACCTGTGAGCCACTTAGTAGCCCTCTTGGTGATCAGACTGTCTTGGTGTCACAGTGCTTGTGTTCAAGTGACTTATTTTACTTAATACAACTGCAAGTGCAAGAGTAGTGATGCTGGCTACTCAGATATGCCAAAGAGAAACCAGAAAGTGCTTTAAGAGAAAAGGTGAAAGTTTTCAACTTAGTAAGGAAAACACTACTGTATGCTGAGGTTGCCAAGATCTATGGTGAAAACAAATCTTCTATCCATGAAATTTCCAAGAAGAAAGAAGAAATCCATACTAGTTTTGCTGTTGCACCTCCAACTGCAAGAGTTATAGCCACGGTGCATAATAAGTGTTTAATTAAAATGGAAAAGGCATTAAATTTGTGGGTGGAAGACATGAACAGAAATGTGTCCTGATTGGTGGGTTTCAGGCAGGCTCTGAGGGTCTTGGAATGTGTCCCATTGGGTAAAGGAAAGACTATAGTATGCCCAAGGAATTCCTCATGTTTTCACTTGAGGTTAATTGCACCCAGCCCTTTGACAGAATTAGTGTTTATTCTCATTTTCACTCCCCAAAATTGTATAAGCTACAATACCCTAATGAGCACTCTGTGCTTGGCTTTGGTGAAAACACACTTTGTATGTGTAGTGGTCACCAAAACCTTTGAGTGGGAATGACTGAAGGGCCTGGAGGTTTCCAAACTGAGGGTCAAGGTCACCTTGGTCTTGCTATCCATTACCTTTTTCTTTTACGGGCAAAATCCCTTCATGTTCTATAAATTCTAAATACATGTGCAATTTAAAACACTCCAAAAATGTAATAAAACCATGTATTTGTAACCTTCACAAAGACAGGAATCTGAAAAAAAAAGAAAAAGACAGAGCCAAATCGACTCTAATTGCTAAGAACAAAATGAACAATCTTTTGACTAGACAAAGCTACCAGAAATCCTTTTGATGAGAAGTATATTGTACTGAAAACCAACTAGAAAATAAGAGGGTTTTTTTCCCCACAATTTTATTTTAGGTAACAGGAGCTATTTTTTAAAAAATTACTCCTTCATTCCCCCAGAAGTTTTAAATTATTATCTTGAACTAAAAATATAGATGTGGTTTAAGTAACTGTAAAAACAAGGTAAGGGCCAGTTTCTCTGCTGTGGCATTACTGACAGGTGCAAACTTAAAAACTCATTCAAATATTTTTGCAAAATGAGGAGTGGTGTCAGAGACAGCTGGCCTTGGAAACCTTCTGGAAGTCTTTTATTGTTTCCTCTATTGGATCCAGTCCAAAAGTGAGAATAATTACCCTTTAGAGTTGCCAAGTTTTCAGGCACTTCAAATGACTCTAGTCTTATAGTTGGAAAAAAAAAAAAATGTGAGTCAAGGTACAAGAATAGTGATTGAATTTTACAAAAAGTGTTTCTAAAGCAGTAATTTCTTCAGAAGTGATTTGTTAACTTTGACTAATAGAATGCAAAGTAGAGAAGCATCTGATCAAAATTACAGAAAATGAGAAAGAAAATTAGACTCATCTACTTCTAGACGGCCTAATAATACAGAGTTGAGGATTTCAATCAGGCTTCGTTGGTGACTTTTGGGTAATTCATCAAATCCTTTTGTGGGGTGGTGGTTGGGGAGGCTATGAGAAAGAGACAGGAAGAACCTCTCAGTATTGAATGGGAAATTTACGCTGTTCTAAAAACTTAATATCTCCCAAATTTGTAATACCCTGGTTTAAAAGGAACAGGCTCCCCCTGTTGAGAATAGAGAAATAGTGACAGGTATTTCCCTAAATTTCCAAACCTAACAACCCATTTAGACAGCATATACGAAGTGCTTTACTCATCCTCACAAAAGACCTGCAAAGGAAGTACTATTACAGGATGGACACATTTTATTAGACACATATTTTGAATATTTCAGGATAATCAAATAACTCAGAACTTTCCTAATTCAAGATCAGTTTTCCCATAGGGAGGTATTGTCAGAAACTATAAATCTGTATCTATTTAATGCTGTGTTTTAAAACAATTTTAAGCACAACAAATGGATATATACTAATAGCAACTTTTTGTTGGGTCTAACTTTTGTTTCTTCTCTCAAAAGTTTTTGGCTCTAACAATTTTTTCATTTTTATCACTAACACTGCCACTTAACCCCTGGGTAGCATGGTCACAATTAACCAATAGTGATGATTAAAATAGCAGCACAGGAGTCACCAAAATCACACTTAGGAACTTCTGAGGGAGAATGGCTTAGAAGCTAATGGCCAAAATTGGCAAGCATTTCCGTTTCCTGTTAACACACTGCTCTCATGTGACATTATAAAATTATAAAATAGTAAAGGTGCTACTTATCCTCACAACAGACCTGCAAAGGAAATACTATTAGTGCTGTCTAAATGGTATATGCTGTCTAAATGGGTTGTTAGGGTTGGTACTAAACCAGCTGGAACTTTGAAATTATGTGATTCTTGAGTATAGTTTAGATTTAAGGGATTCGCAGTCCTTTAAATTTAACATATAAGGTACATCCTTCATAATAATGTATATAGTGGTATTTCAAAATGTCATGATTCAAATACACATAAAATACAACCATACCCCTTTTTTGGGATGAAAGAACTGATGCTTGGGTGATTAAGAAATTTACCCATGGGCACATAGCTAGTTACAGGATCAGGATTAGTTGGTCTGACTTAAAATGCCATGCTGCTTACATAAGTGAGATAGGTTAAAGAGGACTAAATCTAGAAAGGCTTCATGACTGGCTTCAATTAGGAATATGATTTTATGAGCATTGGAGGGAGGGAAACATTTTGCTGTAGAGTTTGTCAAACTGTGACCTATGGGTTATCTGCATCAAGACATCTGGAATGTTTATTAAAAATTCCCATTTCTGGGTTCTTCCCCAAAGCTATTAAATTAGAGCCTCTGACAGGGCGCAATGGCTTAGGCCGGTAATCCCAGAACTTTTGGGATTGCTTTGGGAGGCCAAGGTGGGTGGGTCACAACAAGGTGAAACCCCATCTCTACAAAAAGTACAAACTTACCTGGGCGTGGTGGAGCACGCCTGTAGTCCCAGCTACTCAGGAGGCTGAGGTGGGAGAATCACTTGAACCTGGAAGGTTGAGGCTGCAGTGAGCCAAGATCATACCTCTGCACTCCAAAGTGAGATCTTGTTTCCAAAAAAAAAAAGATCCTCTGGTGGTGAAGCCTGGAAATCTGCATTTTTTAACAATCTCCATG
The DNA here is from genome assembly GCF_009761245.1 of Sapajus apella. Taxonomy (NCBI): domain Eukaryota; kingdom Metazoa; phylum Chordata; class Mammalia; order Primates; family Cebidae; genus Sapajus; species Sapajus apella. The sequence continues at coordinate 2,471,708 of NW_022437027.1, forward strand.
TTTTACTATAATTAAAATTTCAATATAGTATCAGGGGGCTTACATGCTCCTTTATATATGATCCAATGACCCCTCACCAGAGTCCAGGGACCTTTATACTAACTGTCCCCGTTGAACAACTAAAGGTTTTTGGGACATGTTCAGTAAGTGAGAAGTTCAATACATGGTGTGTTTCTCTAGACAGGTATCAGACTGTGATTCTGGTCAACTGTGGCATACTTACCCTTTACTCACGCCTTTCTTAATTGTGCCTCTGACCTTTCTCCTGCTATTTTTTTCCAGCACTGTGGACTATTAACTGGATGCCTGCACCTGAGATAGTAGTGTTCTGGTAACCTCTCACTTGAGGAAGTTGTTATCGCAGTTGGCTTCCTGTTTGGTCTCATGCCATCCATGCAGAGCCATGAGAGGCAAAGCAGCCCCAAAGCAACCTCTCGTCCTTCTCCTGTGACTTCCTAGGAGAGGAATGTTCCTGTGGTTGTGACTTCCCCTCCCCACATCCCTCCAATACATACACATAAATTGCCAAATCTCTTGCTTTCACATCAGTCTGCTTCTTTGATGTCCTGTCTTACCTTAAACTCAACATGATCCGAAAGGAGTTTTATAAAAACGTTCTTAGCCAGTCTTGCCAACACTCTGCTACAACTTAATCAATACACAATTAAGTTAATGATTAAATCAATTTCTTTCCGTCTCAGTGTCTGGTGTCATTATCCACCCTGTTGCTCAAGCCAATGGCCTTAGTCTTCTTTTCTTCCTTGCTATTAATATATCACAGCACCCATCACAGCATCTCAGGGAGTCTAAGAAGCTATACTGCCAAAAGAGATCCCAAATTTGTCTGCTTCTTTTATGCCCGTTGTTACCATGTACCATCTACTGCCATCATCTTCTCTGGAAATGTGGGACACAATATACTTTTAAGTGTCTCTCTGATTGATTACTTTTACAATAATATGAATATTTTAATATTTATATTTATTAATATCGTAGTAATTACTTTATATTACTATAATCCTTTCACCACACAGCAGTCCATGTTATCATTAAAAATATAAATCATGTCACTATCTGCTTAAAACCCACCAATACTTGTACAGTGCAATTAGAATAAAATGAATTTTATAATTATTAATATTACTATCTCTGTGTCAAATAGACTCCTCAAAGGCCCTGTAACCTCTGGTCCATGCCCACCTGTTAAACCATGTCTCTTTCTAGTCCCCATCACTGCCAGCCTCTGGCCTTGTACCAAGTGTGCCCAGCTGATTTGTGCTTAATGATTTATCCCCTAACCTGATACGTTCTTCTCTAGGTCTTGGTAGACTTGACCTCTTTTCATTATCAGATCACATGTTCCCGCTTCTGAGAGGCCTTCTCTCCTGTCAGAAGACAACCTTCTTGCCCCCATCCCTAGTCCATTATCACTTTACTTGGTTTTATTATACTGTGGCACTTACTACTGAAATTATTAAGCTATTTTTAATGTATTCATCAGTCTCCCTCATTAGAATATGGGTTTTGTGAACATTGATTTGTTTTTTTCTTTTCTTAATTGCTTGGCATGAAGAAGACCTAGTATATATTAACCACAGAGTTTAAGTCTGTTGTTTTTTTTTTTTTTTTTTACGTGAATAAACCCAGAGAGAAACAAGCTAATTAACAGAGTTTCCTAAAGGGATATCTGTGTTCTCTGGTTTTGCTCATGTTGGGCACTAGATTCTTGTCTTGCTATTCAGGTAACAATCACTAGTTCTGATACTTACATGTAATAATTTATTGAGATTTCTATGGAGCTGTTAAAAGGGCTTGTGGATAATTGTTGAGTCCATATTCTCTAATAAAAATGTGCATAGCCTGTCATACACGGTCATGCATCACTTAGTGACAGGGATCCACTGTGGGAAATGCATCCTGAGTAATAGATCGCTAGGTGATTTTTATCCTTGTATACTTCCACAAACCTAGAAGGTATATGTTTTTATTTGTATAGTTTTCCATATGAAAAAGCAGGTGTCCCAGAACCACAAATGAATATGAGTCATTTCTTCTACTTGATCTGCAGTGCCAAAACCAAGTGCCACAAAGCAGATTTCTCCGTGTGCTCTATTATTATCATATGGGACCACATCATGTATGTGATCTGTCCTTACTGAAACTTCACCAAGGAGTGTATGACTGTACAGTTATATATGGTAAATTGTAGAGAACAGTTCTGGTTTCGGCTGCACCATCTCTTATACTATATATAATTCTTGTCTCAAGAACACTTGCACTGTTTATCTCTCTTCTTCAGCACTCATCACTAATACTTTTTTTACTTATAAAAAGATTCAATTTATAGATTCAAGTGCTGAGTCATTATCAAGCAATTTCTTCACGTCTGCCTGGCAGGGTGCTAGCTGTGACTGTGTGAAATGGACTTTTTCTAACCTGCTTACTCTGTATTACCGACTGTGCGCCATAATACTGCCATGCAACGTCACTATGCCTATTAAAGTTCTGATCAAATTGTGCATGTCAGGCTATCAACTCTTCATTGCTGGAACTTTGACGTGTTTCAGAAAGTTATTTTAGCCTTTGTATCAAAAGCACATGTCACCTACATTTGGACCTTTTTTTTTTTTTGTCCCAACATTGTAAGAGTCATTTTCTAGAAAATCCACTTAATTGGTATATGGAAGTGATTCTTTAAGGAATAGGAGTTAGAGTTAAGAGACATGTAAGGCCCTCTTCCAGGGGTCTTTTTGTGTGGTGGTGGTGGTGGTGAAAAATGAATAACAAAATTTATCATCTTCATCATTTTATGTGTATAGACAAGTAGTGTTATTCACATTGTGCAACAAATCTTTAGAACTCTTTCATCTGGCAAAACTGTAACTGTACCCATTAAATAAAAACTCCTCATTTCTGCCTCTTCCTAAGCCAACAGCCACCATTTTGGTTTCTGTGTCTACGAATTTGACTACTTTAGATACCTCATAAGCAGAATCATACAGTATTTGTCTTTTTGCGACTGGCTTATTTCACTCAGTATAATGTCCTCCAGGTTCATCCACTTCGTAGTATGTATCAGATTCTTCTTTCAAGCCTTAGTAATATTTCATTGTATACATACCACATTTGTTTATCCATTCATCCGCTGATGGACATTTAGGTTGCTTTCATCTCTTGGCAATTGTGAATAATGCTGCCACTCTGAGCATGTGTGTACAAGGAACTCTTCAGGATCCTGTTTCTGATTCTTTTGAATACACACCCAGAAGTGAAACTGCTGAATCATGTGGTAATTCTGTTTCCTTTAAACTGCCATACTGTTTTCAATAGCCATAGAACCATTTTATATTCCCTCCTACAGTGCACATGGGTACTAATTTCTCCACATCTATCTAACAGTAATTATTTTTCATATTTTTGATAGTAGCCATCCTAATGACTGTGAGGCGATACCTCATTATTTTCGTTTTCTAATGATCAGTGAGGTTGAGCACCTTTTCATATGCTTTTTATTCATTATTTGTATATTTTCTCTGGAGTAACATATACTCAGGTTTGTTGCTCATTTTTTAATAGTGTTATTTGTTAAGTTGTAAGTGCTCTTTACATATTCTGGATTACAGTTCCAGCTCCAGACCACACTTGAGGATGCAATGGAGGGCCAAGGCCAGTTATGGGAAGGAAAGTGATTGTAGGACTTATCCTCTCCCTTCCTTCAGGCCTCTGCTCAAGTGTCACCATATTATTGAGTTCTTCCCGCCTATAAATTAAAAATAAATGGTTATTATATATAATAAAACAGCACACCATATTCCCACCCAGCACTCCCCATATTCCTTATCACCATCTGGCATACCATAACATATACTTCCTGATATACTATCTAGCTCCCTCATTTAAGATGTAAGCTCCAACAAATGTGATTTCTATCAGAGTTCACTGCTATGTCCGTAGCACCTAATGTCCTATCCACATCATTTCTAAACTTCTCCAGCTCTTAAAGTTTCAGGTCTCTCCGTCCGTACCTGAAATAGTTCCTGGCACATATACAATGTTCAGGAAATATTGGTTGAAAAAATGAATCATTAAAATCTCATGACCCTCCCCTGGCTGAAATTACAATCAGCCCTCCATATCTGTAGGTTCTGCATCTGCATATTCAGCCAAGCTTGGTTTGGAAAAAAAAAAATAAACACGACAATAAAAATTAATTTAAAATACAATATAACAACTATTTCCACGGCATGTACATTGATTTAGGTATTATAAGTAATCTAGAGATAATTAAAGTATATGGGAAGATGTACATAGGTTATGTGCAAATACCATGCCATTTAATATCAAGGACCTGAGCATCCTCAGATTTTGGTATCCTGGAGAGTTCCTGGGACTAGTCTTCCCAATACTGAGGAAAGGCTATATTTAGAACCTGGACTACCGAACTGCAATTCTATTGGTTGAAAATTTACATAATACCCCAGAAAGAACAAGAGAGTTTCAGCCATTTCCTGCTCCCATTGTATTTGTCTTCTCCTAACATCTAATTGAGAAATTATGAGATTTTGTTTTGCAGACATGGAGACAAATCTGTATTTTGTAACCTAACGTTTGGAAGGACCATGACTATGGGAAGAAAAATAGACCAAGAATAAGGAATACTCCAGAAAGTGAGGGAGATAAACCAATGATCTTCCAGTGGTGGTCTTTTTATTTCCCCTCTCACACTTCAGATGAAAACTGGCTTTTCCTCCAGAAGAGAGAAAGCCCGAAAGCATCAAGGGCTCCATCCTCTCTGCTGCTGGACTGACTGAGAGGTCAGGGGCAGAGGTGGAAGGAATTCCCTTTGTTCCTCATGCTTGCATTTCACAGTGAAGTGAGAAAAATACATTCTCCTTGGAGGAGATTTAGAGACTCCTGGCGAGTTCAGCTATGAAGCCATTAGGGAAATTCAGTAGCCTGGGAATCTGTAAAGCAAGAAAAAGCAAGGTCCACAGAATTTTTGAAACCTTTATTAGGAAATCCTACTTAATAATCATAAACGTTGTAGCTCACAAATACCCACTGACTTTGCGTTATTCATTGGTGTTTAAGGACCCAAGGTTATTCCACAGGCACAACCCACTTTCAGACTTTTCTCCCAAAGACATTTAAGATAATTTGTGAAAACACACTTAATGACATTTTATGCTTTTTTTCTACCCTGAGGTTTTAAAAAAAAATGACTCTGTGAAAAGAAAGATCTACATTCCTGGGACAGCACTGGTAGAATGCCAAGCCAGGCAGCAGTCCAATGTGTGCCAACTATCAGCCCTATGAGCCCAGTGGTATGTGTGGTATGGAGACAGAGGTGTGATTTCTTACCAAGAGATAAAGATATACATAGATTTCTCATTTTGAAAGTTACCAGAAATGTATCATCAAAATCTAGCAGATTGACCTTAAAAAAAAATTGTGAGGATGAAACACACAAAAATCAGTAGAATAGATAGGAGAGTTTAAGCATGTCCCTAACTCTTAACGGATTCACAAACCACAGAGTGAGTTTTTCTTCTTAAATTAGATTAAATTAGATGTATACACATATATAAAAATCAGCTTATCTGTGCTATGATTTTCACTTTCAAAAGTTATTTTGTGATTAAATTGGGGCCAGGACTTCTTGTTGCCTTATTTCACAGGATTCTGGAAGGCTTTCATTAGGGCTTTGAAGTTCCATGGGGTGAAAATTTTCAGGCTTGAGTAAAAGGAAGTTTCTGAAACAGAGATGAGGGGACCCCAGAGAAGGCCATTTGGAGATTCTCAAATGTATGAGTAATCATGCCAGCATCTTGAAGATTTTAGGATAAGTGGTGCTGAATTGGCCACAGGTCAGAGATCAAAGTGCTCCCCAGGGTTTCTCACTGAGATTTCTCTTGAAGGAGATGAACTCGGCAACATCATCACTGCCAACTGTTGCCAGTGTGGCCCATTTGGAGGGTGGCCCATTTGGGCACCATGTATAAACCTTTGCAATTGAAGAGCCTAGTGGTGAGTTTCACCTGGAAGATAAATTCTCATGATTTCTAGAAATGCCAGTACAAAGGATTTTTACAGGTGCTGCTTAATTTTTCTACTTAAAGCCTGAAGACTCAATGTTCTGAGGGTGCGCTGGTCAGCTGCTAGGAGTTAGGTGCTCCAGCAAGTTGATGTCTGTCAGTCAACAGGCTTCAGCTGATACCTGTCTCCCTGATCTCACAATGGTGAATTGATTTCATTTGTGAACTACTGTATTTCTCATGCGGAGGATCCAGGTAAGGAGGAGGCTGGCTCTGCCCTTCTTACGTTATGAAGTTTATGTGCCAAAGAGTTTACCAGATATTGCAGGCCCTGAAACCCTTTGGAAAATCCTCCTGAAACTTCCCTGGAGGTCTGTATATCCCTGTCTTTAAAATATATTTATCAACACAAGATGTGATTTAGAAAGGAGTATCTTTTCCTACCATCTCTTTTCAGTGGTGATATTTGAGCAATGTCTTAAAACACAGAACCTCTTGCTCCACTGCTCTGGAGTGGTGCTTAGATGCCTGGCATCCTTCTGAGCAGGCAGTGGATCTTGGCCAAGTGCCAGGAGAGAGCGGCGGAGGAAACTGGAGGGAAAGCTGGGTGGGAGATGGGGAGCCAGCTGCAGGAGGAATCCCCCACCTGGCAGTTCTGAAACTGAAGCCTTCTCCCCTGCCTGAAAAGAAGGTGATTTCCTCTCACTATAGTGGCATATCATGACCAGACACTTAACAGTTCATGTTTGCAAGTAACCTAAGTTCCAGAGCATACACATTCTTGCCCCAATAAAAATAACTAAACATGAAAAGATAAAAACTAAACTCTTTTCAGTGAGGAGAGAGCCAGGCAGAGAACCACTATCCTAAATGAAAGCCCGGTGAGAGTTTTCAGGCTCAGCTCTCAGGTGAAAGGCAAGCACTGAGCTGCGGACAGAAGATTCTGTTACTTAGTAACTGTGAGATCTTGGGCCGGTCCTCTGCCCTCTCTGTGCCTGTTTCTTTGTCTATAAAACAAGGATAATGGTGCCCCATAATGCATAGTGGGAATCAAATTCCATAATCTAGGGGCTCAATCAAGTTCTCTAAATGTGAAATACCACGGCAGCATCCCCCACAGTGCCTGCACAGAGTCAAGCACTTTTCAGCCAGCACTGAAGCTTGCATTGTTTAGTCTGGGAGTTGGGCTGGAGCAAGCAGTGACTGCCTTTCTCCCTGGCCTTGATGGAGCCAAGGCTATTAGTAGTGCCAAGGAGATGAAGTCTTTGTATCTCAAAATCAAAATAATAGTAGCTCAAGTAACGTAAAATCCTGCTTGTTTTACAAAACAAAGGGATATCTTCATCAGAATCTCAAAATGTTATCAATTCTATAGCCAGGTGTTTTGTTTCTTTTGGGAAATGCTAGTTGACATCCATTATGCTACCAATTGCCATTATTATTATTATTATTATTATTATTATTTGGAGACAGTCTCACTCTATTGCCCAGGCTGGAGTGCAGTGGAACAATCTCGACTCACTGCAACCTCCGCCTCCCAGGTTCCAGCCTCAGTCTCCCAAGTATCTGAAACTACAGGCGCCACCACCGTGCCCAGCCAATTTTTGTGTTTTTGGTAGAGACAGGGTTTTACCATGTTAGCCAGGCTGGTCTCGAACTCCTGAGCTCAAGCAATCCTCCAGCCTCGGCCTTCCAAACTGTTGGGATTACAGGCATGAGCCACAGAGTCCAGACTATTATTATTTTATTTGTTTTTTTTTTTTTTTTTTTTTTTTTTTTTCATTTTAATTTTTATTATTTATTTATTTTTTGAGACGGAATCTTGATTTGTTGCCAGGCTGGAGTGCAACGGCACAATCTCGGCTCACTGCAACCTCCACCTCCCGGGTTCAAGTGATTCTCCTGCCTCAGCCTCCTGTGTAGTTGGAATTATAAGCATGTGCTGCCACACCCAGCTAATTTTGTTTTGTTTTGTTTTGTTTTTTGTACTTTCAGTAGAGATGGGGTTTCTCTATATTGGTCAGGCTGGTCTTGAACTCCTGACATCCAGTGATCCGCCCACCTTGGCCTCCCAGAGTGCTGGGATTACAGGAATGAGCCACCCAGCCTAATATTTATAATCTCTCCACCCCTCCCCACTCCTCACTCTGCCAGGCGTTTTTTATTGGGTTAGTTTCTAAAACTTGACCACCGCGTTTCTTTGCCGTGCCAGGTAACTGGAGCAAGTGTGCTGTTTTCCAGTTGCACACTCCAGATGCAAGGACAGTGCTGAGCAGTGTTCAACACATCCAATCTCTGAAAAACAAAGGAGTTATTATCTGAGAAGTGTTCACACCCTTAAAGCTTTCTTTTTTATTTTTAAAAAGCTTAGGTTTACAAGTTAGAGAAATAAACAGGTACTTTTGAAAGTGAATTGAAACCAACCCATTCTATCAAACATTTAATCAGAACATCTGTTTGTGTTGAAGCTTTCTGACTTATCAAGAGGATTGGTGGTGAGTGGAGACGGCAGCCTTAGAGTGCTCTCTTGTCTTATGTTTATCAGGGGATCATATTATCCTTGAAGGTAGCTTCTCTGTGCTGCAAGACTTTCCTCACTTACTGCTTCTTCCCTGAAGTCTTCAGCGCAGACAGGCTTCGCACGGCAACATGTAGCATTTTCTCAGTCTAGGAGTTCAAGATTGTCATCCTAGGATACTGTTTAGCAGTCATTTTTAGATACCATTACACAGAATGCTGTGGAAGTTACTTCATGCCTCAAGGCCTAAGTGTTATTTCTCCAAAAATACCTTATCTCTGTTCTCTATCTTCCTTATCCTTACTCTAAATTAAGTTCAGCTTTTATATCTAGTACTTTCCTTTCTTATCATGTATTTCAGTTTTAATTTATTTATGACTGTTCTTTTTTCATAGTTGTTGACTATCTGGTTCCCCACTTGACTAAAAGCTCCAGCTAGCATGTCAGATCTCTAAGGAGATCTCTGTGAAAGGAGTTAATGTCTAGGTAACATTCAGACTTTTAAGGTATGATTATTTGACACCAGATATCCATTTAAAATATGAGAAACACATTAGAAATGAGGATTTAAAGCTATTTTTAATAGCTTCTGGAAGAAAGTGGTATGTTGATATAATAAAATGAAATTCTAACGTGGTAATAATCACATATATGAATAACCTTTTTAAAAATTTATACAAAATTGGATCATACCATATGTACTATCCTGCTCCTTATGTTTTTCACTTAATCATGCATCTTGGCCGGTTTCGGTGGCTCACACTTGTAATCCCAGCACTTTGGGAGGCCGAGGCCAGCGGATCACAAGATCAAGAGATTGAGACAATCCTGGCCAACATGGTGAAACACCGTCTCTACTAAAAATACAAAAATTAGCCGGACATGGCTGCTCGCGCCTGTGGTCCCAGCTACTCGGGAGGCTGAAGCGGAAGCATCGCTTGAACCCAGGAGGCGGAGGTTGCAGTGAGCTGAGATTGCGCCACTGCACTCCAGCCTGGCCACAGAGCGAGACTCCGTCTCAAACAAATAAACAAAAATCATGCATCTTGGTGTTCTTTCATGTCAGCACTTGATGCAGAGGTTGCTGGTACATTTCACGGCTGTATTATGTTCATTGTAATTTATTTGCCAGTTTTCTATGTTCAGCCCATCTTCTGATATTATAAAACATACAGCTTGGCATATTTTTGCAGGTATACCTAAAGGTATATTATGTTCTAATATGGTTTGTCTGTGTCCACCCAAATCTCATCTTGAATTGTAGTTCCTATAATCCCCACATGTTGTGGGAGGAACCCAGTGGGAGGTAATTGAATCATGGGGCCAGTTGCCCCCATGCTGTACTTGCGATGGTGAGTGAATTCTCTTGAGATCTGATGGTTTTATAAGGGTCTTTCCCCCTTTGCTCGGTGCTTCTTTTTTCTGCAACCATGTGAAGAAGGACATGTTTGCTGCTTCTCCCACCATGACTGCAAGTTTCCTGAGGCCTCCCCAGCTCTGTGGAACTGTGAGTCAATTAAATAAATTACCCAGTCTCAGGCAGTTTTTTATAGCAGTGTGAGAACAGACTAATGCATATTCCAACAGTGGAATTGCTTGGTCAAAATATGTGGTTTTTTATTTCGATAATGTGATGTGTAATTTTTGCCTCATGTTTCTTGATCCACAAGATATTGGGGAGATTTTCAAATTTCTAATGGAGGTATCTGATTAAAGATTTTAAGCAAGATAAATCACTCAAACCTAGAAATGATCATAAAGTAATCAAAAGTAAAGTGACGGTACACACTCTGAATTGTTAAATAGTAGAGGAAGAAAATTATCAGAAAAATTACAACCTATGCCCCCATTTAACTGCTGATTTATTAGACAAAAAAGAGAAAATCTACACTTGTTGGCTTGTTATATTATACTAATCTGGCTTGTTATATTATTGAAAAATATGTTTTTAGCTAAGGCTAGCCACTAGACCAAATTAAAGTAGACATTCTCTATTAAAGATGCTTGTTCTCAATGAAAACACATGGGCACAGGGAGGAAAACATCACACACTGGGGCTGTTGGGGGTTGGGGGCAAGGAGAGAGAGAACTTTGGACAAATACCTAATGCACGAGGGGCTTAAAACTTAAATGATGGGTTGATAGGTGCAGCAAACCACTATGGCACATGTATACCTATGTAACAAACCTGCACGTTCTGCACATTTATCTCTGAACTTAAAAAAAAATAAAAAAATTAAGATGACTGTTCTCAAGTATGGAAAGCATTTAGAATCTGGGGTGCATGTTGTTTGTAGAGATATGATATTGACATGGAGATGCCATAATTCTGTATCACAGGCACTGTAATCCTATATCATCCCTCAAATCTAGAGGCATTACAGTGGATTTGAGATTAATTTGTTTTAACCTGTTCTGGCATCACTGGATATTCTTCCTACTCTGGAAACCGTCAGAGTCTAAGACCAACAGCAGTTCCACTTTTGCTATCAGGAAACTCATTGACCCCTCCTATGTTAACAAAGAGTTGCTACTGTTGGATCACCTGTTGCTATGTTTTGACAACTAACAAAAATCTCCCTCCTTTGCCGCTCCCACCCCATTTGATTGCAGAATAGAAGTGTGATAAAACATTTTCATTGCCTAATACTGAAAAGTAATTGTACCTTTGGTTATTGAGTTAGCAGGGTGGAGATTGGTTGGTAGAGATCTCAGAATAAAAGATCATTGAGAAACTATGGTTTGATTTCAAAAATCTTACATTTAAAATGGAGATCAATAAGGGAACAACATAAAATTGTTTTTTATCAACTATTGATGTCCATGTAGAAATAATTTAAAGTACTGATGATTTATACCCAAGGCTCCTTTTTTTTCCCCCCCAGGGCAGAATTCTGGCATTCTTAACATTACTGAGCTATTCCCTTTTGACTTCCAGATGGTAATAAAAGTGGAACGTTAAAATACGGAGTTATTCTGTCTTTTTGCAAGGAAGTAAATGGTCAGATGTCATGGTCAAAGCCTAGGTGGTTCTGTTGTTTTGAGAAAGGGTCTCACTCTGTCCCCCAGGCTGGAGTGCAGTGGCACAATTATGGCTTACTGCAGGCTCGACATCCTGGGATCAAGCGATCTTTTCACCTCAGCCTCCTGAATAGCTAGGACTACAGGTGTGTACCACTATGCCCAGCTAATTTTTGCATTTGTAGAAATGAGATTTCACCATATTGCCCAGGCTGGTTTTGAACTCTTGGGCTCAAGCGATCCACCCCTCTCAGCCTCTGAAAGTGCTAGGATTACAGTCTGAGCCATTGTGCCCAGCCCAGCCCAAAGCCTGGTTTTAAAGAAGATTAGCTGTATCTCTTAAGCATCTTTAAAAAGGACCACAATACTTACCTCTATAAAAGGAAAAAACAACAACAACAAACCTAAAAACAAGAACTTGCTTTCTAAACTTTTATTTAAAAAAAGTTTTAGGTCCAACATCTGTTTATGTAAATATCCAAAGGAAACTCCCAACCTTGTGCACGTATATACTCTTCAGCTCTTCAGTGCCAACATTGTTCCTACTGTTTCTATTATACATACATATTTATTTTCATGTTTGTCTGCTATGATAGACTGCAGAAACTCCCCTCCCCAACCTCCCTCATGACTACTGTAATAGCTGACACTTGGTGGGTGTTAAGAATGTGTTGATTTAATAAATGAAAGTCTTTTCCCTACCAGCCCTAATGCCAGTTTGTCATCCAGAGGCTGACTAGGGATTTGTGTTATAGCTCAACCTCATTCTAAAAATTCACTAGTAAAGCCTTACAAGCTAGTACCACTGTGATTGCAACAATAGTGACCAGCCATCTATTTAAAATAGATTTTTCAAAACTATCAATATAGGCCAGATGCAGTAGTTCACATCTAAAATCCCAGCATTTTGGGAGGCTGTGGTAGGAGGATTGCTTGAGCCCAGGAGTTCAAGACCAGCCTGGACAAGATGATGAGACCCCGTTTACATTTTTTTAAAAAGTATCAATCTAATATATGCTTGTTTAAAATAGTTAAATAGGCAATAACAGTGGCTTATGCCTATAATCCCAGCTACTTGGGAAGCTGAGGCAGAAGGATCACTTGAGGCAGGAGGATCACTTGAGGCCACGTGAGGTGTGATTGCGCCACTGCACTGCAGCCTGAGCAATAGAACAAGATCTTATCACTTAAAAAAAAAAAAAAAAAAAAGTCAAATAGTGCAGAAATGTACAAAATAGAAAGTACCCTCCCCCACCCACAAAGTATCACAGTTAATTGTATAATGGGTATTCCTGATACTTCATGGCAAATGGCTAGTGATCAGGAAACAGGCTCCTTGTGGATTTAGGGACCCGGAGCAGGAGTCTGAGAAGAAAGCACCTTAGCTAATCGGGACTGTGATCCCGGCCTCGTCATCTCCTTGCTGCACTGTGTCTGATGTTGCAGAGGGAGCAGAAATGTATACCGCTCCCTGCACGGAGCTCTCTGCTACTCCATTGATTCATTTGGCTTTGACAAAAAGGATATATATGGTATATTTCTTTTCCTTTTTCTTTTTCTTTTTTTTTTTTTTTTTTTTTTTGAGAGTGAGTTTCAGTCTTGTTGCCCAGGCTGGAGTGCAATGGCACCAACTCAGCTCACCACAACCTCCACCTCCCAGGCCCAAGCAATTCTCCTACCTCAACCTCCCAAGTAGCTGGCTAATTTTCGTATTTTTAGTAGAGACGGGGTTTCACCATGTTGACCAGGCTGGTTTTGAACTCCTGACGTCAAGTAATCCACTCACCTTGGCCTTCCAAAATGCTAGGATTATAGGCAAGAACCACCATGTTTGACCTATATGGTATATTTCTTTAAAAAAAAAAAAAAAAAGTATGACCATAGAGCTGAAAAGATGATGAAGTAATCATCTGCCTTCATTCAACAGTGGTCTAGACCCTCAGCCTGTTTGAGGCTCTAGATTTAGAATAACCTTTATCATCTGAAGGAAAGGTACATTTCACTTGAAGCAGACACTTTTCTATACCAGCAGCCTCTCCTTCAAGCCTCACTATGGAATGTGCTCATTTTGCCTCCTGTTGTAAACTTGCTAGTTGTCCCTTCTGGCAAGTTGATGCATAATTACCTTTTGTCAGACGAGAGTCAGGATCAGGACCTGGGGGACTGAGCCCAGCGGGTGTGGACTGCTCAGGCTGACCTTCCTTGACCCTGCTCTCTGGCCAGCTTCTGCTGCTCCAAAAGAGCAACCTCACTGCAGGAGATGTACCTCTTAGGGTTGCTTCAAGAATGACACCCATCCTTCTCTCCTGGAGACTTGGTTGCCCAAGAAAAAGCATGTATATAAATAGAAATTCTCCTAGCAATAGGAATAATATGAACAGTCAATGTGGCAAATTGAATTAGCTGTAAATCAGTTTTCTTAACTTTGAATCAGGGTTAATTAATCTTAACCTCTTTGACTTGACAAAATAAGATCAGAGAGAAAGGTTATTTTCAACATTGAGGGTTAGCCAAAGTAAATCAGCAATGATAATAACACAAATAGTAATAAAGTAAGAAGAGTAATATAATGAAAACTGTTTCGTTGAGCACCTATATATCAGAGGCTTGATGCTAACTAAATACCGTATTTATATTGCTTTACAAAATTTCTAAGATGAATTGCATGTTAGATATTATTATCCTCATTTCAGATGAAAGAATACTTAAGTAACTTGGCTGATTATGAAACTGTTAGTAGTCCAGCATTTTGGGAGGCCGAGGCGGGTGGATCATGAGGTCAAGAGATCGAGACCATCCTGGTCAACATGGTGAAACCCCGTCTCTACTAAAACTACAAAAAATTAGCTGGGCATGGTAGCGCGTGCCTGTAATCCCAGCTACTCAGGAGGCTGAGGCAGGAGAATTGCCTGAACCCGGGAGGCGGAGGTTGCAGTGAGCCGAGATCGCGCCATTGCACTCCAGCCTGGGTAACAAAAGCGAAACTCCGTCTCAAAAAAAAAAAAAAGAAACTCTTAGTAGTAAGTGATTGGGCTGTGATTGGAGCCTATTGTACAAAGTCTTCGATTTGCAACTCTAATCAACTGACATTGGCTTGGAGTGGTCTAGAACTTCAATGCATTGTCCAGGGATGGCCAGAAAGAGTGCTGAGACTGATTAGCAACATCTGCTGTGAGCCTAAGAAGGGACTGGGGGTAGCAGAATACAGCAGCATGTTTCCCTGCTGCATCACGCTGCCTCTCAAGCTAATGTAACTGAGGGAGGAAGGAAAGTCTCCTCACCTTACAGTATATTTTGGTGAAGTGTCACAGTGTGACACTCTTGTGATAAAAACCACCTGGTTTCAAAGTGTCCAGAGGCTGAAATGTGCCAGGGCAGAGCTAGTGGCTCCCCACAAATAACAATCATCCCATTGGCCAGGCAGCCCCCACAGTGCTCCCAGCAGCAGCACTATCACATCTCAACAATGCGCCTTTGCCCACAGACACATGGGCCCAATGGCTGGCACTGACGGTTTCCCTGAAAAGTGCCACTGTCCTCTGTTCTGAGTCAGCCTTATTGTTCAGAGCTTAGAGAATGAGGCACATGTCCAGATATGGGACAATAATATGTGCTATACACTTGTGGTCAGCAATATTGTAGGTCACCATGATATCAAAACCTTCAATTCTACAGTGCTCTGAAATGACCTCCCCATGCCCTAACCCTCAAACTTGTGAATACCTATTTGCCCATAATTCAAATACCATTTCCTTTGAAGTCTTCTAGGATTACCACCCACTAGCCAGAGTTAGCTTAATGATTTTTTTTTTCAATCCATTATCTAAAACCATGCCAATACATATTTGACCCTTGAAAGAATAAATGAACTTGTGTGAATACCTTAGAAATTGGGAATAAATTACAATAATTTTTTGAGACTCAAAAGGATGAAAGGATCATAACTATTTCAAAGATACATTCTTTGGATCTACTCTGATCATGTGTGAATCTCATAGTCTAATAGCAGATAGAGTAAAGGAAGGGTTCTGGGCTGTATGATTTCTGGATATAGTGGACTGGAGTCAGTGGGGAAGGGGATGCTCTAGAAAATGTGGTTGGATGGTTCTGAAAGAATCATAGACGTGAGGCTAGTGAGCAAGGAGTGATACAGTTTGAAAGTGCTTCATTTGCATGTTTTCTTGCTTTGGCCTTGTACGAAAGTCATTGACATCTCCCCCACTGGTATATGAAAAGCAGATAACTGATGTAGTACATAGTTAAACAGCAGTATCTATGGCTAGATGCATTTTATAGCCACAGAGGGAACTTCTGCACAAAACGTTAACTAGTTTTCAAAAGCCTACTGAGCTGGGCGCAGTGGCATGTGCCTACAGTCCCAGCTACCCAGGAGACTGAGGTGGGTGGATCGCTTGAGTCCAAGAGTTCTGGGCTGTAGTGTGCTATGCCCACCAGGTGTCCGCACTAAGTTCGGCATCAATATGGTGACCTCCTGGGAGCAGGAGACCACCAGGTTGCCTAAGGAGGAGTGAACCGGCCCAGGTCAGAAACGGAGCAGGTCAAAACTCCCGTGCTGATCAGTAGTGGGATCCCGCCTATGAATAGCCACTGCACTCCAGCCTGGGCAACATAGCAAGATCCTGTCTCTTAAAAAAAAAAAAAAAAAAAAAGTCTACTGAAAATCAGATCTTGTGTCTTTTGCCCAGTGGAATGCTTTGGGCTGTAAGTAATAGAAAGCAAAACTTTGAATGGGTTATACAATAAGCAAGATTTACTATCTTAAGAACAACAAATCTTGAGATAGGGTCACAGAATGATTGGTTAATTCAGCAGCTCTGTCACATCTTGAAAAACTATTTTGCCATCCTCTGTGTTGGCTTTGTTCTCAAGGGATCTCTCGGGATTGCAAGATGGCTGCTGCATTTCCAGGCGGTACATGTTTAAGGGCAAGGAAACCTTTACCAACCTGCCAGAAGCCTCTTGTTACATCATCTTGGCTAGAATTGGGGCACATGCCTGTCACAAACTCACTCTACAAATCACTGGTAAGGAAAATGGGGCTACCAAAACTGGCTTAGTTATTTCAGTTTTACTCCCAAATTTGAGATAAGGTCACCTTCCTTGGAAGAATCAAAACTTGGAAGCACCTCATCAAAATCAGGATTCTCTTAATAAGAAGGAAGAAGGTACTTTTCTCTTGAATAGGCAACCAACATTTTCTGCTACATATGCCTCAGTGGAAATGCCTCATTCATATTTCCATATTACTCTCTATGGTAGCAAATTATGGGTTTTTAAGCTGCAAGTATGTTAATTTGGTGATGGTGACCACTTTACATATTAAAAATGTAGCCATTGGCCAGGTACAGTGGCTCACGCCTGTAATCCCAGCACTTTGAGGGGGCTGAGGTGGGCGGATCACGAGGTCAGGAGTTCAAGACCAGCCTGGCCAACATAGTGAAACACCACCTCTACTAAAAATCAAAAATTAGCCAGGCATGGTGTTGCATGCCTGTAGTTCCAGCTATTTGGGAGGTTGAGGCAGGAGAATCACTTGAACCCAGCAGGCGGAGGTTGCAGTGAGATCATGCCACCACACTCCAGTCTGGGTGATAGAGTGAGACTCCATCTCAAAAAAAAAAAAAAAAAAATAGCCATCATCTGGTGAGAGAAAGGCAGTATACCCAAAAAATCCAGAAAAATCTCCATTACTTGATGCTACTAATGAAATCAACCCTTCATCCCAGAATTAGGACAGGTAGTGGATTGTAAAGACTTAGATCATTCCACTGGGAGGAGACAGTTCCTTGAGATAAGAAAGCAAAAAGAAGCCAGTTCTGTAATGAACAGGGGAGAAATGCAAAGGTCCTGAGGCAGAAAACTGAAAGTGTCTGAAAGCTGAGGTGACTGGCTCACAGTGAGCAGGAAGAGAATGGCAGAAGGGGAGAATGCAGAACGCGGAGAGAGAGGCACTGCAGAGAGGACTTGTCAGTCCTGAGAAAGGAGTTGAGGTTTTTATTCTGAAACAGAGAAAAATCACTGAGGGATTAAAGAGGATCTATATCTGTAAAATGACAGTAATCCTCTGCAGGACAATTTCATACACTGGAAAGAGTAACACCATTTGATAGAGGCTTCCTGTCTTTAGAGAAGCTACTTACAAAGACCCAACTTAATAGACAATTGCCAGGAATTCAACTTCATTATCTTGATTCCGTACAAAGTTGACCTTTAGTTCTGGTTGGTGGATGTATGCTTTCTGGACAGGTTAGCCTAGGGGAATCATTTATTTTAGAGCAACTCTAATAAGATATTTTAAATAAAAAAACAGTGCCTCTGAGGAGAAAAGAGGCTTAATTTCTCAATTCCGCGGTTGATCATTCATTGATCTCTCAACTGAGTTCTAGAGTAAGATGCTGCCCTTTTGGACAGAAAAGGTTAGGCAGGTCCATCTTCCCCACATGGTCAGCCAGGTCTCCTTTCAATACGGGGCATGGGTCACACGTTCTGGGACATACACTTAAGGGGCTGAGTTCGTAACAGCGGCTGCGTGTTCCCCTTACCAAGTGCTTTCCCACTGCAGGTTGTGTTTGTAGAACCTAGTGTGTTCCAGAACTCTCCTGTTTCTTTACCAGTTCCTTGATTTAAAAATTTTGTTAATTTTTTCTTCACTTTTTCAATAATCTTTATCGAACTCCTGTGCCTATGTGGAGATAAACACATCGCAAGGCACTGAAGAACAGTGTTAGGACAGTGTTAGCACATGGTGCTAGGGAGCTCAGAGAGTGAGCACTTATCTTGCCTGAATGGGCTTCTTGGAGGAGGTGACAGAGCTAAGGTTTCAAAGGAGTCTCACTCATGCTGACATCTCTGAGAAAGATGGATCCGAGAGTGGAAAGTGATTTGGAGACCGCTAGAGAAATCCAAGGAGAGACCAAAATTCTTGGTCCAGAGGTAGAGGGAAAGTTTGCTTAAAGAGGTAAAAAGGTTTTCAGGGAATAGAGCCAGGGGAACTTGGAGGATGATTGGGCATAGGGCAAAACTGAGGTAATTCCAAGAGTTTGCAGCCACACCCATCTGCTCTCTAAGAAATAGTTCCCAAGCTGAAACTCAAAGGTCACCAGCGTTCTTCTTGAGATCCTACTCTGAATCTATTACCCTTTTTCATGACCCCTTTTTGGAACATTGATGAAGAGGAAGTAGTATCATGTATGGTTTCAGAATAAAGTGCTTGAGTCATTCTATCAGCTCTTGTTTACAGAACGTATTAAGATGCTTTCAAGGAAATACAAATAATTATGATTCTTCGATGCCTATTTCCTGCCAGTGGTCAACCAGTCTTCTAAGTATGGTTTATGTGAGAAGTGAAACTATTTTCCTAAATGCTGTTTCTTTTCTCTTTTCATTATGAAGTATATTCGGTGCTCTTCGAACTGGTGCTTATATGGTGTACATTTTGATGACCAAAGGCCTGAAGCAGTCAGTTTGTGACCAGGGTTTTTACAATGGACCTGTCAGCAAATTCTGGGCTTATGCATTTGTGCTAAGCAAAGCACCCGAACTAGGTGAGTATCTTCTTCCATTTCCTCTCACTCTCTTTGCAGCAATATATCCACAATATTTATTTAGTGAACAAAGAAACAATCGGAAGGTCCTATTTTGTTGGTTGCAGGAAAGTTACAATGAATGAATTTGAGTTCTTGACTGACTTCTACTTTCTATTATTCGCTCCCTCTTTCCTTTTAAATAATTTTACATTGTGTATATTAAGAGCAGATAGTTACATTGAACAGGCTGATTTTAGAGCACTACAAAAAATATACTTCCAGGGGCTTATAATATGTACACAGCCCCCTTTCTGAGACCCACTGAGCTGAGCTAATATTAAAATACGGGGAAAAAAGAGCAACACAGCTGTTTCCAAGTCCCATATCTGAGCATTCTTTCATCTGCAGAGTTAGGATTCAGATTAGAAATTAAGCTTTTCATTTGGGGACCCTCATGTTCTCATTAACAAATGCTAAGGGTTGGTCTCTGGTGGTGTTTGCTTTTAATCTTCCAGATGGCCTTAGGGAAGGGAAATGTAATTTACTTTCTAGAAATTAATAGAAAACACAGGCTGTATTTGTAGATTTCTATAATTTTTCCCTCAACTCTTTAGTGATCTTGAATATAAGTGTGGCATAGGTTAGCAGACATAGTCAAGTCAAGGAGTGATGTGGGCACAGTTTTCCAGAAAATGTCTTTATTTACACAGAAAGATATCTACTGGTGGCAATAATGCTAGCAAACTGGTACAGACTCTTAGGCCAACCTGATCACCCTCTGGGGTTCTGGATTTTTTTTTTTAACCTGGAAGTAAGAATTGTATATATTTAGTTCAAAAGATATCAATTGTGATTTTTGCCATTGTTTTCAATGGCAAAACAGCAGTTATTTTTGCACCAACCTAAAATGTATTGTCCCCTCTCCTAGAGAAATCCAAGGAAAGGCCAAAAAGCCTGGGCTGGTAAGGCAAATCCAGAGGTAGAGGAAAAGTTTGCTTAAAGAGATAAACAGGTTTTCAGGGAATGGAGCCAGGGGAACTTGGAGAATGATTAGGCGTAGGGCAAAACTGAGGTAATTCCAAGAGTTTGCAGCCACACCCATCTGCTCCTAAAAAGGGAGTTTGTGGTTGCATTTCCTTACAAGCCACCTGCAACACAAGCTATGAGCAGTCTTCTTTCTGTAAGGAAACCTTGTTCATGTCCTGTGTCTATTCAGATAGAATGGGAAATGTCTAATGTGTGCAGGGCCAGCAAGCCAGTCATCATCTACTGGATGCTAGAAACCTGCTTTCTACAAGTAGATGACAATTGGTTTGAGCTTTTGTCTTCCCAGGTCAAAAACAAGGGAAGAGCAACAGAAGAAAACTTTTACTGAAAACCTTCCTAAGAGAGGCAGAGGTACAAAGATAGTCCAAAATAACTAGATAACTACCGCATGCATGTGCCCACCCGCACACACCCCCACACACGCCTATACACACGCAGCCTATGAAGACAGTCTCAGGGTGAAATGCATTAGTGTGGATTCATTCAGTCATTCATTCAATGCATTTATGTTAAGCACCAGCTGAAATAGAATGGCAACTTTATCTAAAAAAATAATTTTACAATATGATTATGAACAAGGCCCCAGGAGGTATCGATACCACTAAGTATGAAGTCATAGGCTAGAGAAGTAGTTTTCACCCTGGATCTACAGACAAAGCCTGAAAAATCTGAAGAGGTATTTCTGGGAATTTAAAAATTATATAAGAGTTTTAATTTGCTTTGATTCATAGAGTTTTTGAATCAGAGCACTTGTTCTCAAACTGGGTTTGACCTGAGAGTAAGAGCATGTATTCTTTACTCTTGGAGGTTTTTTTGGGTGGAGGGGGCATAGTCTTACTCTGTTACACAGGCTGGAGTGCAGTGGTGCAATCTCAGCTCACTGCAACCTCCGCCTCCAGGGTTCGAATGATTATCATGCCTCAGTCTCCCAAGTAGCTGGGATTACAGGTGTGTGCCACCACACCCAGTGAATTTCTGTATTTTCAGTAGAGATGGGGTTTCACCATATTGGCCAGGCTGGACTCAAACTCCTGACCTCAGGTAATCAGCCCGCCTCTGCCTCCCAAAGTGCAGGGATTACAGGAGTGAGCCACCACACCCAGCCATGACTTTTTTTCTTTAAAATAAATTAACATGTTATTAAAGTTTGAATTATTTAAGTTGAGAAATATATCCCTCTGACTTTTATGCTATTTAGTAACCTTATTAATCCCCTATCTTTTTTGACAAAGGCCTGACTACATAAATGCAGTGAATGCATGAAACATGTGGTTTCCCCTGAATGCTTCCCCTGAACACTTTCACAATGTCTACTTCTACTGTTTCCAAAAAAAAATTTTTTTTTCAAAAAAAAATTTTTTAATAAGAAATGGTATGATGCTTCTGACGTTTAAGCCTCAGATCACAAAGAAGCAGCCTTAGTGTTTTCTTCTAGAAATGCCTTTTCCCTGCAGGGACTACTTGTCTGTATTGTGTTCTGAGTTATATGCAGTTGTATTTGAGGTGCTTGAGAACAAACACAGTCCTTTCACAGTCGTTTCTACCTTCTGGAGGAATAATTTATCGAAATGCCACCTCATGCTATCTGTAGTGATGAATTTCCTTTAAAGACATAATTAGATCTATGTTCTCTGTCCTCCTGACTTTTAGGATTCCTAGAGAAGACCTCCTAGTGCAGCACCCAGAGGTGTTCATGTTTTCATCCTACATCTTGGTTGTGTTGATCCTGATGATGTTAATATCACCTGTCTTAATTTAATCCAGGCCCAAATGTCCACGCCCCTCGGCCTCATAGTGGGCATTGTAATTGAACACAGCATTCTCTCTTGAGACCCAAAGGAGCCAT
Organism: Sapajus apella; assembly: GCF_009761245.1. Classification (NCBI taxonomy): domain Eukaryota; kingdom Metazoa; phylum Chordata; class Mammalia; order Primates; family Cebidae; genus Sapajus; species Sapajus apella. The sequence continues at coordinate 2,493,722 of NW_022437027.1, forward strand.
AGTCCAGTCTCCTACTTGCAGTCCATAGGACCGATGTGCCACTGGCATGATAATCCCTTTCCCTGGAAAGGTCTCATTCGTCACAATAATTTGTAGCTGTCTTTTGTGGATTATCCAATAATTGATCCCTTTACAGTTAAAATATGAGATTGAAGTGTTGGGAGAAATAATATTCTAATCTTGACACAGTTATTTAATGAGGCTAATTAGTAACACAAATACTTCATACTTCAAACCCTTTATACAGATAATTTTCATGTTCTGAGTACTTTTTTTTTTTTAACATTTAAAAATACAGAATATTAGGCTGGGGGCAGTGGCTCATGCCTGTAATCCCAGTACTTAGGGAGGCTGAGACAGGCGGATCACCTGAAGTCAGGAGTTTGAGACCAGCCTGACCAACATGGAGAAACCCCATCTCTACTAAAAATACAAAATCAGCCAGGCACGGTGGCACATGCCTGTAATTCCAGCTACTTGGGAGGCTGAGGCAGGAGAATCGCTTGAACCCAGAAGGCGGAGGTTGCGGTGAGCCAAGATGGCACCATTGCACTCCAGCCTAGGCAACAAGAGTGAAAGTCCATCTTAAAAAATAAAAAATACATTAAATAAATATAATATTGTTCTTCAAATATTCTGGAGCTCCTTTGACGATGGCCATTCAAAGGGAAACTGCTGACTCAAAACAGATCCAAAATCAGTGCAAGTGTCTCCAAGACAAGCAGCCCCAGGTCTTTATAGAGTGAACATGTTGGCCTGGATGACTTTTTTATTCCCTTGCATTTTAGAGGTTAAATTTCTTTCCAGTTTTTGCAGTTGGAAAATCTTGTCACTACAATTTAATTAAGAGATTTACCCATTTGGATTAGTTAGCACTTTTCTTATTTTGGGGTCCCAAGTTCTGCCTTTCAATATTCTAAGATTCTGGACTGTCTTATAAGCACCAAAAGGAAAAGATCTTGTGAGAATAATAATAATAAAAAAAAAAGTTCTTTCATGTATAATACTGAAACTGTATCCCCCCCAACCCCCACAAACTCACACTTTTGTTTTAAATTGCAGTAAAATATACACATTTTTCAGATTGCTGAGCAATCATCACTCTATCAACTTCCAGAACATTTGTATCTTCCCCAGCTGAAATGCTACTCATCCCACACTAACTCTCCTTTCACTAAACTCTTAATAAATAGCAAGAAGAGCTTTCTGTTTCAGCAGAAAGCCATGAGCTCATTTCAGTGAATTATGGGGTTGCAGTCCACTAGAACAAGTGAGAGGAAGGGAGCCACTAACCTGCTTTGTATGCCAAATCTTTGAGCACCTACTATTTGGATTATATTAAAACCTGCTGAGATTTGGTTTTGTTAAAACTTGGAAACATCTGCTCTGAGCCCAGGTCCTTGCTTAGTTGAGCATGTCATTGTTTTTGAAGCTCTGACTCAGCAGCACTCTAGCTAGCTCTGGGAAGAGGGACTCAGCTGTGTGTGACAAACCACACACACAGAGTCGCCTCTCTGTGTCTCTTGGTGGCTGAGAGCACCCTGGGGATTTCCAAATGCTGGTTGCTTTTCCTATAGCTGCAAAGGTATCGCTCAAAAATGACACTTGGGTATGGGAAACACCATGCCCTGTCTGAAGCTGCCTCTTGAATGAAAATAGTTGGACCAAAGGTTAGAGAGATCATGATAAGAGAATGTGAACCAGGAAGTAGCTAAAATGACATGACTGAAACATTCAAGAGTCTAAAGTCCCATTGCTTGTACTTGGCCAAAATCCTTCCTGTTATGCCAACAGGACATTTGAACAAGAAAGGTTGATTAAGCAACTCAAATACACAGTCCCTGTGATAGTTTACATTTCTGGGTCACTCTATAGCCTCTGGAAAGCCCCCAATTATCATGACTTGGCAAGACTCTGGCTTATGACAAATTAAATGTGACATTATGTGGTTTCCCTAGAGGAAAAATAATTTGTACCTGCCAGAGTGGCATAACTCATGCATCTCAGCTGCCATATCCAAGACCGTGAGAGGTCTTGGTTCGCCCTTCCAGAGCCCCACTAGTTTTCCCCTGCCTGAGGGAAACTACCAGTCTTTGGGTCAGCAGTCCTGGGGACAGTAACCCTGATAGGGCATTGAATGGTGCTATGGATCAGCTCCAGAGCCATTGCTGGGAGATGCTCAATTTCATTCCTGCACCTACCATCCTGCATATACATTCTGGAAAAAACTCCTAAGCAAATTCAAATTAATTTTGTTGTCAAGATTTTGGGACATGTTTTCCCCCCTCCTGTCCCCCGCCCTTCTCCCCTCCCTACCCCTAAAGTAACTAGAAACACCCAGTGTGTCTCGGATAAACTGCAGATACACCCTCACCTCCAGACTGGAGAAACACAAAGCCATTCTCAACTCCAGAATTGTACTTTTCACTTTCCGTCCTACGCTAGCCCATTCTAATATGGTTTTTCTTAATCATTCTTTAGACAATAAAATTTTAATATAAAAGTGATGATAGAGTTAAATTAAGCTAAAGAATTAGGATGAAATGCATATCACTTTATGACAAATTTATTATAATGTGTTTGGAATTGTATGGGGGCTTATATTAGTGAATGGTAAGAGACTCATAAAAACATCTATTAAATTATGAATGACTAAATTTGTTTTAAACATACAGTTTCTTGGATGTCTACCTTCTTTCCACTATGAGCAATGGTCGCTGGAATTGATTGTGTCTGCGTTATTGTCCACAGAGGGATTGGAGGCACAGAATAGTGCTTCTACGGAAATGGTAGATCTCTTACAGGCACACAAAAATAGCACAGTTTAACACTGAGAAGCAGACCCAGGGTCTCCTGACACCAGTTTTGTCCCTTAAGTATACTTATGAGGGTTACCATCACCATCCGTCATTATTAGCCTGTCTGACATTGATAGACACCATAAAAATCAGGCATTTTTCAAGAGAGAAGATAACTTCAACAAAAATTTGATAATAGGCTCAGAAATATAGCAACAGACAACTTTCCTTTTTATTTTTATTTTTTTGAGATGGAGTCTCGCTCTGTCACCCAGGCTGAAGTGCAATGGCATGATCCTGGCTCACTGCAACCTCTGCCTCCTAGGTACAAACGATTCTCCTGTCTCAGCCTCCTGAGTAGCTGGGATTACAGGTGCCTGCCACCATGTCCAGCTAACTTTTGCATTTTTAGTAGAGACGGATTTTCACCATGTTGGCCAGGCTGGTCTCAAACTCCTGACTTCAGGAGTTTGCCTGCCTTGGCCTCCAAAACTGCTGTGATTACAGACATGAGCCACCACAGCTGGCCAACTTTCCTTTTCTATTGTAAACAAATATGAAATAATAGGATTTAACAGTTTAATAGGAAAATAAACTAATAGCTCTCCTAATGAATGGAATGGGGCACCATCTTATCATTCCAGCCACTGCCATCAGACCTTAGAAGTCTTTCTCCATAGCTCAGCATTCTTTGACCTTGCCCAGTGCAAGCATTTTAGGCCATCCATGAAGTACATGAGAGATAAGGTAGGAATAAGTACTAGTTTTTGTACTTAATTAAATTTTAGAAGAAGAGAAAAAACCAGGGCCAGGTATGGTGGCTCACGCTTGTAGTCCTAGCACATTAGGAGGCCGAGGCTGGCAGATAGATTGAGCTTAGGAGTTCAAGACCTCCTCTCTACAAAAAAAGGTTTTTTTAAAAATCAGCTAGGTGTGATGGCATGTGCCTGCAGTCCCAGCTACTCCTGAGGCTGCAGTGAGACATCGGATTGCCTGAGCCTGGGAGATCAAGTCTTTAGTGAGCTGTGATCGCGCCTAGGTGACAGGGCAAGACCTTATCTCAAAAACAATTAAAAAATTAAAAGAACCTTCTAGCTCTTGTTTTTACATTAAGAAAAGCCAGGTTTGAGTTCTCCAAAGGTCATGAAGGATGTCGGTTTTTCCCATTTCTCCTAACCATAGAGATAGGAAAGAGAAAGAAGCATTCACCTGTATTAGCCTGTTTCTGTCCCACATCCTCGTGTATCTTCCCTTATCCTCTTACTCACTAATCAAATTGAGTGTATTTTTCACTGGACTTCCTCTCCATCCAGTTTTACACAAATGTTCTACAGTCTATTTTCAGAGCCCTGAGACTTTTCAATGAAGCGTTGCAGATACACAGCATCTACCCACCTCAGCATCATTCCTTGCCTCAGAAGCTATGGTCTTTTCCTTCAAAGGGATATTGTGAGACAAAACTCTGATAGATCCTGGGAAGCTTTCAAGTTAATTCTATAAAATGAAAACTGTTATTTGTAATTTCTCCTCACTTGATTCACTGGTATAAAACATTCCTATTTCCCTTTTTAGCAAATGTGTCTGGAAGAGGACTTTTGTCGCCCTTTTTCTGTCTGCCTTTTGTTTAGATTTTGCTTTTCTCACTGCCACTTGCCCAGGCTTTGTAATTTACAGGAGCTCACAACGATATGTGTTTGAGGTGTACCTTTTGTCATGTACCACAGAAAAATTGTGGTTTTACTACGTTATAAAGAGGTCTTAGAACATGTTGCTGGGAGCTTGAGTTTCCATCTGTTTCTTTTGATTGATAAATGATCTAAGACAAGTCAACTGTCCCCTCCAGGTGATATTTTCTAAAATGTATGGTTGAGTTAGGAGTTGGCAACATAGTTGGTAGTGTCCCTTCCAAATCAATGATAAATACGATTTTGTATGAAATACCTTGAAAGAAACATTTGCTGCTTGCCTATTGTGTCTGAAGTGGGCCATGCTGATTATCTTACTTCATGCTCAGGCAATTCCATACTACTCTTTTCAATTATCACCAATTCTGTAGATGAGGAAACTGGAAACAGTGAGGATAAGAAACTGGAAATAGTGAAGATAACCTGCCCCAGTTTACAGAGCTTGTAAATACCAGTCCAGAGTTCTAATCCAGTCCATCTAACCCTCTAGTCCTAGCGCAAGATGTCTACCCTCTTACAAAACTGTAAGTCATTGTCATTGGTGGTCAGGGACCTCACGTACCTTCTTCCCTTTGTCTTTCAGGAGATACAATATTCATTATTCTGAGGAAGCAGAAGCTGATCTTCCTGCACTGGTACCACCACATCACTGTGCTCCTGTACTCTTGGTACTCCTACAAAGACATGATTGCCGGGGGAGGTTGGTTCATGACTATGAACTATGGCGTGCACGCCGTGATGTACTCTTACTATGCCTTGCGGGCGGCGGGTTTCCGAGTCTCCCGGAAGTTTGCCATGTTCATCACCTTGTCCCAGATCACTCAGATGCTGATGGGCTGTGTCGTTAACTACCTGGTCTTCTACTGGATGCAGCATGACCAGTGTCACTCTCACTTTCAGAACATCTTCTGGTCCTCACTCATGTACCTCAGCTACCTTGTGCTCTTCTGCCATTTCTTCTTTGAGGCCTACATCGGCAAAATGAGGAAAACAACGAAGGCTGAATAGTGTTGGAACTGAGGAGGAAGCCATAGCTCAGGGTCATCAAGAAAAATAACAGACAAAAGAAAATGGCACAAGGAATCATACGTGGTGCAGCTAACACAAAACAAAACATGAGCAAACACAAAACCCAAGGCAGCTTAGGGATAATTAGGTTGGTTTAACCCAGTAAGTTTATGATCCTTTTAGGGTGAGGACTCACTGAGTGCACCTCCATCTCCAAGCACTGCTGCTGGAAGACCCCATTCCCTCTTTATCTGTCAACTCTAGGACAAGGGAGAACAAAAGCAAGCCAGAGGCAGAGGAGACTAATCAAAGGCAAACAAAGGCTGTTAACACATAGGAAAAAATGCATTAACTAAGTGTCACATTACTCTAAGATGAAAGATTTTTACTCTAGAAATTGTGCGAGCACACACACACAATCCTTTCTAACCTTTACAGACACTAAACTGGAGCCAATAGAAAAGCTAAAAATGAAAGAGACACAGGGTGTATATCTAGAACAATAACGCTTTTGCAGAAACTAAAGCCTTTTTAAGAAATGTTAGCTGCTGTAGCCCCCATGAGAAAAGATGTCTTAATCATCCTTGTGAAAACAGAGGTAAACAACTAGGTTTCAACTAACTTCACCTTCACTTCATAGCCTCAGGCTAGTGAGTTTGCCAAAACCAAAGGGGGTGAATACTTTCCCAAGGTTGTTCCTGGGAGGATGGAAACAGGACAGCCCAGGTCCCACAGGGGCAGCTCCATCCCAGAGCATTTCTGATAGTTGAACTGTAATTTCTACTCTTAAATGAGGTATGAAGCATTATCCTTTTGTTCAGTTGCCCGGAGCTTTTGAACAGAGGAGTAAATACAGAATCGAAAAGATAAACACTCAACCAAACAATGTAAAAACGAGTTCTGTAGTATCTGTAAAAAGACCCAGCCTAGGACCACTGTGAGCTGGAAAAGGGAGAAAGCCAGTAGGAAAAGAGGTGAGCTGAAGATCAATTCGATAGACAGACGGCGTGTATGCCCCTCCCTATTTCACTTCACACACATTCATAACTTTCCAAATGATACCCCGTAGCACAGCACATATTTCCTACATTTTTGTGAATTCCAAAAGGGACCCGCAGGGCTCTTCCTGGGATATCGGATGAACAGTTTCTGCATCATCTGCATTTGCTCCCCAAGCAATGTAGAGGTGTTCAAAGTGCCCTCTGCTGGCTGACTGGCGATACTACAACAAACTTCACGGCAAACTGGGCTGAAAGTTGACAACAAAGGGCCCCCTATATACTTATCCCTCAAATTTTAAGTGATATGAAATACTTGTCATATCTTTGGCCAAATCAGAAGATAGTTATCCTGCTTCAAGTCAGCTTCAGAAATTGTTTAAAAGGGACCTTCGCTCTGGAACTCAAAATCAATTTATTAAGAGCCATATTCTTAAAAAAAAAAAAAGCTGGATAATATTATCTGTAATATTTCAGTCCTTTACAAGCCAAATACATGTGTCAATGTTCCTAGTATTTCAAAGAAGCAATTATGTAAAGTTGTTCAATGTGACATAATAGTATTATAATTGGTTAAGTAGCTTAATGATTAGGCAAACTAGATGAAAAGATTAGGGGCTTCTGCACTGCATAGATTACACACACATAACCATGCACACACGCACACAGACGTGGGGTACACTGAACTTCAAAGCCCAAATGAATAGAAACGCATTTTCTGGCTAGCAGAAAAAAAAAAAAAAAAAAACTGTGTTTCTCTTTCTTCCTTTGAAAGTGTACAGTAAAAGGGATTTTTTCAAATTATTTTTATATTATTTTAGCTTTAATTGTGCTGTTGTTCATGAAACAGGGCTGCTCTGCTTTTCTGTCAGAGATGGCAAGGGCTTTTTCAGCATCTCGTTTATGTGTGGAATTTAAAAAGAATAAAGTTTTATTCCATTCTGTGTGAATGGTTTGAGCAGTGAACAAAGAATCCATGCAAAGCAAGTCATGATTGGAAGAATGAGGGGGAGGGGGGCAGTGCAGGGGAGGAAAGCTGTTACATCTGTGTTGAATTATTGTGAGCAGTCTATAATGTCTTGGTGTCGGTTCATAGATGAAACACAACTGATGGAAGAATGTATTATAAATTATGCAAAATCTGACATGAGCTGAAAAGACAGGTCCTGTTATAAAAACTAATAGATTCTTAGGATGTAAATGTTATTTTGAGCTTAGCAAATACATGATACTGTGCAATAAGGCTTTTTTCCTTAGAAAATGAGGATAATTAAAATGAGGAGAAGGCCACATACCAGTTGACTTGAGTTTAATTGAAGGACCCATTGGAGGCTCATCTGGTTGACTTAATTATTTAATTCAGTGATTTATTGCAGATCTTTTCATGCAGGTTAGAATAAGGAAGTGAGCATAAACCTTAAAGACTCTAAATGATGCTTCCAAAGCACTTTCATCTTGGTATTAGGTTCATGTTTGTCTTTACTTGTAAAATAATTTGGAATTTTTGTTTACAGGGTGAATGTCTGACATTTTTTTAATTTGCTAAATGTATCTAAAGGCATTTCCAATGTTCATCATGGGAGGAAAAAAGCCACATTTTTTTAAGAAAACAAAATTTTGGTAGTGTAGGTTCAATACACTGTTTCTAACATCTCAGCTTAGCTGCTTTAATCATATCAAGATATGAGGCTGAATCACTGGCCCATGACAAATCTGAAAGCTACCGGAGAATTGACTGCCACATAGATAATCCCGCTGTCAGTTAACATTCCAGAAAAACTTGGGCAGGCAAGTTTTTATAGCTGCCCCACTATGCTGCAATAGAGTATCTTTCTGTTGAAGATTTTCCACTGCATTCCAATCCTACTATGGTGAAAACATTGTTCTTGAACTAAAAAAATCCTTTATTTCATACACACACAATTTCATACACTAGGTCTGAGCATCAACCCAAGTCCACGAGTTTGCATTGAAGTTCTAGTGAGAAGTGCTCTATTCATAAAGCAGGGGGTTTATGTGGACCTTCTAGTGTTACTTATGGGAAAAGAGTAACTACCGTATTACATCTAATTCAATGCCAAAGTACCAAATTAAAACCACGGATTGAGGTTGTTATTCAAAGTCACTTACTCCCATCCTTCTAATTATGCTCCACTACAAAAGTAAGGGGAGGAGAGGGAATACTTTACATTTACATTGTGAGAGGGAAAAGAAAGGGTTGATTATATCCCCCTTGCTTCTCCATCTCTCTTTATTTACGTAAAGAAACTGATTAGAACATAGACTAATATACCTGGACTGAGTTAGAAATGTCATATTAGTGGGTTTTGTGGGATTGATTGGAAAGACAGTGACAACCTAGGAGAACAGGAAAAGACCCACAGAATATCTTTTTTGAAATGAAGTCTCGCTGTTGCCTGGGCTGGAGTGCAGTGGCACGATCTCAGCAAACTGCAACCCCTGCCTCACAGGTTCCAGCAATTCTCCTGCCTCAGCCTTCTGAGTAGTTGAGATTACAGGCACCCACCATCACTCCTGGCTAATTTTTGTATTTTTATTAGAGATGGGGTTTCACCATGTTGGCCAAGCTGGTCTCGAACTCCTGACCTCAGGTGATCCACCACCCTCTCCCGCCCTGTTTCCCAAAGTGCTGGGATTTCAGGCATGAGCCACTGTGCCCGGCCCAGATGTCTTTTTTTTTAATCAGATGTAGCATCTTCATAAGGCGAATCCTGTCACATAGAAATAACCAAGCTCCTGGAGTACAGTGACGCTAGCATAGAATGTTCCAGACATCTGGCCATAGTCCCAGACTCTGAATTACCTGGGAGGGACAAAATGCTCAGACTGCAATTTTTTCTGTATTCTGATAGTACAGCTTCTACTCAGAGACCATGTGTGTGTCACATAACCCAGGCAGCTAGAGCACAGTCTGAGAGCTTCTTTTTCTGGTTTGCTTAATGATTCTTTAACAGAGTAACTAGATTGGCCAAGGGGTGACTCAAGAGGGCTGTGAGGAGAGTGTAGAAGCAATGGGTTTTGCCTCTCTGAGTTCAGAGCTTTACGCTGTATAAGCATGGTCCATGTCCACCTCTTTAGACACTTCCTTAAAAGTTTCCGTCGTGAAAATCATACTGTGTCAGAATCTTGAGAGAGCCCAGAACTTCCCCGTGGTCAAAGGTAGTGTCTTTCTCCAGTCTTTGTTTCCGACAATAAATATCTCACTCTCAGTTTAGAACGATCGTAGAGCTGGTGTCCGTGCTGCGAGTCATGTCCACAGCTTTTAAAACATCGTTCTCCTTTCTATGCCACACCTGTTTCTTTGTGCCTCAGACTCATTGCCATCAGGAAGAGACTTTGCCGAGAATCCATCACCACATTTGGCCAGTGGTGTACACACATTAAAGTGAGAGCTGATGAAATCATGACGCCCTATTTTGTTCCGACAATCAGTATGAAGGGGTAGGTCCCAGTCTGCCAGTGAGCCAACAGCCTCTGTACGCTGGTATCCGAGACTTACAGGAAGCAAGTGTCAGTGCAGCCACGGCCTTTTCTTGAATGCTGTTGTGACAGACTCCAGTTAAAAACATCTGCGAGCCATCTGGCACAACGCAGAGCTGAAGAGGCCAGTTCAGTGCACCTGCACAGAGCACTGAAGAACATGCACAAGCCTCTTGAACCATCCAGTTATTTTCCTCATCCTCAGAGACTTTGACAATTCAGGGCTCACAGACGGCAGGGGGGAATTCTCAGGCTTCCCTTCCTCCTGAATGACACTTTTTAAAGGAGGTGATGTGGAAGTTGTTCTAGGAGTTAGATGGACAGTGGGAGCACATTCGTGAGTGGGGCTTGGGGAGGTCTCAAAAATGGCACTTTGGTTTTAGGCTGAGCAGGCAAAAGTCTCACAGTAAGATATATTTAACTGGACGTCTAAACCCACAACTGCATTGTAGTAACCTCTTCTGAAGTAACTGGTTAAATTAAGAACTGGTTTCATAAGTTGGGGCCAAGCCACATTTACAACCCACTCCGGCCTGCAGTGAAGGGTTCTGACTCACGCTGGTATTTAAGTGCTGTTACTTTCCCAATGCTTTAGTACCACTTGAGACTGTATTTCAATGGACAGAAACCAAGAAGGCCACAGCAGTAGCCTAATAGTCCTCCCTGGTCATACTCGTTTCAAACAGCTCTGCCTGTCTGGGCATGCTCAGGCAGGAGGTTGCTTGCTGCTATCTTGAAAACCACTGGAAGATTGAGCTTCTTGGGGACCTCAGAGCCTGTGTTCATATGGAAGCCCATCCATATAAGCTTCACAGAGCAAATCACAGCAATGTTGAAGTTGTTATTTTCAAGTGCTTATTTCACGGCATTAAAAAAAGTATTTTTTCCTGGTGAATTAAAATTAAAAATAAAATCATAACTTTTGATTTAAAATCAAGCTGTGTTTCTGTTTTCTTTTCTCTCTTACTCTGGGCAGTTTAAATGGAACATCTAAGACACTGAGGGTTCCTCAAATATTCAGAAATGCCATTTCCACATTTGCACCCACAGGCTCAGGGAACGGAGACGGGTCACTGAAACTCCTTGCTTTCTAGTAGAGCCCAAAAATGTTGTAGCTCTCAACTACCACTGACTAAGTGTCCATAAGATGTCCAGCCCTTCAGTAATCCCTTTCGTGGATATAACATTTTATAATACACATTTTCCGCATCTGTTGATTCACCAGAGCAGTCTTAATTGGGCAGACAGACTAAATTGAATCTCCATTTTAACAGATAAGGAAAATGTGCTCATTAGATCCACTGCTACAGAAGTGGAAGGAATGAAATTTGAACATCATCATCTCAGCTTGGATTTTGCTGCAGCCATTCAATCTTTTGAAAAGAATGAGAGTGTAAATGAATAAAATTCTAATACTTGGCACTGATCTTTGCCATGTCATTGGACAGAGCGTCTCAGGGCAAAATATATGTTAGGGAAAATAGTAAGTAGACCTCCTTCTTAGTGGTGCAGTACGTTACTCACATGCGAGCGGGCTACGAGCAGGAGTCTAAGTCATCCAGTCACCGATCCCGAAATAATTTAGCCTTCAAACTCCAGTGTTCTGATAAGTTCCATTGCATACTTTACAGGTGAAATAGTCTGTCCCTCTTCATGACTTTTTGGAGCATCATTACAGTGTGTACAAAAGCAATGTCCCTACAGCATTTATATTTAAAACCCAAGAAACCATTATTTGTGCAGGCTTCTCATGGCCAAATTATTGCCTCTTCACATCTCAGAATTGTTCAGATGGAATTTTGCAATCTATTTAATGTATTTTCTTAACTTAGGGTTAAATGGGGAAAAATCCATCCTGCACACAATGTGTTCTTATTAACTTCAAAAAGGGACAGGAAGGGGGAGGAAATTCAGACTTCAGGGAGCATTTCTGTTTGGTTAGCAAAGTCCCAGAAACCTAATACATATGACAGTGCCATTATGTACCTTCTATTACATGTCTCAAAAAGTGGAAGCTTCAGAAATTAATACAGCAAGCATTAAAACATGCAAGCATATCACTGTCACCAACAAAAATGCTGTACTTATGGAACTCCAAGACCAAGATATATTATTCTTCCTATGAAAGAACAAAAATAGGTTCATAACCAATATTTCGGTAATGTAACCACTCTTGGCTGCTTTTTTTTTTTTTTTTTTTTTTTTGGAATAAATGAATTTAGGTGGGTGTCCTAAATCAATAGGCAAGACAGTTAAAATAACTGAAACAGCTCCCCACTGGTTGGTCTGTAGCTGATTCGTCTCCAGCCTTGGTAGGTCTGGGACAGGGTCTCGGTTATTACCAGATGCTGTTCCCCAAGACAAAACTGGGAGACCTGAGTGCAGAGACTTCCACAGTGTGTGCGGGTGTGTGTGTGTGGAGGAGGAGACGCTGCACTCTATCCCCCTAACCTCACAAAACTAGACACATACACGCACAGGATGATACGTGTGCCCTCTGCCTGCAGTGCCATCTCACTAAGCAAAGGATTCCAGGCAAGTAGAGAAGATCTAGGTCAGGAAAGATTGGGCGCTACTGATCTAAAAGACATTGTTATCTAATTAATTATCTCACATCTATCCCTTTTATATTTCTATATACATTTTGTTTGTTTATTATTTCTTTTCGGAGAAACGGTCTTGCTCTGTCGCCTAGGCTGGAGGGCAGTGGTGCGATCAGGATTCCCTGCAACCTCAACCTCTTGAGTAGCTGGGACCACAGGCACATGCCACCATGCCTAGCTAATTTTTTATTATCTGTAGAGACGGGGTCTCCTTGTATTGCCGAGGCTGGTCTCAAACTCCTAGGCTCAAGCTATCCTCCTGTCTTGGCCTCCCAAAATGTTGGAATTACAGGCATCAGCCACCATGCCTAACCTATATCCATTTTATGTTTAACTGTTTTTCATTGTTTTCATCTATATAATAGTTGAAGGAGGTAACCTTTGGGATTTTTGCCTTATTATGCATCACAGAGTATGTATTTATATGGGGAAAATCATACACATACACACTATGAAAGCACCGTGGCAGCCTACGGGTTAAGCACATTCCACAGCCCCCTTCTGACATGCCACCCGTCTCACCACTGGACTCTGTCATCTTCGGTATTTTCAGCCCCCCTCCCCAGGGTGAAAACCCTGTGCTACACTCTGGGGTTTCACACACAGCTTCCTTTTCTATTGACTACACTATTTCCTTTCATACTAGAGAGAAAACCTATCCCCCTGGGTGTTTCTCTGCTATGTTTTATTTGTGAAAACTCCAGTGGGTATTTGTTAAGGCTGTTAATATCTCTCTCTGAAGAAAAGAGAACAGGGTTCACTATTCCTGCATTCTCTACTGCTCACAGTTGTATATGAGTTACTATAAAAACGACAGAGCTCTTTTGCAAAGCAAGCACTTTGAATTAGAAGCAGTTCTAATTTCAACTTAGTTTTAGAATAATGGAACATAAATAAACCTACTGAGCTTTCAAATTGACTTAGGCTGCCATGCCGGCTCATTTGTTCATTTACATCTAACCTAAGTTTCCCTAGAACCCATCAGCCTACAGAGGCAATTTAATTTTTCTTTTTCTTTTTTTTTCTGGTTTGTCGCTCCCACTGATGTAGGACCTCTGATTTCCTGCCAAGTTTCTTGCATCTAATTCTGGAAATTGCCAGAGTGAGTCTCGCAGCCTCTACCAGGCATTCCTGTTATGTGGTTACCCGCACTCCACCTCCCACCGTCCCACCCATGCCGGGCGCAGCTGCTGTTTCACCTCTCCACTGGGCCCTGAAATCGCTGTGGGCAGCCAGGTTCAACGAGTCTCAGCAGGCATCACCCCCTTCTTTCAGAAACGCAATGGTTCCTTTGCTCTGCAGTAGGGCAAGATGCCCGTTTCCCCTAATTAGACGTTCTGTGGGAGAAACCTGGCCCCCTCTACTCAAGAGCCAGACATGCCTCTGGAGGGGCAGGGGATAGATTGGGGGAACGGCCGCTGCGCCGCGGCAGTATCTCTACTCCCTCGCCTGCACGGACGGGTCAAAGCTTTCCTCCGGTTGAGCTCATCAGACCTATTGCCTTCTTCCCCATGGACGAATGTCCCTTCTGGAGCATCCTCAACCCGATTGTAAATAGAGCTGTGGCCACCACGCCAGCTTCCTGGACCCGCTCAGGCATATCTGAGCCCAGCAGAAGTGAGTTCCTTTTTTAAGAAGTCCTAGATCTCCCTAAGGCTCCCTATTACCTCCCCCACCACAGGTGCCGACGTCCCTGAGACTCAAATTCAACCCAGGCACCATGCTACCTATGTCAAGAAATAACGAAGTACAAAAATACTTAACACAAGTCCTTGCCTTTCTGGCGAAAATCAGCTTTTTGAATTGAAAGATCAAACTGCAGAAAATCACAATAATTACGTGGATTATCTCCACTTCTGATTCATGGCTATCACACGTGCCCATTTCCTCTCCCTGGGAAGTGCAGGCTGGAGCTCCCTCTTAGGTTATCAGAGCACTGTGCTTTCCTACTTCATGAGACTTCTGACCCCGGTAAATGCATACTCAGTCATTTGTGTGCTGTCTATTCAACATCTGTCTTCTTCAATAGATCACAAGCTCTGCAGGACAGGAATCAAGCTTGCCTGTTTGCTCCTGAAATTCCAGGCCCCCGTAGAAGACTAAGTATTTGTTGAAAGAATAAATACATTTTCGTGTATGGTTTAGGTATATGATAGATCTCTATCTTCTCCACATGTCTGTGTGTTTAGTGTGTATGTCTGCATGAGTGTCTGTGTGTGTGCTGATAAAGTCCTTGTGCTTTTTTCCTTGTATACTTTTAAACAGGCAGAGCTGTTTTGAGCCATTGGATTATGACTAATTGCTTATTCCACTGGAAATGTTACAATCTTCTGTACTATTGTGACTGTGATGAGCCAAAGTTCTTGTCTAAGGCTTCAGAACACAGGCTCTGGAGTTTAACTGCCATCTGCCTGGGGATGGTTATTTGCCCACTCTGTCTCAGTTTCCTCATCTACACAATAATAACAGTACCTACTGCAGGCCTGTCATGGTGGTTCACGCCTGTAATCCCTGCACTTTGGGAGGCCGAGGTGGATGGATCACCTGAGGAGTTCGAGACCAGCCTGGCCAACAAGGTGAAAACCCGTCTCTACTAAAAATACAAATTATCCGGGCATGGTGGTGCGTGCCTATAATCCCAGCTACTTGGGAGGCTGAGGCAGGAGAATCACTTGAACCCAGGGGGCGGAGGTTGCAGTGAACCGAGATCATGTCACTGCACTCCTGCCTGGGCGATAAGAGCAAGACTCCATCTCAAATAAATAAATAGATAGTACCTACTGCACAGAGTTATTATGAGGATTAAATTAGATGACAGTTTTACGGATTTTGTGCTGCTATAACAGAACATTAATACTGGGTAGTTTATAAAGAATGGAGATTTACTTCCTATAGTTCTAGAGGCTGGGAATCCCGAGGTCAAGGGGCCTGCATCTGGCGAGGGCTTCTTGCTGTATCATCCCATAATGGAAGGTGGAAAGGTGAGAGAGAGAGGTGGCAGGTCAAAGGAGAGAGAGAGAAGTGGGCAGAACTTAGCCTTTTATCAGAAACCCACTCTCTCAGTAACTAACCAACTCCCACAATAATAACACTAATCCATTCATAAGGGCAAAACCCTCATGCCCTAATCACCTATTCAAGATTTCATCTTTCAATACTACTGCATTAGGGGTTAACTTTCCAACACATGAACTTTGGGGGACACATTCAAACCACAACAGCATAGTACTTGGTACATAGTAATTGCTTAATAAATAGCTAATATTATCACTACTACTACTATTATGTTACTTCTTTTCTCTTTTCTGGGTAATCTACACATAAGCCTCAATTTTGTCTTCACTGTGATACTACAGAAATTTGCCCATGGAATTTCTCTGTCTTATTATTATAACACAAACTATAAATGAAGCTATAAACAAACATATTTTCCAGACTAACAGAGAATGAGGAGCTAGGTAAAAATCTATCCCTCTATTAGGGAAAATGTGAAGTATATTTTGACATACCCATTGTAGTTTGGTTTTTGTTTGCTGTTTCTAATACTCATTTATGATGAATTAGCCAAGGTTTTTGAAAGAAAAAAGAAACTTCACCTGAGTGTCTGCTATTTGAGCAATATATTTTTAGTCTGCCCTGAAGATCATTTTTCATGATAACACCACTTCTAGCACGAATGATGTAATAAAAAATTTCCCCAGGAAATAGAGGTGAATTTCTATATTTTATAGCTTAAATATCAGTTTCTGCATAAAGCATTTGGAATTGTCAAGGCTATTACTACAAACACAAACATCTGAGTTTAAAATAGAATGGCCTTTATCACGGTCCTGATGGGCAAGCCTGTCAAGACCAGGTGTGTCTTTCTACGAGGTTTTTCAGTAAAATAAACTTGACTCTAGAAACAGACAATTCCCAAATGATTAGTATATCCAAACCCTAAAACTGTGAAAATTTTAAGCTAATTAAATAGGCACTTGTCACTCAAAAGTAGTGAATAAAATATTACTCACTAGAAGCATCATCAGATGTATACCTATACACTTGCTGTTTGATTATGTTTCCGCTTTGTGCCCCACCCAAACCTCATCTTGAATTGTAATCCCCAGGTGTTGAGGAATCAACCAGGTGGGAGGTGACTGGATCATGGGAGCAGTTTACCCCATGCTGTTCTCGTGATAGTGAGTTCTCACGAGATCGGATTGCTTTATTAGCGTTTGGCAAGTTCCTCCTTTGAGCGCTCGCTTTCCTGCTGCTCTGTGAGGTTTTGCTTCCCCTTCATCTTCCACCATGATTGCGAGTTTCATGAGACCACCCCAGCCACGCAGAACCGTGAGTTAATTAAGGCTCTTTTCTTTATAAACTACCCAGTCTTGGGCAGTTCCTTGCAACTATGTGAAAACGGCTAATACACCGATAAACTCACAAACCTTTAAAAATGGACTGAGCTTGATGGCTCACACCTGTAATCCCAGCACTTTGGGAGGCTGAGGCAGGCAAATCACTTGAAGTCAGAAATTTGAGACTAGTCTGGCTAACATGGCGAAAGCCTGTCTCTCCTAAACATACAAAAATTAGCTGGGCATGGTGGCAGGCATCTGTAATCCCAACTACTTGGGAGGCCAAGGTAGGAGAATCACTTGAACTCACGGGGTGGAGGTTGCAGTGAGCCGAGGTCGTGCCACTGCACTCCACCCTGGGCAACAGAGCAAGACTCTGTCTCAAAAAAACAAAAAAAAAGCCTTTAAAAATGTCTGTAAGGATATCATGGGAAGAAAACTGTATCAACTGTCAGAAGCTGCACCTGGGCTGAGGGAGCACAACTGCTTGTTTGTTCATTCAAATTACATTAACTACATTTTGAGGTTTTAAGTTATACCATTTTGCTTTAACAATGGGAATTCTATAAACATCATTTGATTTCAGCATAATGCCACTAAAAAGCACTCACCTTGTCTAGGATTTTGGTACACTTTATATTTCTGTATTACTTTGCAATTATATTACAGTAACTGCATTTTAATTATAACAGCATATTTCTCTCAAAATTGTAGTTCTAGTTGATGGATTTCAGCCTTCATCCACGTCCCAGCTCTGAAACTAGGAAAGAGCCAAGTATCCCTAACAAATAAAATATTACAGCCTGTTTATCTCTCCTTTCTTTTTATTACATAGACATTGTTTATCAAGAAAAACCATTAATACATCTAATAAAACTATTTTAGTCCTTATCAAAATGTCTCATATTTACATACATGCTTTTTTTTTTTTTTTTTTTTTTTTGAGACAGAGTGTCACTGTGTCACCCAAGCTGCAGTGCAGTGGTGTGATTTCGGCTCACTGCAACTTCTGCCTCCCAGGTTCAAGCGATTCTCCTGCCTTAGCCTCCGGAGCAGCTGGGATTACAGGCACACACCACCATCCCCAGCTAACTTTTTGTTTTTTTAGTAGGGATGGGGTTTCACAATGTGGGCCAGGATGGTCTCAAAACTCCTGACCTCGTGATCCACCCGCCTCGGCCTCCCAAAGTGCTGGGATTACAGGCATGAGCCACCACACCTGGCTCTCATGCATATTTTTTAAAGCAATGTGAAGGTTTCTCTATATTTTGAACTGCTCTTGAGAGCTTAATTTATAAGTAATTTTATAATTATATAATTAAAATTAATTTTAATTAGCCTAACTGCTGATTAAACTTCTTATTATGAGAACTTTTAAACATATATAAAATAAAGAGGCCAGGTATGGTGGCTCACACCTGTAATCCCAGGACTTTGGGAGGCGACTGTGGGAGGATTGCTTGAATTCAGGAGTTCAAGACCAGCCTGGGCAACATGGCAAAACCCCCTTTCTACAAAACTAAAGCAAAAAAAAACAAAATTAGCCAAGCATGGTGGTGCACACATGTAGTCCCAGCTACTCAGGAAGATCTCTTGAGCCTGGGAGGTAGAGGCTGCAGTGAACTGCGTTTGTGCCACTGCACTCCAGCCTGGGTGACAGATGAGAACCTGTCTCAAAAAAAAAAAAAAAAAAATTCAAGAGAATAATAAGTCCCCATATTTCCAGCACCTAGATTAACGTTTATTAATATTTTACTATAGTTATCATATTTGTTTTAAAGCAAAGCCCAGGCATTATGACATTTTACTCTTGAATACTTCAATAAACATTGCTAAAAAATAAGGTATTTTCTAATAGCCACAATATTGATGACTCCTAGCAAAATTTACAATAATTTACTGCTATCATCTAACATCCTGGTTATTTTTTTGAATTTTTCTGATCATCTTCAAAATGTCTTCTTGGAGAGAGGTCCTCCCTGCTTTTTCATCCAGGACAAAAGATTTATTAAAGAAATAGAGTCAATGGTCCTATGAAATGCCCCACGTCTGGATATTTCTGATTGTTAGCTTGTAGTATCATTTAGCTAATTCCCCTGTCTCTGGTATTGCCTATAAAACCTGATGAGACTCAAGCTTAAGATTTTTGCAAGAATGTTTTAGATGGTGCCATCAACTTCATATTGCTTCTCTCTGGAGGCACATGATGTCTGGGTGTTCCACTTTTAGAGAGGCTAGGATTGATGAGGTGGTACAGTTAACAATCTCCTAATTATAATGCTGACTTTCCCCCCTTTTACTGTGGATGTAGATGAGTACCCTGACACCTTTCAAATATCCAGTTTTCTATAAATCTTTCATCCTTTCGGCATCTTTTTTTTTTTTTTTTTTGAGACAGTCTTGCTGTTGCCCAGGCTGGAGTGCAATGATGTGATTTTGGCTCACTGTAACCTTCACCTCCCAGGTTCAAACAGTTCTCCTGCCTCAGCCTCCTGAGTAGCTGGGACTACAGGTGCCTGCCACCACACCTGGCTGATTTTTGTATTTTAGTAGAGACAGGATTTTACCTTGTTGGCCAGATTGTTTTGAACTCCTGACCTTCAGTAATCCACCAATCTCAGCCTCCCAAAGTGCTGAGATTACAGACATGAGCCACCATGCCCAACCTTTGCATCCATTTTGATAACAATTGCCTGAATCACTTATTTCTTTGGGTGATGAAAAATTGAGATTTTATATTTCCGTTATTTCTTCCACATGTCATAACTAAATATCTTTTGCCTAAAAAATCATTTTTTTTAAGCACTGAGGCAATTTGAGCACCCTGAGATACAATTTATACAGACAGGATAAAGAAATCCTTAATTATTTTTTGTTTGACTCACCAATTTTCAGAGCATTAATTTGATGCACCAGCCACCTGCAATGGGAACAGACAAGTACTGAGAACTTTTTTCTTTCTTGTTTCCATTATTTTTTTTTCTGATCTTATGAATTTTTACATAATCAATATATTTCAACCAATTGTAGTCATTATTCTTTTTTGGCTGCTAAAATTCTTCCATCTTTGGGCAGTGGGAGTCCTTCAGCACAGGTTCTGCACTTTCTCGACACGTGCTCAGTAGTCTTGGATATCTTCCTTCCTTCGTTTTTAGCACAACAGGACGTCCCAGGCTCACCGCCTGCTCTTGCAGACCCAGACCCAGAATCAACCATTTCTCTAAGGAGTTATGGTTTTCTTCAGAGCAGAAAATGACCCTTTTTTTCCTACTCTAAAATATTATATTTCAAAATGAATCCGAGTTTGACTACATTGCCAGGTTGTGTGCCGCTGGCAAAAGACATTTTAATTAATATAATTACCAGGCATCCACAAGTAAGATTATCAAAGAGCTTTGGGCATTTCCTCATTGGTTCTGCAATATTCCTACTAAGTTTGTACAAAATCTATTTATCCCCATTTAACAAGGTAAGCTGAATAGAAAAGCAGATATTTAATTGTACAGGATGTTAAATGCATGTAAACCTTAAGGCGTCTCTCACATTCTCACGCTAGGAGCTAAAGCTAGTCAAGGCTTTAAAGAAATTGTACAGAGCAATTCAAAAAGCATTATGTAAATGATACTTTTGACAGTTATTCAGTTAAATTTTAGTTAAATAACTAAGAAGACATGTTTTGATCATAAATTTAATATTTTATTCCATGTCAAAATAGATAAGGATTGACCAGGCACACTGTGTCCTGGTTACAGCAAACATGCCTTGATTTATTCAGTCAGTAAATATCTATGTGCCTGGAAACTTGAGGGACAAATACCTATTCCTTACAGCTGTGATGTTTTAAATTAATTTCCAGAATAGGAACTTTTTTTGGAGAATGTAAATCAATCACCATTGAACTATTTTCACAACTGTCCAAGGTTGGATAATATTAGCATGATGTATTCAAAAGATCGAGACATATGAAGAAGAAATTGGCCTGATTTCCCCAAATATCAAATCCCCTGAGATCCTTGGCACTTCACAGTTGTGGCTTGGGTTAGGTTTTCACGCCGTAAATCTCCCTATTCTCTTTTTGGCTGACAATTTGTCATTATCACTCTTCCAACCAGCCTCCACCACCTCATTGCCCAGCATCTTTTCTATCAGAGTAAACTTGAGCTGAATGTATTCTTCCCAGAGGATGCTCTATGGCTGAAGGGCCCAAGAGAGTTCCTATGAGAACATTTTTCCAACTGAGCTTGTCTGTCAGTAAACACCTTGTCACCAGAGCTGTTACTTTTCACTGTGATTTGTCAAGTGTTGCCTGATAGTTTAGTCTTTCATTTAAAGGGCACATTGAGGAAAGAGCATGTTCCAGGAAGCACACATGTGAGGCTCCCTTTAAAGCCTTCTCTGAGCCATTCTGCATGAACTTGGCCAAGTCACTGGCCTTCAGTCACTCTCAGTTTCCACATCGCCAGGTCATCTTTGAGGTTCATCATCACTCCAACTCTTTTTCCCAACTAAAGTTACATATGTCTCACTGAAATCCTTCTATAAATCCACATTGGCACGAAAGACATGCTTGAAGCCAGATTCAGGCTACTTTCTTCACTTGTATCACCCTACTTTGGTTCTTTTCAACTGGTACAAACTCAAAATTAGGTGGAGAATTTATCAAAGTAGGCTGAAAAAACAATAACCAAAGACACAGAAATCACCACCACCAACTTGACTTTTTAAAAATAGAGGGGCTGCAAAATAGAAATGATAGAATATATCAGAAAATTATCTAATTCCTCATTTAACTTTGCAGGGACACAACCTTGCTTCAGAGCAACTTGAGTATGACATAAGCCTAAAAGGTCCTTCTTCTGGTTGTGGTTACATCCTCGGAAGCTGTGTCCCCAAAAAGCCAAGAGCATGTGCCCTGGAGTCAAACTATCCAGGTTTCAATTTTTATCGCTAACTAGCTGTGTAACCACAGGCAAATTGCTTAATCTCTCTTTACCTCAATTTTCTTATCTGTGGAAAGTGGATTGCAATAGTACCCCTCTCATAAATAAGAAAAGTTCTCAGACAGTGCAGGGTACATTTTCAGTCCTCAATAAATGTTAGCTAGTATGTGTCATAGTGAGCCACCACTCCTGACGACAAAGAGAAAATCTAATTTTCAACATATCACCATCACCCTTCATCACACACCTCCAAAAGCTCAGGACTCACTACATTTCTTACTGATCACATAGCACCTGGGGGGATAGCTAAATCTTCGAGGCAGTCCAGTAGAGAAACTATAACTTCCAAATATTTCTTGAACACTTTCCTCAAGTTCATTCCTTTTCCGTTGCAAATGAATCAAACGCATGCTGGGTCATTATTGCTCTCCAGGGAGCTGCTCAAAAATTC
This sequence comes from Sapajus apella, assembly GCF_009761245.1. Lineage (NCBI taxonomy): Eukaryota > Metazoa > Chordata > Mammalia > Primates > Cebidae > Sapajus > Sapajus apella. Next base: position 2,516,046 of record NW_022437027.1, read on the forward strand.
TCTCTCCTGGCAAGGGAAACAATTCACCTTTCCTGCATTTTTCTTCCAATGAGGTCATAATTACTTGTGGTCTAACAAATGTACGTGAATGCTGAAATGTGTAAGTCCTTCCCTTTTAACAAGATACTTCGGCTCTCTACCCTTACACCATAACCTCAGTAGCTTTCACTTCCAATATTCAAACTGACGGCTTGAACAAATATCAAGCACTTCCTTTCCCCAAGATTGCTACAATGGTTATAATTTTTCACAAGAAAATTTATAAATGGGTTTCCATTAAATGCAAAATTTCCCCAAATTCCTTCACGTATACTGAATGTGGGAAGAAAATTAGAGTTACCTTCAAAAAGTTCGTCTTTTCTTTTCTGCTGTGCAGACTAGCCAGAGAAGGCTGGAACTATAAAAACATGCCTGAGGCTTATTTGCTTATAAATTATAAGTAGATTTACATTTATAGTTCAATAGATCACTCTGGCAGTTTCCCAGAAGCTTTCAGATAAATGCACTTCTCAGGTGCTTACATACTGAGGCAAAATGGATTTTTCTACATGAAGCATTAATTCATTCTGGTTCACATATTAAAGTATATATCTTTGTGCATATATAATATGATATTATATCCTTCTTAGCTAGTTAGTTGTAAGCAGGGCACAGTGAATTAATTTACCAACTTGGAAACTTGCTTCGATTACAGCAGGCAAAAAAATAAAATGATGTTCTTACCTCAGAAACCCACAGACATTCTTAGGGGAGAAATGTATGTGGTATGTGTTAGGAGGCCACATAGGGAATGAGAAGAGAACATTGCTACAATAAAGCTTTTTGTTAACACTCCATCAATAAACTCACTTGCATTTTCCCTTCAAATTAATGGCTTTTCTACTTAATTACAGTTGAACATTAAGGAAAACATAGCCTTTTGTAGGAGAAAAAATAGTACCAGTTTCACAGCCACCATTAAAGGGAAACTTTTCCAGCTGCAAAAATATGAACTGCCTTTTGATAATATTATCAGTTATGATGGATAATAATGACAGCTATAGTTGGATGATGTTCGCCATCTTTACTCCTGGAGCACCCGTCCCGTGTGTGTGTGTATGTGTGTGAGAGACAGTGTATTTGAGAGTGTGAGTGTGTGAGACTGTGTGTGTGTGTGTATAAGAGTGTATGTGAGAGAGAGAGAGAGAGAGAGAGAGTGTGTGTGTGTGTGTGTGTGTGTGTGTGTGTGTGTGTGTGTGTTGGCTGATAATAACAATGGAGAGGCTGGGTGAGATGGCTCATGCCTGTAATCCCAACATGCTGGGAGGCCAAGTGGGCAGATCACTTAAAGTTAGGAGTTTGAGACCAGCGTGGCCAACATACTGAAATCCCGTCTCTACTAAAAATACAAAAATTAGCTGGGCATGGTGGTATGAGCCTGTAATCCAAGCTACTCAAGAGGCTGAGGCAGGAAAATTGCTTGAACCCAGGAGGTGGAGATTGCAGTGTAGCCAAGATCGCACCACCACACTCCACACTGGATGACAGAGTGAGGCTCCGTGTCAAAAAAAAGAAAAACAACAATAACAAAAGCAATGGAGAGTTGCTAGCTCTTTATGTATGTTTCTGGGAGTGGGGACCTGCAATAAAGACCACAGCCAGTACTCACTGATGTATCAAAGACAGGCCTTCCTACTCCAGGGGGAGCCAGTTCTGCGGTGCAATTTCTGCTCCAGATCCTCCACAAGGGGAAGTTGTCTCTAGGGGAGCCACACCCTTGTTTAGTTTTCTCCCCTACCCGGCTTCTTCTCTCATGCCTCTCCTCCAGAGAGCACTCTCCCAATAATAACCTTAATAAGAAATCTCACACCAGGTGCTGCTTCCAGGGAATCCAGTCTAAGAGTTCATATGGCACATGGTTCTAGGAAACAATATCAGGGAAAGAATCCTCTAGCTGGATCACCAGGCTGCAGGATGGAAAGAAGAACCACATCACTGGTAGGAGACAAGGCAGTGCTGGTCCCTGGCCTGCTGATTGCTAAGACCTTTACCCGTGAAGAACTGGGAAGAGATACAAGTGGAAAGAGTTACGTGAAACTGGTGCAATGAGATAGGTGTTTGGAATGTATGAGGGAAATAGTAACTGTAAGGACTGCGGAACTGATTTAACAGAGAGAAAGTTATCTACTGATTGATGGATCTGTTGATCGATTAATCAACAATTTAAAGCAAAAGAAGAAAACTCTTTGCAATTTTTACAGTGACCCCCATCTCCTGTGGCTTGAAGACTTAACTATAAGAATGGCAGAAATTGGCCAGACACGGTGGCTCACACCTGTAATCCCAGCACTTTGGGAGGCCAAGGCGGGCAGATCATGAGGTCAGGATATCAATACCATCTTGGCTAACATGGTGAAACTCCATCTCTACTAAAATACAAAAAAATTAGCCAGGCATGGTGGCATGTGCCTAGAGTCCCAGCTACTCAGGAGGCTGAGGCAGGAGAATCGCTTGAACCTCTGAGGTGGAGGTTGCAGTGAGCCAAGATCACACCACTGCACTCCAGCCTGGGCAACAGAGCAAGATTCTGTCTCAAAAAAAAAAAAAAAAAAAAAAAAGGATGGCAGAAACTGAGAGAAGCCTTGGATTCCCAGAAAAAAGCTAGTCTCCCAGACCAAATTGAGCCTACATGAGGAAGAAGTAAGTGCGGAAAATTGGAATGGGTCTATCTGGGTAGATGCACTTGAGAACCTTGATGCCCCCAGATTTCCTTGAACTCTCCGGATTTGCAGTAAAAGCCCATTTTCCATTGTTGGAAGATAGAGCCACCCCCACCATACACACACCACACACACGCAAACACATACACACACCCTTACTTGAAAGGCTTCACCTTGGAGAAGTGCCTTGCTAGGCAATGCTTACCCTTCTCATGATCTGCCCCATGCCCCTTCCTGGCCACCAGATCCATAATTAGGGTCAAACCTCAGCACACTCAACTGAGGAAGAAGGGCTGGGTAAGTTAAGGATAGAAAGGGGCTGTCTTTCCAAGGAGCCACAGCACCTGGCCCACATACATCAGTAAGTTGGGGGCATATGCCTGGGAGCAGATCAGGAAAAAGAGAAGGATCACAGAACATGACATATGCAGCAGAAAGGAGCAGTTCAATAATCCATCACTATTTTCTGTTAATTTGGGGCATTCACTTTATTCCTGGGATTGCAAACTGTTTATCACCATAATTTCAAAAATATACATAGTTTTTAATGTGAATGTTTTATGCAGAGCCTGCTACACCTACTCTGTTATACACAGTGGCTTTACCTGTTCATATTATCTCCTGGCCCTTGAAGATATTTTTTAGTTGTTTTGCTCTTTTCTCTGTCCCTGTGCTTTCAATCTTTCATTTAAAAATTGGGCCGGGCACAGTGGCTCATGCCTGTGATCCTAGCGCTTTGGAAGTCCAAGACGGGTGATCACTGGATGTCAGGAGTTCAAGATCATCCTGGCCAACATGGCAAAACCCTGTCTCTACTAAAAGTACAAAAATTGGCTGATTGTGGTGGTGTGCACCTGTAATCACAGCTACTTGAGAGGCTGAGGCAGGAGAATCGCTTGAACTCGCAAGGCGGAGGTTGCAGTGAGCTGAGGTTGTGCCACTGCACTCCAGCCTAGGAGACAGAGTGAGACTCTGTCTCACAAACAAAAGTAAATAAGATAAAAATTGTATTGCTTTTTGCATCCTCTGAACTGACTTCTTGCCTTTTGTTTTTAACATCTCTGTTCATGAACCCATTTAAACTTGGCTGTTTGTCTTTCAGTATTCAATTTCTGCTTAATTACTCTGTTATTTATTCATTTGAATCCAAACTTCTAATTCTTCAGATTGCCTCCCAAAACTTTTATATATTAGCTACTGTATGTGTGTATGAGCTTAGTGATCAGTTATTTATCACATACGTACTTATAAAATGGTATGTATTATAATAAATATGGAATTTTCCATCTATTTTAGTGGAAACAGACAATTTTGCACTGAAATTGTTAGTATTATTGATTGATTATGTACTCTTTTTTGTTTACCAATTACCTTGCTTAAAGGCATTCTGTCATCATCTTCATCACGGCCCAGCAAGGTAGTTAATATTATTGTCTCCATTTTACAGATAAGAGAGGCTAAACAACATCTTCAGTGCCATACATGTGGTGACTGACAAAGCTGGACTTGAATTTGACCTCAGTCCAGAACTCATACTTTTAACTCCTGCATTGTTCTTACATTCCAGTTACTGCCGTATTAATATTGGCTTTTTTCTAGAATCAAATCTTAAGTATCACCGTCATTTATAGCCTTAGAAATTTGACAAAATTTGGAAAGACAATTATCTCACAAAATGGTTTGACAGCTTTCTTTACTATTTTCCAAGACATACAAATAAAAGGGACGAAAAAAACCCCATAATTCTAAAATGGTATAATGGAACAAAGAAAATCCCTAAGCCCTTTTAAGTTATTTGTCCTTGTTAACATACTTATTAACTTTTTAACTCTAAATTTCTCTGCTTTGCTTTTAAAAGTAGTGATCAAACTACAAAATACAATGAAAAGATATCATGTGTATTTGAAACTATGTAAATACCAACCATAAGAACATGTAAAATTTGGCTGGGCGCAGTAGCTCATGCCTGTAATCCCAGCATTTTGGAAGAGAGGCCAAGGCAGGAAGATCACTTGAGCCCAGATGTTCAAGACCAGCCTGAGCAATATACAGTGACTCAGTCTCTGAAAAAATAAAAAAACAGCCAGGCATGGTGGCTGGTATTTCCAGCTACTCAGGAGGCTGAGGTGGGAGGATGGCTTGAGCCTAGGAGTTCGAAGCTGTAGAGAGCTGTGATTGTGCCACTGCATTTCAGCCTGGGCAACAGAGTGAGACCCTGTCTCTAAAAGGAAAAGTAATTTTAAAAGAAAATGTAAAGTTTCCCATACAGCCTGTCAGTGGTGTGTCCCTAATAGCTTTGAGATAAAGTTCAGCCTCTCGTACCGGGTCAACAGGGTCTACCAGGTCTGGCCGCAGCCCACATCTCCAGCTACATTTATTCTCCAGCCTTATTCACCTTTCTCCAGCGTCTCTAACATTCTTCCCACGTTTACACGGAACCAGCTGCTCCCCATCTCACGGCCTTCACGCTTTCTATTATTTTCTGCTGCTCTCTGTTTTCTCCTCATCTAACTTCACCTTCTGGCCTTAGCTTCAATGTCAGGTCCTCAGGGAAATCTGTCCTGACCTTTGTAGACTGGATTAGATCAAAGTATCTCACACTGTAACTTTGCTCTGCAGTGATTATCACCACTGTAGTTTAACATCTGTCTCCCGGATGGACTACAGGTTTTGTGAGGGCAGCCTCATTTTATACCCAGCACATGGTATAATTCCTGCAACATAAAGTGGAGTCTCAATATCTTTTCAGTGAGTGAATGAATCGAATATAAAACATTAATAAATGAAGTTAAGAGACACTAGACCATACGCAGGAAATTCTTGCTAAACATCACAGGTTAGTTTTACTAGACTTTACACACACACACCCCTATGCCCCCACCACCACCACCACACACACACACTCTCTCTCCCTCCAGTGAACCCATTCATTTCTTAATAGCACTTCTTTTGTTTTCTTGGTGGTTAGGGTTTCAGAATTTAGGCTGGTGTGGAGGTGTAGAGTTGCATCGATTGCACACCATGGAGAAGCTCATGCCGCTTCTCCTTAGCTATGCACGAGCAGGCAGTTTTAGCCCTCAGTGATTAACCCCATCACACCTTTCAAACACTCTTCATTTGTTATTCGATAATATGCATAATCCTTTGAACCTAAACTTTCTCATTATCTGTAATTACTCTTTGAAACACATGAGATGTTAACAAGAATAAGTGCAATTATCCAGCTTTGCAATAAGACGCCATATTTATTGATACTGTGATTAGGAAGTCACTAAATATAGATATGGTAATCCTAGGCTTAGTTTCAGTGCAACCAAATGATTGAAAGGCACCTTTTCCAGATGGCTGGGCCAATTGAAATCAGATTATTACATCATGTTTATATGAGCCTTAGTCCAGGGGTATAAGGAAGGATTATTATCAGAGGTGTTGTCAAAGAGTATTGAGACTTGGAGGCACAGGTTCTGGAAGTTCCAATTGCAACAGCTGATAAGGGCAGGCTGAAAGAAGAAGGAAAGTAAAGCAGCAGATCTCTCGTCTTGGTGCTGCAAACGGGTGGGGGAGACAGAAGAACCTATAGAAGAATCCTGCCCCACTCTCCTCCTCACTCCCCATCCCTCTCCATTCCATCTCACTCAGACCATGGAATCCAGATGACACTGAGAAACAATGAGTGCCTTCCTGCTTCCCACGGCTGCTTCACAGTAAACAGACTGGCATCATTTTCCTCAAAATCTGCCTCCTGATCTGTTGGGGTATTTCATAAACCTGGCTCTACCAATCTCTCCATGTAATATAAACAAACCACCTACACACAAGTTTCATCAGAGTAAAACATGTACATACACACAGCAAAGCCCCCCCAACTTAAGGAAATTATCTTGCAAAAATGTGCCCTTGACTATAAAAGATGTATTCATCAGAATGCTCAGTTACAAATGACAGCAACTGAAACTCAAATTGGCTTAGGCAAAAAAGGGAATGTACGAGTCCACAGCTGGGAAGGTCAGATCAAGACAGCTGGAGCCAGTCGTCAAGTGATATCAGTGGACATCTTTCTCTCTCTCTCTCTCCCCCTCCCTCCCTCCCTCCCTCTCCCCCTCCCCCTCTCTCTCTTGCTCCCTCTTTTTCTCTAGCTTTGCATTTTGCTCTGTGGGATTCAGGCAGGCTCTCCCTAGAGGATCCAAAATGGCTCCCAGAGGCTCCATCCTGTCTTATCAGCTCAGCAACTGTAGCAGAAAGAAAGGGAGTTACTTTCTCAATAGCACTGGCAGAAATTTTATTGAGTAGTAGTATTCTGACTGAGAGAAGTGTCCAATCAATGTGAACAGAACGATGGGAAATGTGGATTGGTCAGGCCTCGACTAGATGGCCAAGAAATAGGGTCAGCCTCACACTGAGTACTGGGAAGGACTGTTGCCCAATGGAAGAGCCAGTCACTATCCTAGAAAAAGGGTGGATTATGCCATTCATGCATTGTTATAAAGAAATACCTGAGACTGATAATTTATAAAGAAAAGAGGTTTAATGGGCTCATGGTCCTGCAGGCTGTACAGGAAGTATAACACAGGCATCTGCAACTGAGGAGGGCTCGGGAAGCTTACAATTATGGTGGAAGCTGAAGGGGGAGCAGGTGTCTAACATGGAGGGAGGCAGTAGGGAGAGAGCACACAGGTGCCACACTATTAAAAGCCAGCTCTCACAGTAATTTACTCACTATCACAAGGACAGTGCCAAGGAAGTGGCGCTAAACCATTTGTGAGAAATCTACCCTCATTATCCAATTACCTCCCACCAAGCCCCACCTCCAATATGAGAGATTATAGTTCAACATGAGATTTGAGTGGGGACACAGATCCAAACCATATCAAAGGGAAATTAGTGTCAGGTTGACAATAAGATACACCTGTTCCAAAAAGCACACATCTTTCTGCTTTCTAGAGGTGTTTATTCCCCTGCCTCATTTTTCAGTTGAATGTATTTGTGCTGATTGATTACAGTAGCAATAATTATACTAGCCTACCCCTTACATCGTGCTTACTACATGCTGTTCACATGTTTCTACACATATACTCCGCACAATTCCATACGAAGTTGATCCCATTATAACTCACATTTTATACAGAGGAACCTGAAGCACAGAGAAGGAAGGTAACTTGCCAGGGTCACATAGCTAGTAAGCAGTGGGACCAGGATCAAATCCAGCAGGCTGACTCCAGTATGTGTACTAATATCCACCTTGCCACTTTGGAATACAGTTTTCTTTCCTTTTCTAGGTTTTATACAATTACACTGTTTAAAGCATGGCCTCAAAAGCAGTGGTGAGGCTGGAAATCTTTTTTCCTTATGTTTACCTAGAAACCTAACCTCAGAGCTCAGGCACTCTATAGTGGATTATGGTAATTAAAATTTCTTAAATATTTTTACATGTTGATTTTTTTTACTTGATTTTTTAGAAGCCATAAAACCAGCCTGGCCAATATAGTGAAACCTTGTCTCTACAAATAATTTTAAAAATTAGTTATGTGTCTGTAGTCTCCAGCTACTCAGGAGGCTGAGGCGGGAGGATCACTAGAACCCAGAAAGTCAAGGCTGAAGTGAGCCATGATCGCACCACTGCATTCCAACCTGGGTGACAGAGTGAGAACTTGTCTCAAAAACAAAACAAAACAGAAAGCCATGAAATCATGGAATTCTGAAAAATTACCTCCTCTGTAAAAGTGTTTCTCAAACTTCACTTATTCACAGACCACTTCAACAAATTTTGCTATATCCATGTACCATCACAACTATTATTTACCTAGTATTTCTATTGAACTTTATCTTAAATTGACTTATTTTCTATTTGGACCTAAATTATGGACTTTATGTTCCAATTGTATTTTTCTAAAAGCTATTAGAAATAAAACATCTAGACCAGGTGCGATGGCTCACATCTGTAATCCTAGCACTTTAGGAGCCGAGGCTGGTAGATCACCTGAGGTCAGGAGTTTGAGACCAGCCTGACCAATATGGTGAAACCCCATCTCTACTAAAAATAAAAATAAAGAATTAGCCAGATGTGGCAGTGTGCACCTGTAGTTCTAGCAACTTGGGAGCCTGAGACAGGAGAACTGCTTGAACCTAGAAGGCAGAGGTTGCAGTGAGCCAAGATCATACCACTGCACTCCAGGCTGGGCAACAGAGTGGGACTCTGTCTCAAAAAAAAAAAAAAAAAAAAAAGGAAAAAAAGAAAAGAAATAAAACATCTGGGAAATGCAAATAAGGCCATGAGATACTGCTCACATTGCCAGAATAGGTAAAGTTAAAAAAAAAAAAAAGTGCAGGATATCTGAATGTCTCATGCATTATTGCATATAAAAATAATGCAACCACTTTAGAAAAATTCTGTATCTTTCTTATAAAACTAAAAAATACACCTATTGTCTGACCATAAAATTACAGTCCTGCCCGGGAGGTATAAAAAATACATTTACAGAAGAAGACTTGTATAAGACTGTTCATAGCAGTTTTATTCATAATAGTTAAAAACTAAAAACAAACCAGAGAACGGATAAACAAACTGTGATATATTCACACAATAGAATATTAGCCTTAAAAAGGAATGAAAATCAGAGATGAAGAAAAAAATTAGACTGAGTGAAAGAAAACATACACAAAAGAGTACATAATACATGATTGCCTTTAATTGAAGTTCTAGAATAGGCAAACTTATCTATGCTGAAAAAAAGTTCGAACAGTGGTTACCTGGGGATATGGGTAAGGACAGAGGTAAAGGAGGAAGCAAGGGAATGTTCGATACTTTGATTGGGGTTTCAGTTACACAGGTGCATGTATGCATTTTGAAAAACTCAGTAAATTTTACACTGAAAGAAAAATAAACTATAAACAAATATTGAACTCAATCTGCATGCTAAAGTATTTTGAATGAACTGTATTGTCGTCTGCAACTTATAATAATTAGCATTAAAAATAAGATGGATTGACGGCTGCATCAAGGGATGGACAGAAGGTTAGATATGTGATAAACAAGTAAAGAAAAATTTGTGGAAGAATCTAAGTGGTTTTATTGGTGTTCACTGTAAAATTCTTCCCACTTAGCTGTACTTTAAGCATTTTCATAACAAAATGTTTGATAAAAAGTAAATACCTAATCATTAAAATTTATAAAAAGTGGTTCATACAAGTACTGCTTACTAACACTTTACCTCCCTGTAGTAGTAAATGTTCACAGTCTGCAAACATTGCAGTAGCAGAAACTTGCTTCTCTTGACATCTAGAGTTGCAAAAGGACACGATTTCAGCTTTTTTTTTTTTTTTTTTTTTTTTTTGAGACGGAGCCTCGCTGTGTTGCTCAGGCTGGAGTGCAATGGCCCAGTCTCAGCTCACTGCAACCTCCACCTCTCAGGTTCAAGCAATTCTCCCGGCTCAGCCTCCAGGGTAGCTGGGACTACAGGCATGTGCCAGCACACCCAGCTAATTTTTTGTATTTTTAGTAGAGATGAGGTTTCACCATGTTAGCCTGGATGGTCTTGATCTCCTGACCTTGTGATCCACCCGCCTCAACAACCAAAGTGCTGGGATCACAGGCATGAGCCACCGTGCCCGGCTCTAGCTCCATTCAAGTCTATAAAGCTGAGTAAAAAATTTATGGCTTAGTTTCATATCCATTTATCTACTTTTCATATCAAACATTGTACATTTATTCAAATTTGTCTCAATTTCAAACTATTCTGAAACAACTGGCTCAAATTTGTGAATGAGTTCTATTCTCCTTCAGGAAAGTCATTCTTTAGGAAAAGAGATTTGGCTTCTGGAAGTCTTAGTCACTGAAAAAATAGGTCTTTAATTTAAGGGCATAGTGGAAAAAAATCAAAACTGACAATTATGGAACTTCATAACTTTCGTAAGTGTGGCCACTTAAACCACTGCTTCAGATATACGCTCTCGCTCTCTCTCTCGCTCTCTCCATATATATATATATATAGTTTTATTGCACTTTAGGTTCAGGGGTACATGTGCACAACATACAGGATTGTTGCATAGGTACATACATGGCAATGTGGTTTGCTGCCTCCATCCCCCTGTCACCTACCTATATCTGACATTTCTCCTCATGTTATCCCTCCCCAACCTCCCTACCCCCCACTGTCCCTTCCCTTGTCCCCCCTGCCACAGAACCCAGTGTGTGATGTTCCCCTCCCTGTGTCCATGTGTTCTCATTGTTCAACACCACCTATGAGTGAGAACATGCAGTGTTTGATTTTCTGTTCTTGTGTCAGTTTGCTAAGAATGATAGTTTCCAGATTCATCTATGTCCCTACAAAGGACACAAACTCATCATTTTTTATGGCAGCATAGTATTCCATGGTGTATATGTGCCATATTTTCCTTGTCCAGTCTATCATCAATGGGCATATGGGTTGGTTCCAGGTCTTTGCTATTGTAAACAGCGCCACAATGAACTTACGTGTGCATGTATCTGTATAATAGAATGATTATAATCTTTTGGATATATACACAGTAATGGGATTACTGGGTCAAATGGAATTTCTATTTCTAGGTCCTTGAGGAAGCACCACACTGTCTTCCACAATGGTTGAACTAATTTACACTCCCACCAACAGTGTAAAAGTGTTCCTATTTCTCCACATCCTCTCCAGCATCTGTTGTTTCCAGATTTTTTAATGATCTGCATTCTAACTGGCATGAGATGGTATCTCAATGTGGTTTTGGTTTGCATTTCTCTAACCACCAGTGATGATGAGCATTTTTTCATATGTTTGTTGTCCTCATATATGTCTTCTTTTGAAAAGTGTCTGTTCATGTCCTTCACCCACTTTTGAGTGAGTTTGTTTGTTTTTTTCTTGTAAATCTGTTTTAGTTCTTTGTAGATTCTGGATATTAGCCCTTTATCAGATTGGTAGATTGTAAAAATTTTTCCCCATTCTATTGGTTGCTGGTTCACCAGATACTATTAAAGTTGAGTAAGAAAGTTCTTTTGTATATACAACTAACAATTATTCAATATTTGAGTCTAATGACAATCTAAATCAATAGTGATTTGGACTGAAATATTTTTTCTGACAAATTAATAATTACCATTCACAAGATTTAAACAAAAGTCCTTAGTCAGAAGAAACTGAGAAATCTAGAATAGCAGAGAGAGCAATATAAAACAAATTGGAATGGGAGATTTGGAACACAGAATCAACAAAATGAAAATAAATTTTTTTAACAGCTGCAATTACTATCTCAGCCAAGGGTGAAAAATGCACCAAAGACAAATACTCAGCAGTCTGAAAGAGATTGAATAGCTATTAGCATAGATTAAATCCGTGGAAGGAAAGAAAAATGGCACATAGGCTTTGTACTTGCTCTGGTATGCAAAAATTCAATGCCTATTAAATGCAGAAATCATTCTAATTAGGCAAGTATAATTACCCTGTTTATCAGAATGTAATTCAAATGCAAGCTTCCCTTCTACCTACTATAGCATTAAAGTGAATAAATTAATTTTTATCAGAAAAAAAATCTCACAATGCTGTTTGCTTTATATCTGCATACATTTGTGTAAGCTAACAGAAGGCATCAGATCTTTGGGGTTTTTTTCTTATAACATCTACATGAGAGTCATATTTATTAATGACCTACATGGGATCTACTTTTAGACAGACTAGTGACAACAAGTTTATTTGAAATTTTTAAAAATGACAGTGCTACAAAAAGAAAAACTATCAAGCAAATATTACGACTAGAGAAGTGTCTACAAGCCCTCTAATCTGTCCCCTAAGGGAGGAAGCCAAACCTCTGTGGCTACACTAAACAACGGTAAATTATAGATAGCTATTTTTTTTAAAAAGTGCAAGAGAGACTCTTGCCAAGAAAATCAGCATGAGGAAACTATGTATTTTGTCTTGATAGCTACCATTTGGCAAAAATGGAAAATCCTTGTTGAAACAGTGTGATGGATAGATGCACCATGAACATGGCGGGATCATGCATAATGCAGCAGAACAGATGCTAACAAGCTCACATAGGGACACTCCCATTTATTTTTCATGGGCTTGGAAAATTGATCTACAAAGTGGTCCCATGTGAGTGTCTCCTTGGCCCAACAAATCTCTAAGAGTACTTTGATTTTCTTTGCATCCAGAATGAATCTATCCATTGTGGCTATGCCTTTAATTGACAAAATGAAGAGATGGAAAATAAGCCAATTTTCTGATTAATGGGCCAATTCTCTGAATTATGGAAGACCTCTTCCAAACCTCAAATGGATCGTATGATTTCTATAGGACTAGTTTTAAAAGAGTGAATGAACAATAGGACCAAGTCTGACAATCCGGGACTGAAATGAATTGCTATGGGATTTCTTCCTAAGCTCCCCAAGCTAGAAGCACTTCTTTGCCTTCCCAAGACTCAACGCCAGAGAACGTTCTCATTATCCTACTGCGTCCATCGCTGTCATCCCCTCCCCCCTGCACACTCCTTCAAGTGCTTCAATCCTTAGAAACTACCTATATATTTGAAACTAAAACACACCAGATTGGGAGGATAAAGCACCATAGAATAGTCACCATGGAGTAAGCATCTAGATCAGGGAGTAAAAGCAAAGTGCTGCCGTCACTCCTGCTGTCGTAGTGTACTAGGGAAGCCAGCATCTGGTATGTGTGTGGATGGAGAGGTGTAAAGTGAAAGTTTCAGTTCTGAACTTCTACAAAGCTTTCCTGTAGATGTCATTCCCACAGCTTGGATCTCACACAGATAGATCCTTGGAAGGGCCATAGTGATCCACCTGGAGAAGCAACTGAAAAGGGACATGTAACCTTTATAATTGTAAATTTCACATAAATGACGGCTGGTTTGCACTGAGTTCAGGGCCTGGCACAAGGATTTTAAAACTACAATATAAAGTGCTTCTTCTTTAGGATGGCTGACTGACAGCAATTCTTTCTTTCTTCTAAAATCTCACTGAAATGACAGAAGAATAGCATCTATGATATGAGAAGATATAAGAGGATAATTCATATTGTTTTTTCTTAGGCTTATGAATATATGAATTTCATAGGCCTAAGCCTCACACAAGCATCAGAAAGAAGATATATTAACTATGTGGACAGCATTCAAAGAAAATCAGAACCATGTCAATTATGTTAGAAAATGTTAGTCTTACACAGCCCAATGCAACAGAATAGGTAAGAAATAAGATCACACATCTACAATCATCTGCTCTTCAACAAACCTGACAAAAACAAGCCATGGGGGAAGGATTCCTTATTTAATAGATTGTGCTGGGAGAATTGGCTAACCATATGCAGGAAATGGAAACTGGACACCTTCCTAACAGCTTATACAAAAATTAACTCAAAATGGATTAAAGACTTAAATGTCAAACTGAAAACTATAAAATACTAGAAGAAAACCTAGGCAATACCATTCAGGTCATAGGCATAGGCAAAGACTTCAAAAGCAATTGTGACAAAAGCAAAAATTAACAAATGGGATCTAATTAAACTAAAGAGCTTCTGCACAGCAAAAGAAACTATCATCAGAGTGAACAGGCAACCTATAGAATGGGAGAAAAATTTTGCAATCTATCCATCTAACAAAGGCCTTATACCCAGAATCTACAAGGAAGTTAAATTTGCAAGAAGAAAACCCCATTAAAAAGTAGGCAAAGGACATAAACATTTCTCAAAACAAGACATTTATGTGACCAACAAACATATGAAAAAACTTGACATCACTGATCATTAGAGAAATACAAATCAAAACCACACTGAGATACCATTTCACACCAGTCAGAATGGTGATTATTAAAAAGTCGAGAAACAACAGATGCTGGCGAGGTTGTGGAGGAATAGGAACGCTTTTACACTGTTGCTGGGCATGTAAAATTAGTTCAACCATTGTGGAAAACAATGCGGCAATTCCTCAAAGACCTAGAACCAGAAATGCCATTTGACCCAGCAATCGCATTACTGAGTATATACCCAAAGGAATATAAATCATTCTATTTTAAAGATACATGCACACATATATTCAGCACTATTCACAATACCATAGACATGGAATCAACCCAAATGTCCATCAATGATACACTGGATAAAGAAAATGTGATACATATACACCATGGAATATTATGGAGACATAAAAAGGAACAAGATCATGTGCTTTGCAGGGACATGGATGGAGCTCAGAGCCATTTTCCTCAGCAAACTAATACAAACATTTCATGTTCTCACTTATAAGTGGGAGCTGAACAATGAGAACACATGGACACAGTGAGGGGAATAACACACTGGGGCCTGTCGGGGTAGGGTGGGGGTGCAGGAAGGGAAAGCATCAAGATTAATAGCTAATATATGTTGAGTTAATACCTAGGTGATGAGTTGATAGGTGCATCAAACCATCAACTCATCAACGCGTTTACCTATGTAACACACTTGTACATCCTGCACATGTATCCCAGAACTTAAATTTAAAAAAGAAAATGACAATATTTCCCATCAGAAAAAATTGCACAAGAGTAAAATAAGCAAAATTTGGTTTAGCGAGTCATTTATACAAAGGTGATCTGAGGGTTTTAGTGACCTCTGCTATAGGCTTATTCTGGCATTTTAAATCAGTCCACCCACAGCTTCTGCTGAAAGGGCCAGGCAGGGTGGCCATGTTTGTAGCATGTACATCTGTTCCCCTTCCAGTGGCTAATTGGACCAGAGTGAACAAATCCAAAAACTGGAATACAGTCATAAAATTCCCTTTCCCAGGAAGTTGGAGTTAGGAGCTGGGAAACTGGGACAGCTGCAGCCTGATTCATTGCTACTCAAAGTATGGTCTGTGGACTAGCAGCATCCACATCATCTGGGAACTTGGTAGAAACGTGGATTCCCCATCCTAGACCTATGGAAGTATATCGGAATTTTAACGAAATCCCCAGGTGATTTCATGGACACAAAAGTCTGAGAGACATGGAGCTGGGCAATGGAAATGGGAACACTTGAAATGAAAAGTTTACAGAGTTTGACGTAGGTCTGTTTCATGCCACACGGAGCACAGACAAACCAAAGTTAAAAAGAAACATAAAAGACATGGAAAGGTCACTTTGCCAAGAGAAGAAGGAGAGCAGAACAGACCTGCAGAGAGAAGCAGAAACAAGAGGCTCTGGGGTGGGGGTCTGAGGAGTAGACCCCGCTCCTGAGCTCGTCCTGTCCATGGCCCAGGGAGGATATTCCACTTAATATCTTGATGGAAGCCCTGGCTACTTGTGGCGACTTTGCAATGAATATATCTATAGAGAAGCATTCCAGTGGATTTCCATTGCTGATCCCTGATTATTTCTATATACACTTCCTGTGTCATATAGTTTCTATCAAAACTAACAAAATTTGGGAACTTGAGCATAAAAGGGGGAATAAAGCACTTAGTATCCCCAGGATTTCAGCCACATCTGGAGTCTGATACTCAGTTTGGGTATCTCACTTCAAAAAGGGTGCTGCCATACTACATCCAGGCCTCCAAACAGCGGCACCAGCACAGTCTGAAACTATGCCTCAAAACGTATGACATGGGCAACAAAAGCAGGGATGCTGGCTTTCAGAAGAGAAGACTCTCGGGAGACATGTCGAAATGAGGGGACAGCATTTTACATATTTGAAGAATTAGTCTTGTAGAGGTCCAAGCTAGCCCAGAGGAGGCCTATAATACCTCACTAAGGAAGAATTTCCTTACAACTCCAAGAGCATAACAGCTGTCTTTTGAAGTCTCAAGCTCCCTGTGACTACAGTAAGTCAAAAGCTGAAGCCAAAGAAAAAGGGAATTTTATTCTGAGCAGAACTCTATGGCCTCTAGGGTATGCTGTACTTCTAAGATTCTCCAGTTGCAGAGCTAGGATTATGAAGGTCTTTTTTCTTCTCTTCATGAGCAGACAGAGTGCCCACTTCAAGGCTCTGAGCAATCACTGAAGCACGGATTTTTCCATTTGCCTTGTTTTCTGAGAAACTTGCTAAGTTTTTATGACAGTTTTTAAATAAGATGGTAACAATTGTGCAGAAATAAAAAGTCATTTGGAACCTAAGACAAATGGAAAAAGAGCTGTAATTTTGGAATAAGAAAGGAACGAAGCTGGTTCTGAGAGTTCTAATACAGTGGAGGATTAAAGAGTTGTTAGAGACAGAAAACCTTGGAGCCAGATTGTGAAAGCTTCTGCTTCCTACCATTTGTGATCTTGATTTTCTATTCTAATTCCTTAAAAAGTTACCCCTATTCATTATCTCATGAACACAGAAGTACAGACAGTTTCACTGTAATTTCCAGCTCACTACAAACATATGTATTACTTTATGGATCTACTTAATTTAGCAAACAGAGAAAAGCTTGCATAAGAATTTAAAAGGCAGAATGTAAAACTGAAAGGCAGGGGAAAACCCAAACAAGAGATTGTTGAAGGTCAGAATAAATTAATAGAAGAGAAAAGATGAAATAGTAGAGCAAACCAAATCACTGTAATTCAAATGCCCCTTCTCATCATAATTATGAACATAATTTTTATCTTCACCAAATAATTTCTTACGAGATTCCAAATGCCAATTTCTATTTTTTCTATGTTGTCTCTTGTACATTACAGTTCTTCTTTCCTTGGCTCTTCCATTATCTTCTTTAACCCTCTAAGTGTTCAAGATATGTAGGAAGCAGCATCTTCTGCCTCTCTTGAGGCTCTTCATACAGGGAAGGAAAATTTCCAGCTCTGAAACATGGAAATCTAGCATGCATGCTCCATGGCTTCAGAGATGCGGAGTTCAGCAAACCCACCCCAAATGAATGCAAAGAATGTGAATAATGCTACTTTGGAATTCAAGACATGCTTAATAGAAAACTTAAGAACAGTTTCTTTTCAAAAAGTGAAAAAAAAATGTATTGAGTACTTCACAGAGAAATAACAATAATAAAACACTGATGTGCCCACCACGAGGACTTAGAGGTAGAACCTACCAGGACCTCAGAAGCCCTGGAGTACCTATCACTGAAGGCATCCTCTTATAGCTCCAAAGACAGCTACTCTTTTTTCCTGATTTTTCTCTCTTGTTGCTACAGCTGTTTGTTTGTTTTAGACAGTGTCTCACCCGATCACCTTGGGCTGATCATAGCTCACTGCAGCCTTGAACTCCTGGCCTCAAGTGATCCTTCTGTCTCAGCTTCCCAAAGTGCTGGGATTATAGGTGTGAGCCACTGTGCCCAGCCAACAACTACACTTCTGAATTTTTTGGTCAGTGATACCCTTGCTCTTCATAATTTTACCACTCAAGCCTGCATCCACAAACAATATACTGTTTAATTTTCCTTGCTTATAAAATTTATATAAAGGAATTGTTTGTTCATAAAATGAGCTATTTTCTATTTTTCTGATTGATCCAGGTTAAACAGCTCTTCAGATTAATCAGTTGTCACGTGCATAGCTGTAATTCATTTCTTAACTGCTATACAGCATTCCATAATTTTAAAATTTATGTTACTGTTGGCATTTATGTGGTTTCCAGTTTTCAGGGTGTGTGTCTGTCTGTGTGTGTGTGTGCGCACGTGTGTGATCATGAATTCTTTTGTCTGTGCCTTGAGATACCTGTGTATCTCCAGATACAGACTTTCTCCAGGATATATACCCTAGATTAGAATTGCTAGGTTGTAGAATATAAACATCTTCAACTGTACGAGGTAATGCCAAAGTGATTGTACCAATTAACAGTCCCACCAGAAGTATGTAAGGGTATTGATAGGCCCACATTCTTGCTGAAACTGGTACTTATCTAACTTAAAAATTTTTGCCAATGGCTAGGTGCGAACTGGTATCTGTGGTTTCATTTGGCATTGCCCTTATTACCAACATGACTAATCACCTTTTCATGTGCTGTTGGGGTCACAGTTGTGTTACCACTTCATATCTTTCTATGTGTTGCTTGTCTCTTTCTTATTGACCTTAGGAAGTGTTTATATATTCTAGATTTATATCTTTGTCAGTTATATCTATCAAAAATTTATTTTCAAAGCTTGAATTTTGTATTTTTACCCTTTTTATGATATAAAGACTAGAGGTTCTTATTTTAATGGCAACTTTTTGATATTTTCCTCTTTTGGGGGGTCTTGATTAAGAAATTGTCCTTGCCCCAAGGTTATTAAATGTATGCCAATAAATTATTTTGAAATTTTATAGTTTGACCTTCCAAATTTAAGTTTGTATTCTACCTTGGTTGTACATACAGTCCTTACAATAGGGATCTGTTTCATTCTTTTATGAATGGAGATCAGTCTTCTCAGCTGTATTTATTAATAGTTCATTTTTATACCACTGATGTTCATTGCCCACTCAATCATCTTTCAAGTTTCTGTGTGTAGCTCTTTTTTATTCCATTCGCCTATTTGTCTAACCTGAAAGAGTACCATACTTTTTAGTTACTATTGCTTTATAATAATTTCTGGTGTCTGATAGATCAAGTCATTCTATTTAATTCTTCATGTATAACTTGCGATTTTTCATTGAGTCTGTATTCATTTACATTTACCTATATATTGACCCTTTCAATTGTTTATTTTTTGCTGTATTTTCATGAGTTCATCTGGGATCATTTTATTTTTGCCTGAAAATTTTTCTTCAATATCTGTATTGGTACAGGTGTTTTGTTGTCCAATTCTTTAGGTTTTTGTTATCTAAAGTCTTTATTTTGCTTTCACCTTTAACACTATTTTTGCTGGCTGGATGTAGAATTCTAGTTCATTCAACACTTTAAACACATTGTTCTTTTTTTTTTTTTTATCTTTTATTTTATTTGAGACAGGGTCTCCCTATGTTGCCCCGCCTAGTCTCAAACTCCTAGGCTCAAGTGATCCTCCCACCTTGGCCTCCCAAAGTACTGGGATTACAAGTGTGAGCCACTGCACTCAACCAATTATTATATTTTCTGCTGGCATTCATAATTTCCATTAATGTTCATTTGTTCATGATGGACCATCTTGTTCATTTGAAAATAATGTTTCTTATATCTGACTGCTTTAAAAAATTTTTTAAGATTTCTATTTATGGTTTGATTTGTATTTATTGCTTGGCTTTGTATTGTTTATTATTTTTCATTATTAGAATGTTTTCACATATGATCTTTTCAAATATTGCTTTTACCCCAGTCTTGCTTCTGTCTTTCTACAATTAAAAAACACCTTAGAAGTTTTTTTGTGTTCTTATGCTTTTTCTGTATTTTCTATTCTTTATTTCTCTTTATGCTTCAGTATGGATATTTTCTGTTGACCTATTTTCTTTCTTTCTTTTTATAAGATGAGGTCACACACTCTCTCTTACTATATTGCCCAGGTTGGTCTTGAACTTTTGGGCTCAAGCAATTCTCCAGCCTCAGCCTCCTGAGTAGCTGGGACTACAGTGTGCTCCACCATGCCTGGCTGATCTATTTTCTATTTCATTAATTCTTTCTTCAGCTGTGTTTAATCTGTTGTTAAACCTATTTAATAAGTTCTTACTTTTAGTTATTGTATTTACAAGTTTATTGTTTTTAAAGATTCCAATTCTTGCTGAAATTCTTTTTCTCACTCTGTGTATTCTTCAGTATATAACCTAAGTTATTTTAAAATCCATGTTTAATAACTTCAATAATTGAATCTCCTGTAGGTCTGCTTATTTGGCCTTTTGTTTCTCTCTCCCTTCCTCCCTCCCTCCCTCCCTCTCTTGCTTTGGCTAATTATCCCCTGGCTTGTCTGGTAATTTTTTGTTGAATGCCAGATGTTATATATAAAAAATTAAGAAATAGATTCTGAATGGCATTAATTATTTCAGAGAAAATTCACTTTCGCTTGTAGCAACATTAAAGATGGGATCAAATAACTTTATTAGGGAATGAACTATTTTGAATTTCTATTTCTTTGTGAGGGCTGGACTGTTTCTAGTTAGGTCTTTGGCCTACAATGTGGATCTTCAAAGATCTTATGTGAAGCCTTGGGTTGGTCATCAAGGGCCATTCTTCTTTGACAGGTCCTAAATTCTGATTTTTTCTCCTAGCCCCATAACAATGGCAAAAGCTCTGCTCAATTTCTCATGTTACCGCTATTCTCTGTATTCTTCTTTTAGCCTGCTGTTTATGAATTAGCAAATGCTGAAAGAGGAGGAGTGACACACTGAGTGTCAGGTTTATCTCTTTTCATTTTTCATTCTTACTTAAGATCTTAGCCCCTAGAATCCTCATTGCCTTAATATTTAGCTGATGCCCTCAAATGAATTGTTGTTTTTTATCCAGTTTTCTTAGTTATTCCTAGCAGTAGGTTTCTGATAAATCTAGATGTTCATAGCTAGAGCTTCTCATATTAACTTTATAATTAGTTTGCCAGGCTTAATGGAAAAAAACATGAGATTTTAATTAAAATATTATTGAACTGTTACATCTGTTTGGGGAGAATTAATGACTTTATAACATTAAGACTTCCTATTAATGAACTTTGTATATCTTCTTTTAGGTCATCTTTCAATCTTTAATGTCTTTCCCTTCTTTTTGTTTTTTAGTTTTTTTTTTTAAGACAGGGTTCAACTATGTTGGTCAGGCTGGTCTCAAATTCCTGACCTCAGGTGATCCGCCCGCCTCAGCCTCCCAAAGTGCTCGAATTACATGCATGAGCCACCAGGCCCAGCTCTTTTTTTTTTCTTCTTTCAATAGAAACAGGTGCTGACTCTATTGCCCAGGCTGGTCTGGAACTCCTGGTCTCAAGTTATCCTCCTGCCTTAGGCTCCCACAGTGCTGGTATTACAGGTGTGAGCTACTGCACCCAGCCAACGTCCATTTTTAGTTTTCTGTATAATGGGCTTGGACACCTGTTAGATTTATTCATGGTTATTTTACATATATATTACTATTATAATTTACACATTTTAACTGCATTTTCTAGTTAGCATTACTGAGATATATTGATTTTGTGTTACTACTTGTAATTTATAGATTATCTTGCATTTTCTCTGGACGACTATATCATCTGCAAATAGAGTATAATTTAAAAATTTTTAATCCCTACATATTTAAAAAAATCTAATCTTACTGCTTTAGGATATTATTATGCTGTCAGATTGCTATCTAGGATATCTAGCACAATGTTTAATAGAAGTAATGGTAGTGTTGCACACAGGCTGGAGTGCAGTGGCACGATCTTGGCTCACTGCAACCTCAGACTCCTAGGTTCAGGCGATTCTTCTGCCTCAGCCTTCCCAGTAGCTGGGACTACAAGTGCATGCCACCATGCCAGGCTAATTTTTTTTGTGTTTTTAGTAGAGATGGGGTTTCACCATCTTGGCCAGACTGGTCTCGAACTCCTGACCTCATGATACACCGACCTTGGCCTCCCAGAGTGCTGGGATTACAGGCGTGAGCCACCGCACCTGGCCAGGAATTCAACTTTTCCTTATATTTTTGCTAAGAAGTTTTGTTGTGGAAACATATTGAATTTTATTGAAAACTTTTTCTGTTTTTTTTTTTCTCTTTTGCTTTGGTACTGTGTTGAATGAAACTAATGATTTTAAATATTTAACCAATCTTTCATTTATTATATAATTACCAATTGGCCATGAAATGTTATTTTTGTGATATACTGCCAAGGCCATTTTGTTAATATTTTGTTTAGACTTTTCACGTCTATATTTGTGATTGAGTTTGACCTGTAATCTTTCTTTCTTGTGCTATACTTGTCTACTATAGAAATAAGACTCCATAAAATGAGGAGTATTTTCCTTTCTCTATTATATAGAATTTGTATATAAGAATGATGTGTTCTTTGAATATTTGGTTGAATTTGCCTATTTTATCCATCAGAGTTCAATCAAGAAAGCAAATCATTGCATACTATGTAATAAAAGTAATTTCTTATAGAAATTAAATCTTACATAATTGCAAGAGGAGCTGGAAAAATAAGGTACAGAAAAGGGATTTGGAGGATTAGAGCAAAGTCACTGATCAGCACTCTGATGCAATGGGATGTGTGGACAAGTTGGAGTTGGCGGGGAAACCCAAGAAGCCAGGCATTCCCTGCTTCCCAAGTGGGGAGGAGCATCCAGCGGACCAGGCAGGGAAGTTTATGGAAGGATGCTGCGTCTGTCTGGTGGTGGGTCTGGAATCACCAAGGGTGCATCAGGGCCAACACTCAGGAAAAAGAGACTTAGGAAACACTAAGGAAGGGACAGTGGGGACAATCTGCAGGCTGGCAGCAACCACCACCAGGAAAAGTGAGGATGAGCTGGTACCAGTGCATCTGTCTTTTGCTGCATCTAACCACAGTGACCAACTATATCCCAATGACATGCAGGGATGAAAGTCTGGAAACAGTTACAGCTTCTCTGGCTCAAACAGTACAAAGCAGCCAGGCATGGAAAGCCTGGTGTTTTCCTTGTTGCTAGCATGTGGCCTCTAGCTGCAGAAACCCTGTCAAGTTCCAAACAGGAAAGTTTGGAATTCCTGCTTCGGAATGAACCAAGGCAGAAAAGAATTTCTCATTTAAAGACTTAAAGAATGAAGAGGAAATAAAAAGTAAAAGAAAACAAAGCAAAACATAAAATCTTGCCTGTCACAGCTGCTTAAATTGACTAGATATTTTGTTTCTTTTAGCCTTTTGTTTGTTTTGCTTGTAGGTGTATATGTGTTTTCTAAGGATTTATAATTTAGTAATGATCACACAATAATTTATTCTCATGAAAAGGACATCAGTTAGAAATCAAGGCTAATAGTTGGACTGAAATCATGTGGTTTCAAAAGAATACAGTATATTTAGCCTTTACTAGATGCTAGAAAAGAGGCCAGAATGCTCATTTTAGATGTAGATGACATTTAGTCATGGAATTTCAATCAGGCATTGTGCAAAATGAGACCCTGAGAGTTAGGGAGTAAAAGCATTCAGTCTGGAAAAAACATGAATCAAGTTTTTACATGAAAATGCTGTTTTAAAAACTTGAATTTTTAAAGAAAAGAAGACATTACTGGTAAAAATGCAAAGTTGCAAGAAGAAGATATCTCTGCAGCGTGGCTTGTTGATTAAAAAACACAAAGTGCGTTTTTTCTTTAGTCCAACCAGGAGGTGGTGGACAGCCTAGTCAAGGACTTAGCAGGATCCCAGTTTCTAAGGTACCAGAGTCATTAAACAGGAAACAAGGATTTTCTGGTTCAAAGATAATGGTATGTTATGGGTAGCTGTGATCTCGTATCATTTCTTTTTTCATCATTGAAACCCTACAAGAAGGAGGTGCTAAAATACAAAAATGTAATTTAAACCCAAAAGTGAGCTTTTGGAGGAAGAAAAAATATTCCCACTTAGGGAAAGAAAACTTTGTTATTTTTCTGAGGTCAGTTCACTCAGCAGAAATAGATAAGTCTTCTGATCCTCTAGGATATTAATTGTCAATGAAAGCAAAACTGAATATAGAAAAATCTAAAGTAGCTGGGTGAGGTGTCATACTGAATAATTAATATCCACAAACCTCAAGTCATCCTCCCCAGCACCAAATTTTTACCATAATTCTTATAAAGTATCCATTTGAAAGCAGGTACTTCAATTTCTTTTTATTCTGATGTCTGGAATCACCAAAGTCCAAGGAGTTGAGAAATGAAAAATAAACAAAGGGACTAGTTAATGCATAAACTGAATGATTCAAAGCCCCCAAAATTCAAAGTCACTATATCAGGTTGTGTTATCTCTAATAACAATACTTTGGCTGTAAGAAAAATATTTAATTAGAACACCATGTGAAATTTTAATTTATAAAGTTAGAGTTGTAGATGAAAAATTATTTTTTAAAGAGCTACAACGCTGGGCACCATGGCTCATGCCTGTAATCTAATATGTTGGGAGGCTGAAAGCAAATCAATTCATTTTGCAAAATTACCAGCATGACTTTGCTTGAGGCCAGGAGTTCAAGACCAGCCTGGACAACATTGGTGACCCTCATCTCTACAAAAAATAAAAATAAAAAATTTAGCCAGGCATGGTGACCTGTGTCTGTGGTCCTAGTTACTCTGGAGGCCGAGGCAGGGGGATAGCTTGAGCCCAGGAGTTAGAGGCTGCACTGAGCTATGACTGTGCCATCACACACTCCAGCCTGGACAACAGAGTGAGACACAATCCTCTCTCTAAAAAAAAACAGGAACATCAGCAAACTTGACAAATAATTTTGGTTCAACTCTAGCACTGCCTTAGACTATAATTAACTACTTAACCAGGCATACAATGAAATGTTTATGTTTTCTGGTAATTTTATTTAAATAATTAGAAGAAATTCATTGTTACCTATAATGAAAATAAATCAGTCAATTTACTTAAAATCTTGTATTTGAAAATACATACAAATTCTGTGGGGGAGAAGGACAGTAATAACTGAGAAACCCTGAAGCCTCCCGTGTAATATTTTTAAAATAAAATGTTTTCATTCAAAGATTTAGAAAAAAAAAACCTATCTAATTCTGAAGAAATCAGTTTCTAAATTACATTTTTCATTGATTCATCACAATTCATTTTGCAAAATTATCAGCATTGTACCATGCCAATGAGAGTTAAATGCCTACACTGTATCTGAACAGTATCGTAATATTCTAATAATTTCATGAAATTGACATAAACGTTCTGTCCAGATCAAAGAAATTACTTTGTAACTGACCATTGTGATTGTCTGCTTCAACCTCTAACTACTTCTGGGGCTGCAGGAACAACAAAAACTAAAATCTATTTGTATTGACTACTGAAGACAACACAATTTACAAAGCACTATCGTCCCAATTTTGGTTTCTAATAAGTTACCTAGTGATTCTCCCAGTACTCTTACTTGAAAATAAGATGGCAATGAGACTGCTTGAAAGAATAAACAAAAGCACAACTACAGATCTGTCTCCAGGCATTGAGTAGGTGATTAGTCGTAGAGATTGTGGAACCAAAACCTATAGTTTTCCTCTACTTTTGGAAAAAAAGATACTGTCCATTGACATAGTTCATTCTTCTTGACTTTCCTTTTAATTCCAGTTTTCACTCAGTCAGCTCCATGTGGTGTGATGGGTCCAGGGCCCTTTGTTGCCATAATGGGTTAGCTGACAGGAGAGAATGGGGCTTCTCGACAACCCCATCAAGGGGCTGTGTTCCATGGGAGGGCATATGAAAGCTTTGCTCCATTTCCTGGGGACAGGAGCCCTTATCACTGGATACTGGAATCCAGCAGCCTTGCTCGATGCCCATTCCACATAAATGGGGCTCCTTACTCCATGAAGTTGGTTGCACTGACCCTATACAAAAGACAAAAGAAATTTCAGTATTCATATCATTCATAACACTTGGCAAGAGAAATCATAAATGGCAGAACTGGCCTGAAACACAAATATAACCCATTTTCAAACTACTCTAGACACATTTTCTTTTTCTTTCTTTCTGTCTGTCTTTATACAGGGTCTCACTCTGTCACCCAGGCTGGAGTGACACCCAGGCTGGAGCACAGTGACACAATCACAGCTCACCACAGCCGCTTCCTCGGGGTCAGGTGATCCTTCCACCTCAGCCTCCTGAGTAGCTAGGACCACCCGACTGATTTTTGTATTTTTATTAGAGACAGGGTTGCCATGTTGGCCAGGCTGGTTTTGAACTCCTGGGCTCAGGTGATTCACCCACCTCACCTCACAAAATGCTAGAATTACAGGTATGAGCCACCGTGCCCCACTCTGGGCCCAATTTTTTGAAAATTAAATAGGCCAGTACAGTAGCTCATGTCTATAATTCCATCACCTTGGGAGGCTGAGGTGGGAGGATGGCTTGCACCCAAGGGTTCAAGACCAGCCTGGGTAACATAGGGAGACTCTATCTCTACATAAAATAAAAAATTAGCTGGGCATGGTAGTGCACGCCTGTGGTCCCAGCTACTTAGGAGGCTGAGGTTGGAGAATCGCTTGAGCAATGAGCCATGACTAAGCCACTGTACTTTAGCCTGGGTGACAGAGTAAGACCTTGACTGAAAAGAAGTTTTTAAAAATTAGAAGAGCCTTGGTTGGCATCTTAAATCTTTTTAATTAAAATAGTCTTAGTTAATTGAGATGATTTAAAGAACTGTACTACCTGACACATTGCTCTTCAGCTTTTACTGTGTACTTCCTGTCTCCCCATCTGGACCACAAATGACTTAAGAGTAGACAGAGCCCAGGATTTTTTTGGTTTTTCTTTCTGAAATGGAGTCTCACTATTTCAGCCAAGCTGGAATGCAGTGTTGCGATCTCAGCTCACTGCAACCTCCACCTCCCAGGCTCAAATGATCCTCCCACCTCAGCCTCCTGAGTAGCTGGGACTACAAGTGTGCACCACCATGCCAGGCTAATTTTTGTGTTTTTTGGTAGAGGTGTTGGCCAAGCTGGTCTCTAACTCCTGATCTCAAGTGATCTGCCTGCCTTGGCCTCCCAAAGTCCTGGGATTACAGGTGTGAGCCACCATACCTGGTCTGAGCTCAGATTTTAGATGTATTTGTTTTCCTTTCCCCTGGCATGGTCAGCTGCCCCTAGCATATGCTCTGCACTTAACCTGTGTCAGCTGATGTTG
This sequence comes from Sapajus apella, assembly GCF_009761245.1. NCBI lineage: Eukaryota > Metazoa > Chordata > Mammalia > Primates > Cebidae > Sapajus > Sapajus apella. Next base: position 2,543,330 of record NW_022437027.1, read on the forward strand.
GCTGAGCTCAACGAAGATGGTTTTATGGAACTACACTAGTATTGCATTTTAATACGTTTTTCAGGAGCAGAGAAGAAATTGACTCAGAGCCAAACTTGATCTTCTGTTTAATTCCTCACTTGACCTCCCCACACCCCAATCTCTATGCGCACTTTCACCCCAGGCATTTATGAGACAGCTGGACATGATCGGGGATGTGATCAGTCCTTCTGGGAGACAGTTATATGAGTGACCCACAGAGAATGGGTCAAATTGTTTGCAGTACAGTGCGGGGGTGAGGGGGGGACAATACAGCAGTAGCAGAGAGAGACATTCTAACATATTCCTGAGTATTCAGCTAGCTGTAACAAGTCCTTAGTTCTTTTCTAAGTTTAACCAAATTCCTGGCAAATTATTGTGCTCTTAGCTTGCAAAACTGTATTACTTGTGCCTCTATAGTGGATTACCATTATAAGAATGAATTGTGTTTTTAGCTGCTCAAGGAAAAGTGGTAACTAGGAGATATTCCATTACTTTTTAATAGTGTTACCCATAACGATAAACACTGAAACAAATTTTTGAAAATGCTGAATTTTTCATCAGGGGAAAGTAATGATCCATATAGAAAACTGTTACTTATTGTAGTTTTCACATTCAATTCTTAAGTGTACCTTAATATCCAGGCCTTCTTCAAATTAGGTAACAAAGTTGTACTGAATTCAGTATTTGGGGTTTCATGGCAACATAGGTATGAGAAGGGAATTTAGAGCAAGTTTTCCAAAATAAGAAGCCTATGTTCTTTCCAGAAAGAAGTCTGAGGAGGAGTTTGCGGTAATAAGCATATTGAAGAAGGAAAAAATATGGAAAATATAATTAGAGTTGATATTTCATGAGCTCCTTTCATTAGCAGAGGTACTGTTTTTGTTGGCTAAACGTTTCTCTAAACCTTTCCAAAGGCTCATGACACAAAGGCATGGTCAAAAATGCCTTTGGCCTGTGATGCAATGTCCTCTGGCCTGTGAAACAAAACTCAAACTGAGACCCAAACCCAAAAGGTTGATCGTAACGCAACTCTTGGAAAAAGTATTATGTGAAAGGGTATCTGAGTTCATTTCTCTCCAAAGTAGACTGAGTTCCTGAGAACCGGGGTTGGTTTTATGGCCTCTCCACCAGTGGCTTGGCTGGACTTCACAGACAGCCAGGCGTCTGGCTAAGGTCAGGCCCCTGATAAGACCAGAATACTCTGAAATCCCCAGGACAATCCTCACATCAACTTAAATTCACAGAAACCCTTCCCACTAGACGGATTGAACATGGAACATGTTTTCTTGAAACCATTTAGAACTTAACTGGGACTACTGCAGCTACCAGTATAGATCCTGGACCCAAAGAATGATCTCAAAACTCAGTTCAAATCCAGGAGTCACCCATTGTATTCTTGCTCAAAGTGCAAGGACATGGGCTGCTCTGTGACTAGAGTTCTGAGTGAACATGTTAGCTTCATGTAAGACACAACTCAAGTGCAAATAAGGTCCATGGCATTTCAATACAGCCCAGCTACTCACAGAGCTTATGCAATTTAGTTATGTTTTGTGTGTGTGTGTGTGTGTGTGTGTGTGTGCGTGTGTGGTTAAATGAGACTTTTGACTGAAAAACAGTAAGGAACTAAGTAAAAGCAACCATTCACCAGGAGCCAGGGATAAAAACTGACCAACATCTGCTGCATGACCATCCTCACCAGCCTCCGGTTGACTCCCAATCCTGAGGTCTTGGTGTTCCTTTATAACCACAAACTGCAGACAACAAAAAGGACACAGAGAGGATATTGTTATCATTCACAAATGATCTCAACATCATTGAATCAAAGTCTATGGCTTTACAATATTCATCGTATGTAAAGTGAAAGTCAGAAGAAAGGCCCTGTGAAGTTTGTCTTTCTAGCTAAAGAGAGATTCAGCATTCATTGAAGAACGTTGTGTTACTTTCTCTCAAAGCAACTAGGCACTACCAATATGTTAACTGAAGAATCTATTCTAATTCTGGAATCTCAGCTTTTAGGGTCATGGATCCCTGAAGGCCACTGATTTACCACAAGCAATCCAAGAATCCCTAAGTATTCTTTGCCCATAGGCCAGACAAATAATATCTCATATATGTATGTGCTACAACTTTTCATACACACACGCACACACACATTTATAACACTCATTTAAACATGCTACCAAGTTCTGAGTAATTTGGGGCCATTAAAGGTACTAATAACTACTAGTGCAATGACAATTTCGCAAGCTGGTTGAACAGCCTGGGGACCCAGAATTTTAATAGGGAGGAACAGAAAACAACATTTCTCTTCAAGTCAACAAAATGATTACTTTTGTCATTATTTGTATTATCAAAAATTGATTGGGCACTTGCAATGCAGGCTGACCAGAGATCACTGGCTCACATTCACTCTAGATAGATTAGATATTAAAACAGATCCATGCTACAAGGAAAGGAAAGAAGTAACCGCATACAGCAGGACAAAGGACATCATTTGGTGAAGTCCTTCCTTGTCAATCAGTAACCAGTACAAGGACTGGCCCGAAGTTTTGGCTGATCAGTCTCCATTGGTTCAGAAATGGGCCCTCCACAGAAAGGAGTGTGCAACTCAGAAACAACAGAAAGAGGAGTAGAAAAAAAAACTCTTTGTCCATATTTTCCTTTGAGAAAGGTGTAGAAAGGGATGATGAGTGGGGCCAATTAGGGAGAAGACAGGGAAATGTTGATAAGGGAAGGGTGAATCCAGACAACATGCATTTTCATTTTCTTATTTTTTACAATACTAATCATGCTTCATCTTGTCCTCATTAATGATCTCCTGCAGCAACACATTGCAAAATCAACACAGGATCCACTGTTTAAAGACACATGCCCATTATTTCTGTCTCAAGCCAAAATTCAACCCTCTGCACTGCAAGTTTTCTAACCTCATGCCTCTCTGCCAGAGGAACATAGGTCCCGGAATTCTGGGCTGAGGTGGGAAAAGCAGCTGATGGAACCAGATTTGTTTCTGCTGCTGCTTCCTCTAGTTTGAGCGTTCAGCTCTCCCCGACCCCCACTGATAACTGTAGCAGCAGCTGCTGTCAATGACAGTTATGAAGGATGTAGGGGACTGAGCTCAGCAGCCCCAGGCCTCCTAACATAGTTCAGAGCCAACAAGTTGCTCATGACAGCAGCAAATGCTTTTGATTTTTTAATAGGCATACACAGATTGTGTTTCTCCTTCACTCCCATGATGATGACTTAATGAGATAAATTAAACCTGCTATTCAAAACCTGAATGAAATATCATGTAGCCTGACAAGTAAAATCTGGGTAACTTAGAAGTTCAGAAAGTCATGAAGCCTCAAAGAACCAAGCACATTCTACAGCTAAGTTCTCCAAGAATCACACACGGGTGGAGTTGATGAAGACTGAAGGGACCTTAAAGATAATCTAATCCAAACCCCTTGTACTGAGGGGGAAGCAGAGGTCTGCATAGGTTAAAGAATTTTATGTAGATAACCAATTGGTGGGGGAGTAAGACTAGAACTCACATTTCTTCTTCTCATGTCTCACTCAGTCACTCAGGCTGGAGTGCAGTGGTGCTACCATAGCTCACTGCAACCTTGAACTCTTGGATTCAAGTGACCCTCCTGCTTCAGCTTCCTGAGTAGCTGGAACTACAAGTATGCACCACCACACCCAGCAAAGTTTTTTAAATTTTTTTAAGAGATATGATCTTGCTACGTTGTTCAGGCTGGTCTCAAACTCCTGGCCTCAAGCAATCCTCCTGCCTTGAGGAGGCCTCCCAAACACAGGGATTACAGGTATGAGCAACCTCGCCCAGCTTCTATTTTTTTTTTTTTTTTTTTTTTTTTTTTGCCCTCAAACTTGAGTCCAACCAAAAAAATAAGGAAACACTGAAAGCCTATTACAGGGAGGAACAGATGATCACCTGGTAGTCAAAAGCACAGTCACAGGAAGCTACTTTTTGGGAATTCACAGTGAGATGGGAGCTAGGAGTAGGGGGAATGAGGTGGGAAGGACCCCAAACATTGTCTTTGCTCCTCCATAACCTCTGCCTGTTAGAGCTTCCCTAAGGATTCAATCGTCCATGAATCTGCCACATATGCCAGTCTCTTCCACAATACATACCACAAATAATGCCAACAGCATCCACTGAATCAGTCGTTGACTCTGACAGGTTTCTGGCAATGGAGATTCCCTTAACTGATTCAAGAATGTGTAGCCTGTCTCAAGACTGCCCTCTAGTGTTCCAAGACCAATTACTGAAGTGGATGATTTATGAAGCATCTTGAACTTCCCAAACCTCTGTGCTTTTTGGAAAATATTTAGGATCGTCAGATAAAATACAGAACCCAGTTAAATTTAACTTTGAATTTAAACTTGAACTTTCAGTATAAGCATGAATTTAACTAGGCATTCTATATTTTTGTTTGTAATCTGGCAACTATTTTGCTACTGAAATTTAGGGAGTTGAACTGTGTATGAGAAAGAAATATTAAGAAAATTAGAGCTTAACGCAGTGGCTCATGCCTGCAATTCCAGCACTTTGGGAGGCCAATGCAGGTGGATTGCTTGAGCCCAAGAGTTTGAGATAAGTCTGGGCAACATGGTGAAACTGTCTCTACAAAAAAACAAAACAAAAATTAGCTGGGTGTGGAAGGTGTGTGCCTGTAGTCCCAGCTATTCAGGAGGCTGAGGTGGGAGGATCGCTTAAGTCCAGGAGATCGAGGCTTCAGTGAGCCATGGCTGGACACTGCACTCCAGCCCGGGTGACAGAGCTAGATCCTGTCTCAAAAAAAGAAAAAAAAGAAAGAAAAGAAGGATATGAACAGACACTTCTCCAAAGGAGACATTTATGCAGCCAGCAAACATTTTAAAAAGCTCATTATCACTGGTCATTTGAGAAATGCAAATTAAAACCACATTGAGATACCATCTCATGCCAGTTAGAATGGCGATCATCAAAAAGTCAGGAGACAACAGATGCTGGAGAGGATGTGGAGAAATAGGCACTTTTACACTGTTGGTAGGAGTGTAGATTAGTTCAACCATTGTGGAAGACAGTGTGGCGATTCCTCAAGGACCTAGAAATAGAAATCCATTTGACCCAGCAATCCCATTACTGAGTATATACCCAAAGAATTGTAAATCATTCTATTATAAAGATGCATGCACACGTATGTTTATTGCAACACTGTTCACAATAGCAAAAACTTGGAACCAACCCAAATGCCTATCAATGATAGACTGAATAAAGAAAATGTGGCACATATACACCATGGAATACTATGCAGCCATAAAAAAGGATGAGTTCATGTCTTCATAGGGACATTGATGAATCTAGAAACCCTCATTTTCAGCAAACTAACACAAGATCAGAAAAACAAACACTGCATGTTCTCACTCATAAGTGGGAGTTGAACAATGTGAACACATGGGCACAGGAAGGAGAACATCATACACCAGGGACTGTCGGGGTGGGGAGCTAGGGGAAGGATAGCGTTTGGAGAAATACCTAATGTAGATGACAAAGTGATGGATGCAGCAAACCACCATGGCATGTGTATACCTATGTAACCTGCATGTTCTACACATGTACCCCAGAACTTAAAGGACAATTTAAAAAGAAAAAAAGAAACAGCACCAAAAAGGTAAAATTAATAAAAGAAATTAGAAGCATAATCTTGGGTTTTTAAGACATCTAACTGGAATGTATCAACTAAAAATATGGAAAGTCTTCACATAACACATACAAATCTAAGTTATAGAATCTACATGAAAGAAAATTTCAAAAATTTATTGTGCCATTAAATTATGGCATTATTATAACTCATCTGATTCCTTTAATTAGCAACACAGTTCCCACACCCTCCCACCCAGGACCTCCCTAGCTGATGTGGTCTTGGCTAACATTGACACCACCTGGAAGCTATAAGATTCCAATCATTCTGAACTCAGTGAAAAATTAGAAAAAAAAATGAACAGGGGTTGATATCAAGCCAATTCCTTGCTTCATCTGCTTTGGTCACATTACCCAAGGTTGAGGGCAGGAGGACATCCCAGCCTCACTGTCAGCAGGCCTGCGACTGCTCACATCTCTGTTCGACTCCTCATAAGGATTCTTTGGATTTTTCGATAGCAGCTTCTGAGTCCTGTGATAAAGTCAAAATTTGAGACAATCACACAACAAAACAAAACACTCAGCCCACTCAGTGATGGTCAGGGACAACTGTTTTTGCTACTAAAATTTAGGCACTTGTGTGGGAAAGAAGAAATACAAAGATAACTAGGAACATAACTTTAGATGTTTAAGGCATTATTTTCTGCAAAACTCAAAATACTTTCCAGGTAGTGTTTCATTCTTTCCAAGGGTCTGTGAGATAGACGGTGTATGTGTGTGTGTCCGTGTGTCTGTGTGCTTGTGCGTGTGTGTGCGTGTGTCCGTGTGCTTGTGCGTGTGTGTGCACGTGCCCATGCACGCTGGGGATTAGCTTTGCATTCATTCATTTACAGGTATCTATTGAGTACTAATTATGCCCCAGGCACTGTCCTAGTACTGATGATATAGCAGCGAAAAAACAACTTACTAATTTTGCAGAAAGGAGTGGGGCAGTCTGTGGAAAAAATATCTCAGCAACTGTGTGAGGCAGACTATGTTAGTTCCATTTACAAGTGAAGCCATCGGGGCTTGGAAATGGCAGTGACTCACCTCAGGCACACAGCTACTAAGGGTGGTGTAAGAAGTGTGTCATCATGACACAAAGCCTAGGCTGCTCTTACTGGCCCACTGCAATCCCTCATTCATAAAGAAATTAGAGGCAAAAACAGAAGGAGTGGATTGACCCAAGATAAGAAAGTCTCATAGTTGCCAAGCCAGGAAACACACTAGGTATCTTGCTTCCAAATCCAGTTTTTTAGAGTACTGTCTTATTTGACATTCAGCACAGAGTCTATGCAGGGCATGGTGCCATTCACTAGGGGTGGGGATGGGGAGATTTAGCATGGAGATGGAATCCTGTCCTCAAAGCAATAGCCTCTAGAAGGGGAGACAGATGCATCTGTGAGATTTCTACAACAGCACCACTGTCCTGGGGCAGATGGGCAGCTTAATTGCCTATAGGAATGCAACTCTCTGTTAAAAGCCCTATCCAGACATCCCAGGGAGAGTGATAAGGATGGGAGGGGCTGCTGTGAATCTGCCACCACAGATAGTATCAGGAGATGGTATGGGTTATTATATGTTTTAATCAAAGGCTTCAAAGAAAAAAATTGAAGCAAGTGGCTAATAAAAACAATTAAAAAGTTATAAAGTTACAAAGTTAAAATTTGTACCAGTTAGAATGGCTACTAATAAAAAGTAGAAAAAAAATAACAGATGCTGGTGAAGTTTTGGAGAAAAGGAAACACTTATACACTGTTGGAGAGAGTGTAAATTAGTTCAACTACTATGGAAAGTGGTATGGTGGTTCTTCAAAGAGTTAACTGCAGAACTACCGTTTGACCCAGCAATCCCATTAATGGATATATACCCAGAGGAATATATATCATTCTACCATAGTGAATTTTCATTGCAGCCCTGTTCACAATAGCAAAGACACAGAATCAACCTAAATGCCCATCAATGACAGACTGGATTAAAAAAGAATGTGGCACATATACACCATGGAATACTATGCAGCCATAAAAAGAAATGAGATCATGTCTTTTCTGGGAACATGGATGGAGCTGGAGGCTATTATCCTCAGCAAACTAACACAGAAACAGAAAACCAAATATCATATATTCTAAGTGGGAGCTAAATGATTGGAACTCCGGAACACAAAGAAGGGAACAACATACACTGGGGTCTACCTGAGGGTGGAGGTGGGAGGAGGAACAGGAACAGAAAAGATAATTATTGGGTACTGGGCTTAATATCTGGGTGATGAAGTAATCTGTACAACAGACCCTGGTTGTGCAAGTTTACCAGCGTAACAAACCTTCACATATACCCCTGAACCTAAAATAAAAGTTAAAAACCCCACAAAAAACAAAGTTTTAGTTTGTGATGAAATACCTCCTGTTGATTTTCTTGCAAGGAGTCCTTCCAAAAAATCACATTTTGTAAACTAATAATATTACAATATTTGAAAAATGTATTTAGTTTCACAGTCTTTTCTGTTTTGTCTTGTTTTGTTTTTGAGACAGAGTCTCACTCTGTCGCCCACACTGCAGTGCAATAGTGCAATCGTGGCTCATTGCCATCACTGCCTCCCTGGCTCAAGTGATCCTCCCACCTTAGCCTCTGAGTAGGTGGTGCTACAGCTGTATACCACCATTCCTGGGTAATTTTTTGTATTTTTAGTAGAGGCAGGGTTTTGCCATAGTGCCCAGTTTGGTTCAAACTCCTGGGCTCAAGCGATCTGCCCGCCTCAGCCTCCCAAAGTGCTGAGATTACAGGCATGAGCCACCATGTCCAGCTCACAATCTTTTGAGAGACACAGAAGACAAACAGTATCAAACAAGCTAGGTAAGACAGGCAAGGAATGGTATAAGGGAGGAAATAACTGATTTTAACCTTTAAAGAAAAATATTTAGCACATCTAACTTAAAAACTCAATGCTAGAGCTACGTTTGTTGGTACAGTTGAGTGTGACATGGCAACATTTAGTCTAGTAGTTTTAATTGGACCTTGTCAGAATGGATCTATAGTACAAAGGTAGTTATGCACATAGCTGAAAGTTTGCGGAGAGGTAAGCAGCTATACTGATAAGAACTGTTAGGTAAATAACCACAGATTCGCTCAGAAAAAAAATTTACAACTCTGGATGCATTTCAGTGAAAAGAAAAAGAAAGGGTTCTGATGCACGTTCTTTTTGGAGGAATAGTCCTTTCATTTCTGATTTTAGGTATAAGAATCTGAGGCTGAAGATATATACTGTTATATGTATGTGAGGTCTACAGTCAGCTTTCAGCTGAACTGGTCTTTGAATTCCAAGTTTAAAAAGCCAGCAATCTGCCATTAGCTTTCATTCCAGATCTGGACACGCTATGTCACGTCACAACAAATAGGAAAAAATAATAATTATGGCATGCATGAACTTAAGTTTCTCATTTCCATTTTTTTCCTGTCTTTTGGCAATGGTCCAAGGGATGAAGCATTGATCATTCACTATTCTTTCTATACATATCCAAGATATTGATTAAACACCAGGCTAAAAAGTGCAATGTTATCAATGGACTACTGAATTAAAATGTCAAGTTTGTGCCTAAGAATCTTGTCTCTCAAGAAGTGGTAGACAAGGGCTTAGAGCATACAGCTGTTTTGAGGGAATATTACAGTTCATAGAAAATCAAAATAACAACAGATGGCATTTATTCATTTCTATATGCCAGACCTACATAAAAGCCTTTACTTAGGTTAACCCAATTAATCTCACAATAATCCTTGAGGTAAGTACTATTCTTGTTTCTACTTTATAGCAAAGGAAATTAATGAACAGAGGTTGGGACATATGCCTGATGTTATTTAGACACTAACTTGGGATTGAACCTGTATAACCTGATTCCAGAGCCTATGCTCTTAACCACTATAGTAGGATGCAGCAGGATCTCAGATAAGTGCATCTTGGCTGATATGTTGAATTTTCCAGAACACAAGACAGTTGCCACTTGAGTGGTTGTGTAGTACCAGTAAATGTGGTTAAATTTTTATCTACAGATGGTGGCAGATATTTTGTACATTCCCAGAGAATTGGGACCTATTAGCCAAGTGAGTCTTAGGTCCTCCAGCCATGAAATGATAAGATTAAACTGGATAATTCCATAAAGTCCCCTTCAGCACTAAAGTTTAATGATTCACTGATTTTGTACAGCAGAAACTATAACAGTATATAAAATGCTTTTCGATATTGACGATAATAGAGGATGCTGTCCTACTTTCTAAGAAAACAGAAAATGAGCAAACAGTGTAATGCCTATACCTTCACCCTAATGTAGTGTTATTTTTAAAGAATTATATGTATAAATGTTATTGTTCCATAGTTTTTAATTGTTAACTTGAAATTATTAAAAGCACAAAATCTGACAACCAGAATTTCCTTCCAAGTTAGGGAAGATATTAATTTTCTTTTACAACATTAATATTTTGTGGGAAATGGCAGGTAGCCATGAAAAATTATGCAGGCTATGGGAGGAGCATATAATATTAAATGAAGAAAGTAGAATGCAAAAACACATCATGATAAATAGCGACACATACACTATGCAGGTGTGTGGACAACCACTGCAAGGGAACAAGGAAAAAGTAAAACACTCATGTTTCAAAGCAATGAATTCCTGAGCTAACAGTAAAAATTTTACTCTTACTTCACTTTTTTTGTGTTTTTTTGAGACAGAGTCTCGTCCTATCGCCCAGGCTGGAGTGCAGTGGCACAATCTTGGCTCACTGCAACCTCTTCCTCCTGGGTTCAAGCGATTCTCGTCCCTCAGCCTCCCAAGTAGCTGAGATTACAGGTGTGCATTACCACGCCCATTACTTTTTGCCCTTTTAGTGGAGACAGGGTTTCACCATGTTGGCCGGCTGGTCTCAAACTCCTGGCCTCAAGTGATCCGCCCACCTCGGCCTCCCAAAAGTGCTGGGACTATGGGTATGAGCACCATGCCCCGCCTCTTTAACACTTTAAATTTCATATGTAGACATTCATCTTAAGGAGGCAGGCATTCCCCTGGGAGGTTTTAGAAAGAGGTTTCCAGTACCAAAGGAAAGACAGGGTCACCTGTAGTAGTGGGCCCCCCACAGGCTCAGGAGAAGCAGCACGACAAGCACCACCACACAGACAGCCACCACGGTGACCTTCCGCTGCTGCCCGTGGCCAGCGTGTCGCAGTTCCCACCACTTCAGGTCTTGGTACTGACATCGCTCCCCGAGGTAGCCAACAACACAGCTGTGACAACACACAAACAGAGGTCATCAGAGACGCCTGGCCAAAGACGCTGATAGTTTTGACACTCAATATTCAACTATCTCTCAACCTCTGCATTTCTAGACTCAGCTCTTTGGAAGCATATAGAAAATCCATCCGGGGTCAGTTGAAAGCACTATAATTTACAAGTTAATGCAGCATGGACTTCTCCCTTCTGTCTGTTTGCCCTGGGATTTATGTGGGATTATTTGCATACTGCCTCTATAAGGCATTACAGGACATTGATTAAAGATCAGTTTCTGTTAGGCTAAAATCCTGAGGAACCACCTTTTAAAACCAACACAAAGCAACTCTGCCCTAAGAGCCAAGGGAGTTTTGGAAACAAATGTTTGGCCAGATTGCAATGAGCATAGGTGAAAAGGAAGGAGAATTTGAAGGCAGAGTTCCTCACTTGAAAGCAGGCTATAAAAGAAGAATGTGTGTAGTTTCTGAACAGAATGCATAACCTAGTCTGCAGAGAAAGCTTTTTTCCTTTTAAAAAGAATCACTAATAGCGCAAGGGAAGACCCAGTAACATACACATAGGCATTTGTCTATTTTCTTCAATGGGGGAAACAGCTCTATGGAGGAAAAAGGGACATTCACCCACAAACACCCTACTGCCTCAGTGAAATTGTCACTAGAATGAGCTGCTGTCCTTTTTAGTAAATGAAGCAATGCTGCCATCTACTGGGAATATGCATTTCTGGAAACGATTAGGATCTCAGGTAAACATCTGTATTCTACTATCCTTGCAAAAGCACCAACTTTGAAAAACATCCCATTAAACACTCTGTAATGCCCACTTATTAAAAATTCCTTCCCCAGGCCCTGGATAAACTATTTATTCATCTATGTACCCACTTAATTCCAAAAGGACGTAAAGGAATAAAAATACAGAGATCTGACCCCAGTGCCCATAGTGAGAAGAGGCAGCATGGAAAACACACTGGACAAAGCTCCAGAAGATCTGGGCTCTAGACCTGGCTCTACCTTGAGCTGGTCAGAGGACTGGGCAAGCCACTGACAGAAGGAGGGAAAGGGATTAGTGCTTCTTAACCATCTTGTGTGTTTGACGCCCTGCTAGGCACTTTTACTCATTTTCTTATTGGTGGCATATTCCCATACCACAGATGAGGAAACTGAGGCTCAAGGCGTTTGTACAAGGTCACACAGCTATGAGTGACAGGTTTGACTCCAATGGTTCTCTGATTTCAAAGCCTATGTACTTTCTACTATACCATGCTGCTTACAAAAAAAGTCTGATGCTCTATTCAGCTCTGAAAAGCTATTTTCTAGAACTAACCATGCAAGAGCTAGCAGGATCTGAGTACAGAAGCATAAAAGACCACGAGTATCCCAGGCTTTCTTGGATGCTGTTTTAATTCTAGCTATCTTTGGTTAGAGCCATTTACCATCAATGCCTAGTAGCACAATTTTTAAACTGTTGGATGTTAATGGGCCACACCTCTGATCCTCTCAGGAAGTTTCGGGTCTTGAGAAATATGTCAGTACTTGGCCCAGAGTCCTGGAGACCCAAGTCAGCTGCAGTAGCAGAGCCTCACTGAGTCCGATAAGGCCCAGAATAGTCATTCGGCATTTTCCACTGGGGGAGGGGGACACATGATACTAGTTCTTTGGTTATGAATTCGTTCTTCCATTAAACCAAACAAAAGATTCTCTGGCCAAATAAGTTTGCCTTTCCATAGTCAAATAATTTTGAGACATTTTGGACTCAATACAGATAAACAAGCCTTCTTCTTTGTTTGTTTTTGAGACAGGGCTCAGGCTGGAGTGCAGTGGGGCCATCACAACCCATAGCAACCTCAGCCTCCTGGGCTGAAGCAGTTCTCCCACCTCAGCCTCCCAAGTAGCTGGGAATGCAGATGTGTGCTACGATACCTGGCTAACTTAAAAAAAATTATTTTGTAGAGATGCATTCTCACCATGTTACCCAGGCTGGTAAACATGATTTTTTTAAATGCGTTGTGGTATACTATGAATCAAGAATTGAGGGCTAGACAGAAAATTAGAAATTATGGTTTAGGAGTCACGCAGCTGGAGGCTACAAGATTCTGACCCTCCCTAAACTGCTCCTAAGATCAGTGCTTGAGATATTCTGCAGACCCTGCGCTTGATGGATCAGCTGGCCTCACCCAGATCAATTAACTGGCTCATCTGAACTTGTGGCCCCCACCCAGGAACTGACTCAGTGCAAGAAGACAGCTTCAGCTCTCTATGATTTCATCCCTGACCTGTGAGCACTCCTCGCTTACTGGCTTCCCCAACCCACCAAGTTGTGCTTAAAAACTCTGCTCCCAAATGCTCAGGAAGACTAATTTGAGTAATAATAAAACTACCATCTCTTGCAATCAATAATAATAATATTGAGGGCTAGAGTATGATGCATCTCTCCATGTGATTTGCCCACATAACCTGTTTTTAAGAAGCATTTCACAATACTGATGTTGGGGGATCTTGATCTAAAGACCTGTCCAGAAGGGTGTTTGGCTGAAACACAGAATGAATGAGGACCTCCTCCAAGCTCAGAAGGTTTGGAGCCTCCTGAGCATCTCCAAACCAGGAAATGTTCAAGGAATACCTCAGGCATGGAGACTTCCAACTCTCACTTCCTCTGCATCACTGTGGGCACCCTGGGGTTTCATGTGGCTGAGGGGAACTTCCACTGCCTCTAAGTAAAGAAGGAAGAGCTCGGTCTTCCAAAACCTGCTTGCAGCATGAAAAACACTCTGTACAGAATGACGCCTGCCTAGGAAGTGTTTCTAATAAAAGTTGGACTGGTAAAGCGCTTCCTAGAGGCTTGTTATTATGGAATTAATAAAACACAAGGTGAGGTCATCAGGACAGGAGGAGGTAAGGGTTGAATAGTTGATTAAACCACATTTTTGTTAAATGCACAATTTTAAAACAAGGTTATGATCCAGAGTACTGTAAACTCTGATAATATTTTTAATATTGCTTTAAATTCAAGGTCCTTAAATTTGAGTTTTATCTCCAGCTTGTCATTTGTAGCAAGTCATGTTTAAAACATTAAGAGGGGAATATGATATTTTCATCAAGATTTAATGACAGAAAGAAAAGCAGTGTGCTATAGAGTTCATCAATCATTTAATAAATGGATGCTATCAGATCCAAATGAAAACATTGTTCTAAATGCAACATGTAACCCTGTAGTGCCCTTTATATTATTATAATGATTTTTATAATCTAAAGTATCACGGAGGAAAACAACCATGACCTAATAAATTTGGACATTTGTTTTTGTAATTTCATCATTTGGGATGACCAGAAACAATGAACGGGCAAAACCAATTCGATTGTAAATATTAAAACTAGCAATAACTATTGCAGATACCCAATTTATTGTACTTTAGGAAATCACAGCATGTAAATATGAATATAAAAACAGAATTCTATAAGGACTGAGTCATTTTTACTAGTATTCGTGAGCATTTTTCACTATGTTTGTCATGCTGACATGATTTCTGATGCAAGGCCATACACTTTGTCACAGAATATAGCTTACTCTTCCATGAATTTAGTTATTCTGCTCATTATTACTGATGAAATGAGAGAAGACTTTAAGGTTATAGTAGCGATTTGTGAGGATCAGACTATTTTATCACCCCTCCCTCAGGCACAGAGAAAATTATCAATGGATCAGGAGCCTAACCCTGGGAGACCTATTTGTTTTCTGGTATCTATCAGTTTCCTCCTATTGCCTTGAAAACATGAAATGAATTAAAAGTAGCATTTGAGGCAGACCTGGCTATTGCAGGTTTGGGTTTTGTTAAAGGGTCCACGGGAAAGGTTTTCAGAGGGAGCACAGGGGAATGCCTCATACTTTTAGGACTTCCTCAAATCAACTTTCCAGGTTGACACTTCACCCACTGTGAAACCCTCATGGGAGCAAAAAGGGAGCAAAAAGCAGCAGCTGCAGTATCAGCAATTGTTATTAACCAACAAACTGTAAAAGTCAACTGTTAGGAAGTGAAGAAATAATAGACATACATTTATTTTTGAAGAAAAATATTTTTGGACTCTGGCAAGAAGTCCAGTGTGAACACATACAACACTTTTGTAAACCCAGAAACGGATCACTGATGCTCACATATAATGTAAAGCATATTTGATGAAAAATAAATCAAAGTTTTAAGGAGTTATCTCACAAACCTAAGTTTTTCAACCAGGATGAGACATTTAATCCCTAGACTATACCAGTGGTCACATCAAATTATTTCAGTAAAAGGGGAAATCACCAACTCCTTAGATTTATATTTATCCCTGGTAACTGAGAGGGGCATCGTGACACACAAGGAGGGGGCGATGAAGTACACACACACGGTTCACACATGTTTGTTTATATTTTTCCAAAAGAACATCTAATTGCAGAAAAACATCCTCAGTATTCATTTTCCAAATTAGCTAAAAGTGATGGACTGAAAAGCATCTCTCTGCGCCATCAGCAAGACAGTTTGACTTACTTGCATGCATACTTGTCCACTGTTTCAATATACATGCACACACCATCATGAAGGCAGTACCCACTGTGGGACGGGGGACATCCAGAGTCACTATTTCTTACGGAATAGCGGTGGTCATCTTCCCTGAGGTGAGAGGGTGAAGTAGAGTCTAAAAGAACCCAAGACGTTACTTTTACTTTCTGAAGGGACTCATGTTTTTCAAGTATCAATATCAGGAACCAGTTTCTGTGAACAATTTGTGATACAGTATTTTTTAGTGACAGAAGAACTACCAGAAGGGACAACAGTTTTACTTTCCTAGTGGACCTTAGTATTATCTGAGCATGAAGGATAGCATATTGGAGGCAGGTAAAAGAACGACCAGTCCTAAGTTACCATATGAATTCAAAGTCACTGATCTCATACAAACAAATCTGTCATACACAAAAACACACTAATCATGTGAAGTGGCAGCATCAAGGTCTCACTGAACAACTGGTAACTCTTTATCATTTAAAACCTACGCATCAATGTGCAGTCCATTACCTCCAATATCCTGGAGTCTCAAAAATTTCTTTCTCCTTAAAACTAAGTTTCAGAGTAGCCCTCAAGGACAAGACTGTAGCAATTATGACAGGAAGAAAACATTCCTATAACAGAGGGAATGCCAAAGTGGAATAGTAAAGTCTCTCTTATTGAATGGTTCACTGCTCCTTAAAAGGAAAAGATATGTAGCTGACTATATAAATATAAGCCGTTTTTTAATACCTTTAAGAAGAGCAAATTATTTGAGAAAAATAACATGCTAAGAAAAAAAAAACAGACACCAAGTAAACACGGAATTTTTCCTTCTTAGGATGTTTTCCACGTGTAGGGCTGACAGCTAAAGAGTGGGCAGTAATGGGAAAGAGTTCCGTCCTGGTCTCCAGGGTCTCAGTGAAGCTAGCTCCCTTTCTGGGGTGCTGATGGTGAGATGCTGCTGCTGTTATTGGGAGAAGGTTCAGGAAGCAGGAGTCGACCATTATTAATGTTGAAAAAAGAAAGGGAAGAGAGCTGGAGTTCTAATGCAGATCAAGAAATACTGCCTTTTTCAAGTAATATTTTAAAATCCTTGAAAGTGATTTAAAATGCTGACTCCAGACATTCTCACCGACCTGCCTAGCCCTGCAAAATTTATCCAGCAGCCCCACAAATCGACATTACAAATAGGGAGATTAGTTGCACAGTTAAAGAGAGACACCCGTGTTCCCATCTTTATTGGATTGTGAGTAATAAAAAAGGATTCATTCCAGATGCTATTAAATTAAGAAAACTTGGACCATTTCAAATTCTCAAGCATCATCATAATCAGGAAAGCCAACTCTGCAGCCTGACTGAACTGAATGATTTTTAGAATCTCTAACGCAAATAGAGATTAGGGTATAGAATTTCCCTGAACCAAGTCCTTCCCCTTCACTCTAGACCACCCACCCACCTACCAGGGCAAATCAGTCCTGGTTCAGACAGGCGTCCGGCACACGTGCAGGCGTAGCCTCCCTCTGTATTTGTGCAGTTGGCATTCTCTCCACAGCCGTGCACCCCCAGTTGGCATTCATCAATATCTGTCAGAAAAGACAGAGTAGGGGAGAGAAAAAAGTGGGGTACGGAAAAAGAGGGTTTTACAGTTGGACAGCCTCTGGAAGAGGAGCTTCATCAGCGTCTGTCATGCTATATGTTCTCAGGGCCCTATGCATTTTTAGCTTTAAAAGGACTTTCATTAATGTTGGAGAGATCAACTGGGTCCTGTAATGCATGTTCAGGGAGGTGTTCTTTTTCTTTTTTTCTCTCTTTTTCTTTCTTTCTTTTTTAAGACAGAATCTCACTTGGTTGCCGGTTGCCGAGGATGAGGTACAGTGGTGTGATTGTGGTTCATTGTAGTCTTGACCTCCCAGGGTCAAGCAATCCTCCCAGCTCAACATACCAAGTAGCTTGGACCAAAGGCTTGTACCATCATGCCTGGTTATTTCTTGTTTGGCTATTTTTTAGTTTTTTTGGTTTTGTTTTTGTTTTTTTTTGTAGAGATAGGGTCTCACTATGTTGCCCAGGCTGGCCTCAAACTCCTGGCCTCAAGTGATCCTCCCGCCTTGGCCTCCCAGAGTGTTGTGATTACAGGCATGAGCCACCACACCCAGCCCCAGGCAGGTGTTCTAAGCTCCTGACAGCAGCTGGAAGCTTTCTTCCTGGTTGGAAAGAAAGGTGACTTCTCAAAGTTAGAGATTAGTAAACGATCTCTAGGCAAACATTTAGAAGTTCAGATCCTAAAGATTCACACTTAACTTTTTTGAATAGACATCCTGTCATTGACATACATAGCATATAAAATATAACAGTTTTGCATTTTTATGTAAGTATTAACTATATAAGACAAATCACCCTTTCTTTCCTAACTACCCACCATTTTTCTTTCTCAGCTACTGCCACCCTAACATTGACGGCCTTTCTTCCTCTCAATTTTCCATTACTGTAAGAACAGCCTTACCGTATTCCTGGACCCCATGTTTCATCCACGCGACGCCTAAACACCAGTGCCAGATTATTCCCCTTTCAACACAACAATGATAAACCCATCATTGCACCACTTTACCCAAATGCTGCCAGTGGTTCCCTGTTGCCTAGAACTTTGCTGTCCAACTTGCTAGCCATCACCATATGAGCGTACTGAGAACCCGAAATGCATCTAGTTCATACTGAGATGTGCTGTGAGTATAAAACACACATTATAGTTTGAAGACTTAGTACCAAAATAAAAAAGAATATTAAATATCTCAATAATTTTTATATGGATTACATATTAAAATGTTAATATTTTGGATATATCTGAATATTAAATTTGAATAGTAATATTATTACTAAATTTCATTTTGTCTGTTTCATTTCACATTTTGTAATTTGGTCACTAGAAATTTTAGGACAGCACTGGCTGACCCTCAGCCAGTTACACTGGAGAAGTCAAAGCTCAATGACTGACCCTCAGATTTTAGTCTTCCACAGATGTAACCCAAGCCATCTGTTACAGGCTGAAATGTGTCCCTGCCCCTCTAATTCATATATTGAGCCCTAACTCCCAAAGTGACTGACTGTATTTGAAGAAAGCGCCTATCAGGAGGAAAGTAAGGTTAAATGGGGTCATAAGGGTGGGGTCCTAATCCAATAAGATTGGTGTCCTCAAAAGAAGAGGAAGAAAAAAAAAAGAGGAAAAGAAACTAGAGTGTTCCCCCCCACCCCCGCCGCTTTCTCTTTCTCTCTCTCTATCTCTCTTTCCCTCTCTCTCTATCTTTCTACACAACAAAGAGGAAAGGGCATGTGAGAACTAGTGAGCAGGTGACCATCCGCAAGCCAGGAAGAGATCCTTCACCCAAAACCAAATCAGCCAGCACCTTGATCTGGGTGGGACTTCTAGTCTCCAGAACCATAAGAGGACATATTTCTGTGGCTTAAACCATCCAGTCTATGATATTTTGTTATGGCATACACTACCTTATCACCCTCAGTTTCTGATATAACCTAAACTTAGTGCTCACCTAAACTACTCTCTATCCATAATGCCAGTCATGCGATCTGTTCATGCCTGGAATGCCTCCATCCCTTCACATTCCTGCAAATGAAATTACTTATCCACCACACTCCCTCCAAAATGACAGTTCCTCCCTGAAATCTTTCCCAATACTTCAAACAGATATTTCTCCCAGTTCTGAACTTTCATTGTGGTTTTTACTTCTCTTGTGATATGTACCCTTCTGCATCACTGATCACAGCTTTATTTCTTTTAGCTCACATTTTCCTCATGAGCAAGGACTACCTTTTTCATCCTGATATTTCTCACATTTCTAGTACTGTGGCCTTGCCCCTAATAGGGGGCAATTAAATATTTAACACACTGAATTGCTATCCTGGATGGCCCAAACTGACTCTTTTAGGAAGTCCTGTTACAATTTCAATAAACTATCACCTTGAGAGAAAGAGAGCTTTTCCAAGAAGCAAAGACAAAGGTGTATACTTGACCAAGATACCCAACTACTTTTAATAAGAAGGATAACACTTTTACATAGCACTTTTCATGTGCCAAACATGGTTCGAAGTATTGTATCTTCGAATTACATACACAGAGAGAGGGAGAGAGAATAGAGGAGCAAGCCCACTGCTTCCATGGAGTCTGAGGACTCCGTGCCAACCACGCAGGTGGGGTAAGGACGGCCCATTGCATGATCAATACTGGAAGGAGATGAGTCAATAACAGTGTGAGAAACCAGAGTCTAACAAGTTTAAACATCCAAGAGATACCTTCCTTTTTCTTCATATTTAAGGAAATTAAATATGAAGTCTGCTTGTCTAAATTATCTATGGGCCTGCTTAATTAGAGCAGTGACATTTTCCTGACTGACAGCCAAATATGTGCTTATAAGAGTTTTTACAGATGTCTGCGGATTCCACAAAACTAATCTGATAAAGGTCTGATTTAAATCAACCAGATTCGAAAAATTGATAGTTATGATTGATATTTCATCTTTAACCTTGACAAGTGGGAGAAAGCAGTATCATTTGAGTTTCTTATCAGTTTCTTACATTTTCA
Organism: Sapajus apella; assembly: GCF_009761245.1. Lineage (NCBI taxonomy): Eukaryota > Metazoa > Chordata > Mammalia > Primates > Cebidae > Sapajus > Sapajus apella. Next base: position 2,563,396 of record NW_022437027.1, read on the forward strand.
GAAGGAAGGAAAGAAATACTGAAAGGGAAGTTTTAAAGTGCTGTAAAACTTCAGATCATCACTTCACCATGCCTCAGATGGCTTCAGGCAGGTTTTCACTCGTACGTGATGTAATGCTACCGACACCTGGAAAGGTATGAGACATCCACGACGCGAACTCCCAATCCAACATGCCGCACCCAGACCTTACCAGAGGACAGGGATTATGAAAGAGGTTTGAATCATTCTTTACTTGTATCTCAATGTCAGCAGCTTGACTCTCCCACCTATTGAACATACCAAGAAACATGGGAGGAGCCCTTTCACAGGCCATACCTCTTTTTCTTTATGCACACAGCAGTGACTTCCAGCAAACTGTCATCAGCTCTGCAGTTCACTACATTTCTCTTACCAAATTCACTGACAAGTGAATGCTGTCCAACTCCCCCATCATGGCTCTAGGTGTGAAGTATTGATGAAACACTGGTGTCACTCAAACCCCAGGGAAAGAATTAGAAAGGCAGAGGAGTAAGCACCTTCCAAAGGGGCTTGAAGCTGACTAGGGCAGTAATAGCATGAGGGCACAAACTTGACTGTTCACCAAGAATGGAAATATGTCAGTTTGAGCAGGTTGTACAACTCTTTAAATTGTGACATGTGTGTCCCCCCAATTATATCCTGTCTTCTCTCTGCTCACTGCACCCACACTGTTTCCTGATTTCTGAGGCCTGACTCTGCCCTACTCCCTCAGCACATGCATCCTCTTACCAAGACAGTGAATGCCATCTCCTCGGTAGCCTTCTGAGCATTGGCAGACATAGCCACCTTCGGTGTTGATGCACTTGGAGGAGGCAGGGGGGCACACTGGGACACCCATCTCACATTCATCTATATCTGTGGGCAAAATTAGGAACTAGTGTAATATTTAGGCAATCCTGATATAAATAAGCATAATCTTATATTCAATTGCTGAGTCAGTCCTTTACAGGTGCTGTTTACAACATCAGGCACATCTTGCATCTTGGACATAAAGTTCACACGTTATTGCTGAATCGATCTTTACAGAGTTCCCACCTATCTGATTAGGAAAATATGTAAATAAATCACTTGCTGCCAGGGTTTCAGACCATAAGAACTGAGATCTTTCCAGCAATCATTAAATTATAACTTTGATTCTATTAATGTAAAATAGGAACCTATTAATCTATTCATTTAACTAAAACTTATGACCTAAGCTTCTAGGGGAAAAAACAGTTGTGTTTTCATTGAAATTGGTGAAGTCATATACTTGAACTCAAATTCATGCTTCTGAAGCTAATTATAAATTATTCCCCTTAATGTCAAAAGCATATATTGCATAATCATAATATTTTACCAGAAACTCAACGTAGTATGTGTATATTTGCATACATATATTTATATGTCTCATTTTCTATGCATGTCATCCAATTTTTTTTTTTTTTTTTTTTTTTTTAACAACATCAAATAACTTATTTAACCTGCTGATTACATCCTTCTGGAGCTTTTAAGTCAGAAAGAGCAGAAAGAATGTTTCTAGTTCACTATTGTCCAAATATGTGTATTTGCCCTGTGCTCTTACCAGAACAGAGTTTTCCGTCCCCAGCAAACCCTTTCAAACACTGACACGTGGCATCCTCTCCCTCTGAAACACACTGAGCATGCATGCTGCATCCCACAGGAGCACAGTCATCTTGATCTGCAAATACAAGAATCCCATGCAGTTATTTCCAGACCTTAGAGAAGAAAATAGACTTTAATATTCTAGGTTCTACAGAGCAGTCCACCACTTCCTTTCCCAAGTTCTGAGACAGGTTAGTCTCCAAATAGAAATGCTTAGTTGACCTATAAACCATATCTACATTTACAAGATCCATAGCCAGCTGGGTGCAGTGGTTCACGCTTGTAATCCCAGCACTTTGGGAGGCCAAAGAGGGTGGACTGCTTGATCCCAGGAGTTCAAGACCAGCCTGGGCAACATGGTGAAACTCCATCTCTAATAAAAATATGGTGGTGCACGCCTGTAGTCCCAGCTAGTTGGGGGGCTGTGGTAAGAGGATCAGGAGGTTGAGGCTGCAGTGAGCCAAGATGGCGCCACTGCACTCCAGCCCGGGTAACGAAGTGAGACACTGTCTAAAAAATAAAACAAGATGCACAGTCCCATCGCCATGTTTCTGTTAATGTGCTCTCAAAGAACTTTAGTCTTAAAGAACTATCTGGTGTTCAAGGAACCCTATATGAACTTATTTGTAATTTTTAAAAGCATTTGCAAATGTAAATTATAAAATTGCTAGAAGTAAATAGACTCAAATTTCAAAGGTCTGTTGCTTATTTTGAAACTTCCCAACCATTGTGACAACAAAAGGAGTCAATCTATTCTTATCCCTCAAAGACACACAGACTAATATTTAGCAAGTAGATCTGTGCACAAACAAGGCAAAGAAATTCAATCATAAAAAAGATTTACTGCCAATTTACTAATATCATATGTAATAGAATGTGTATGTCACAATGTGTGTTTATTATCAAGATTTATGTAGTAACTTGCACACCTCAAGGCACTTTTACAAAGACATGAGCCATATGAGTTAAGTGCAGTAAATGCATCATTTCATTTCACACTCCATTGAAATGCAAGTGCCCCAGGGGACAGAGTTACATGTTGAGCCATAAACATGAGCAAGTTTTTGTTTTCTTTGCTTTACTTATGTATGTAATCATTCTCCAAATGCCACCCCACCCTACCTTTTTGCAGTTGGGGGAATCTGACATACCACAGGATATAAATTATCATCTGTCTATTAACTGGTAAGTTTGCTCATCTAAGTACAGGAGACATTTTTTTTAAAGCCCTCCAAACTTGCTGATAAATTAAAGAAAGTTAAATGATCTAAGTAGGATTCAGGTGGCATGTGAATGCAGACATTGGGTAATTGCATTTGATTTGCTTAGCTACTTGAGCAAGAAGATTTCTCTTGTGGGAGCAGTTGCCTTTCATGGTTGCTTGGTCATCTCCTGTCACTCATGACTCCTAGAGATGGATAAGTTCAGACCAAATCAATTATCCATTTAATTCAGCATTTATTTGGAAGACTAGCTCCCAAATCACAAAGCTGCTTAGAGTGTAAAGTGGACGGTATGCGATTACCCATGACATTTTAAATCACTTGCAGAATTATCTTAAATTAGAATATGATTCAGGATTTATTTAGTAACATGCAAACCCAAGGCAGCTGTGTGTAATGAAAAGCAATAGTTATGCAGTTGTAGGAGGGACGGCTACAGCCAGAGTTTTATATATACATATTTATGCATGCTACAAAGGAGCTCTGGAAGAAACAAATGCTTGTGCTCACATTCCTCTTCTCTAAAATAGTTGTGACAATTTCTGCCAGGTCTATTTTTCATAATAGTTCTAAGGATGAGAATAAAAGGTGACCAAAAAAAAAAATAAAGAAAAACTCTTGACCAAGATATTTGTTCAAATATTTGATCAAACACTCTTTAATACACATTTAAATAAGGATGAAAAAGAAAGATATTGTGATAATTTAAATAAGAATTAACCTTATCAGACTAGAAGAAACTTCAGGTCCTGTTAGTAAAACTAATATAATTCATTCAAAAGTACCTATGATGTATTGGGCCTTCCTGAGAGCCAAAAATATTGTGGTGAAGAATAGGTTCTGCTATTGACAAGGGCTCTGCTGTTTTGCATAATTGGTTATTGAAGTACAAGTGTGATGAGTATGATCAAGGGGCAGAACTGAGGTTCTAAGAGAGCTGTAATAGGCAACCTAGCCCAGTTGGGAACTAGGAAAGGCTGAGGACAGAAGGGCACACATGACTTAGAAGGGTTAAGAAACATACCATATTTGTTGGCCACATAAATGTCTTCTTTTGAAAGGTGACTGTTCATATCCTTCACCCACTTTTTGATGAGGATGTTTGTTTTTTTCTTGTAAATTTGTTTAAGTTCTTTGTAGATTCTGGATATTAACCCTTTGTCAGATGGGTAGCTTGCAAAAATTATTTCCCATTCTGTTGGTGGCTGGTTCCAGTTCACATCACTGGAAACTGATGATTGTTTCTTTTGCTGTGCAGAAGCTCTTAAGTTTAATTAGATCCCATTTGTCTATTTTGGCTTTTGCTGCCATTGTTTTTGGTGTTTTAGTCATGAAGTACTTGCCTATGCCTATGTCCTGAATGGTATTGCCTATGTTTTCTTCTAGGGTTTTTATGGTATTAGTTCTTATGTTTAAATCTTTAATCCATTTGGAGTTAATTTTTGTATAAGGTGTAGGGAATGGGTTCAGTTTTAGCTTTCTGCACATGGTTAGCCAGTTTTTCCCAACACCATTTATTAAACAGGGAATCCTTTCCCCTTTGCTTGTTTTTGTCAGGTTTGTCAAAGATCAGATGGTTGTAGGTGTGTGGTGTTACTTCTGAGACCGCTGTTCTATTCCATTGGCCTATATATTTTTTTGGTACCAGTACTGTGCTGTTTTGATTACTGTAGCCTTGTAGTATAGTTTGAAGTCAGGTAGTGTGATACCTCCAGCTTCGTTCTTTTTGCTTAGGATTGTCTTGGCTATGCAGGCTCTTTTTTGGTTCCACATGAAATTTAAGGTGGTTTTTTCCAGTTCTGTGAGGGTCAATGGTAGCTTGATGGGGATAGCATTGAATCTATAAATTACTTTGGGCAGTATGGCCATTTTCATGATATTGATTCTTCCTAACCATGAGCATGGAATGTTTTTCCATCTGTTTGTGTCCTCTCTTACTTCCTTGAGCAGTGGTTTGTAGTTCTTCTTGAAGAGGTCCTTCACGTCCTTTGTTAGTTGTATTCCTAGGTATTTTATTCTCTTTGTAGCAATTGTGAATGGGGGTTCACTCATGATTTGGCTCTCTGTTTGTCTGTTATCGGTGTATTGGAATGCTTGTGATTTTTGCACATTGATTTTGTATCCTGAGACTTTGCTGAAGTTGCTTATCATCCTACCATTTGACCCAGCAATCCCATTACTGAGAATATACCCAAAGGATTATAAATTATTCTGTTATAAAGATACATGCACACATATGTTCATTGCAGCACTGTTTGCAATAGCAAAGACTTGGAACCAACCCAAATGCCCATCAAGGATAGACTGGATAAAGAAAATGTGGCACATGTACACCATGGAATACTATGCAGCCATAAAAAAAGGATGAGTTCATCTCCTTTGCAGGGACATGGATGAATCTCGAAACCATCATTCTCAGCAAACTGACCCAAGAACAGAAAACCAAACACCCCATGTTCTCATTCATAAGTAGGTGTTAAACAATGAGAACACATGGACACAGAGAGGGAAACATCACACACGGGGGTCTGTTGGGGGCTCGGGGACTAGGGGAGTGATAGCAGGGGGTAGGGAGGTTGGAGAGGAATAACATCAGGAGAAATACCTAATGTAGGTGAAAGGGAGATGGAGGCAGCAAACCAGCATGGCATGTGTGTACCTATGTAACAATCCTGCAAGATCTGCACATGTGCCCCAGAACTTAAAGCATAATTAAAAAAAGAAAAGAAAAAAGAAAAAGAAGCACAGCATAGGCTGAGAAAACAACTAGGGCACATGTCCGTGTCTGTTAGAAACAAGGCCAGGTGATGGAAGCAGGCCGCAGAAAGTCAAGGGCAAAAGGGCTGATGAGCCCTTGTTGAGACTGGGGAGGTATCTAAAGGTTGGTTCATACAGAGCCCAGCAGGCCACGTTAAGAATTTTAGATACTCTAAAATCCTAATGTGGCGTTTTCACATTGTCTTTTAGCCATAGATACTTTGTTGATGTGAAATCTCACTCTGAAACAGAAATTAGACCCCTGAGCCTGACTTATGTGGAAGTAAGACTTCACAGGCTAGGACAACACAGAACACAATCCGAGTATAGAAAGATGAGGAGTTTTTCACCAGGACAATCAGTCCCCTCTATTCTACACCAGGCTCTAGGTATTAAGACAAATTCACAAATCCTTGGTCACTTAATCGCTCCCCTATTCCCACCCATCTGTCATTTATCTTAGTCTTTCAGTCCCTCAACCATCAGTCATTCGAAATATGCTCTATGAACCTCTAGGGACTCCTGGTGACTTTGCCAAGGTTCTCTATATCCTTAACATTGGTTTAAAGTATTTTATTCTATCATGTTGTTTGTGTCCACAACAAACTGTGGCCTTGAGGACTGGGGTGGTATTCAGCTCATCTTGCTTTCCCCAGCACTTAGCACAGCGTATGCCAAATAAATTGCTGAACACATAATATTCCTAACATTAACAAAGTTTTCCAGAACTTCTTATTTTTACATGAATTAATTATTTGGTCATAATTTTCAAAAACCTTTGATCAAGACACTAACTTAATATATCTTAGTCTCTCAGCTTTCACATCTGCAAACTGATTTGTAATAAGGAGCAAATTAGAGATTACAATTGACGCTCGATCAACACGGGTTTGAACTGCACCGGTCCACTTATACCTGGAGTTTTTTCAACTGAACACAGATCAGTATTATTGGTGGGATGTGAAACCTGCCTATGCAGATGCCTGGTGTTTTGTATACCTGGGCTGCATGGGGTGACTTTGGGATTTATATATGCGCAGATTTTGATATACTCGGAGATCCTGGAATCAATCCCCTGTGGATACAGAGGAATGACTATATATATAATCTAACATTCTCTGCAAATGTTAGTCATTGTTATTACTAAAATTGTGAACCTCCTTATTTTTATCTTATTTTAAAAATCACACTGATAAGGTAAGAGGTCCCCAGAGCCCTGTACATCAAAAAAGTAGTTTGCAGACCACAAACGTTGGATAAAGCATTTCCTTAAATGTCCTAATGTGGAGTTTTGAAACCTTTTTTTTTTTTTCCACATAAATCTTATTAAAATAAAGTGTTACTCAGTAACACAAAGAAACAAAATGTTTCAAAGTCAAGTTACACTGCTTAAAGGGCAGTGACCTACAGTGAAAGGGGGGGTTTGCATAAGTTCTAGGGCTAAGCTGAACCCAGTTGGAAAACCACTGACCTCCTGAGTGAATATAGAACATAAAAGACTTAGGCTCTCTAAAGTTGTTACTTACTGAACACAAGATTTGGCATTTTGGTGACAAATGTGCAACACAGAAGAAAAGAATTTCAACATTTGCCATTTGTGGACCTTCTGCAGCAGTTGAAGCAGTCAACCTATATTTGCTTATCAATTACTATCAACTTTTCAGGCTAATGGAAAAACAGCCAGGCGGACCAAATACCAAAAATATCAGGTATGGATGGAGATACATTCAAATATATTGTCCTATGTTTTACTTTTGTTTCCAGGTTGTATTTCTTCACAGAACAAAGACTCTCATCCAAAGACTCTCAAGGTGTGCTGTTCATGTCCAGGCTAATATGCAGCCATCTTTCTCAGGCACATCATTCAGAAGAGACAGACTTGAGTCCAAGGTTTGGCTTTATTAGCCTTGTGTAGAACTTAGCCAATATTAAGTTAGAAAGGTAATTCAAAATTTCTCATCAGTAGGATGGAAACTGCTGGAGCCAAAGGTACATTACAGAACAGGTTATTCATACCTGACACCAAGATTTCAGCCACTAGCATGTGTTGAGACTCTGTGATGTTATCTTCTGACACTCTGGTCTTAGATAAGGTGTCCAGTGGTGTTACTTGGTTCTTTAGATCAGCTTCACCACCTATTGACGGTCAATAAATGCAATTAAATTTGGCTTTTCTGTTTAAAAAAAAAGTTTGATTTAATTTATATTTATGATTATTCATTTGTTGTGAGTTCAGACTCATCCTTAGAGTAAGAGGATTCAAACTGTCAGCGTCTTGGTAACTTAGTAAACCTCACCCTGCTATCCCATTCCTCTCATTTTCACTGAGCACTTAATGATTTGGGGGGTAAGGAACCAATAGGGAAGAAAGATAGGACTCTTTCAGGTACTGGCAAAAAACAGGAGTAAAATACCAAAATCCTTAGGGAATAATCAGCTCATAATTACAGCCCACGGTTATCAAGGACAAAATAGAGAGGTGATCGCCCCAGCTTGTCTTCCATACACATTTTTTCTCCTTTACGCTGCTTTCACGCTTATTTTAGTCTGATTTTACCTACATTTTATAATATGAAAGGACACAAAAAAGTCATAATTTAATACAGGTGTAAGATTCATGCACTCCCCACTCTCAGAATAGGGGAGAAATGGATTCTGTAAGATAGCAGTTTTCTAAATTGTGATCCTCAGAACCCTGGGATCATCCTTCAGAGAGTCCCTAAAGGCTTAAGTCCCTGTAAGTCTTTTCTTAATAATACAATAAAGTTAATTGCCTTTTTCCACCATGTTCACATTTGTACTGTTATGGCCAAAGGAATGTGGGTAACAGCTGGTGCCTTAGTATGGAAAAAGGAAATGACAGCAAACTCTACCAGCAGCTCAGCTCTTTACCGCCACACACTCATTTTTAAAAAGAAGAAAAAAGGCTGAGTACAGTGGTTCATGCCTGTAATCCCAGCACTTTGGGAGGCCAAGATGGGTGGATCACATGAGGCCAAGAGTTTGAGACTGGCCTGGCCAACATGGTGAAACTCCATCTCTACTAAAAATACAAAAATTAGCTGGGCATGGTGGTGCACACCTGTAATCCTGGCTACTCAGGAGGCTGAGGCAGAGGAATCTCTTGAACCCCAGAGGCAGGGGTTGCAGTGAGCTGAGATCATGCTACTGCACTCTAGCCTGGATAACAGAGCAAGACCCTGTCTCAAAAAAATAAAAATAAATAATAAAGGAAATGGAAAAAAATTTGGCTGGGCAGGGTAGCTGACACCTGTAATCACAGCACTTTGGGAGGCTGAGGTGGGAGGACCACTTGAGTCTAGACGTTCAAGACCAGCCTGGGCAACATAGCAAGATCTTGTCTCCACAAAAAATAAAAATAAATTAGCCAGGCATGGTTGTGTACACTTGTGGTCCCAGCTACTAGGAGGCTAAGGTGGGGTCCAGCTACTTGAGCCTGGGGGTCCAAGGCTGCAGCAAGCCATGATCATGCCACTGTACTCCAGCCTGGGCAACAGAAGGACACCTGTCTCAAAAAATAGAAATAAAATCCAGTTTCACAAGAAGATCGTTTTGAATCAATAAGAATTATTAATTTTAAAACTCTCAACCATTAGCTACACAGCTTTTTAACATTCTAGGTAATAAAATAAGAAATACATATAAATTCTTTCAGTGCATACTGAAGTTATGATGGTTATCTAGAGGAAAAACACAAGCAATTTTTGAATTGTGAGCTGAAACTGACGTCTTTTTTCATAGCCCCTTATTTTACTTAAAAAAAGGAAAATTGTGCTATTAAGACTTGGGTACATAGCTAACATCCACTTTTCCTTAAAAACGAATGAAGTGAGCCTGTCACCTCAAGCAAGGAACACAGCTGGCAATAACTGTTGCCAATGTCAGATTCCACATTGCAACTAAGCTTTAGGAAGCTACCGTCTATATCCAAAAAAGGCACCTCAAAAGGCTATTGTAATAGCCCTTTTCCAACTCTATGTCTGTGTTCATAGACTTCAACCAAGATGACACATGACAGATTTAACATAGATGTAGACACGAGCATCCAGCTACCCTCTGTAAGACAGACATTAGAGTTATCAATGTAAAACAGTGTCACTCTTCTCGATACATATTTTTTGATTTGGAAAATGTACTTATTTCGGTTACTTTTATAAAATATATATTAATAGGTACATTTATTGTTGTAATGTCAATAGATTTCTCAATTGTGTTGTAAATTTTCAGATCATAAATATTGACAGATATACATAAAAACTCTTTGAGATTCTCAATAATTTTTGTAAAGGGATCCTGAAACCAAGAGGTTTGAGAACTGTTGAACTAAGGCAACAATTAATAGAAAATTCTGAAAATCCAAAGTATCCAATTCAGGTCTGTGGCTAGATTTATTTATTTTTCATCAATCTGTCACTTTACTTATATTTATACCACGCTTACCAGATAAATATAACTTTAAAAAAATTAATAAAATGTAAATTATCTTTAGTATATTTCTGGTAGAAAGATATCAAGGGATGAATCCAAAGATGCCCAGATTATTTGGTTGCACGTTCATGGGAGGCAACTCGGTGCTACTGGGTACATGTCACACTTGGCTCACTCTTCCTTTTCCTCAGAGTCATATCTACTTTGTAAAAAAAGCACATCACAAGCCTTCTCAGGCTGGATTTCCCACATTTATTTGATATCTTGAAGTTATTTTTTATACAGGACTTTGCTTTTCCTATTAAGCCTTGTCATGTGATAGGGAGATCATACACTACTACCTCTAAAATTGAGGACATAAAACTTCTAAACAAAATATCTCTAAACATTTTTGTGAGGTGATACAATTTTGACACTTAGTTCCAAGTCTGGGACCTACTCCACTATAGATGGGGAGGTGGAGGGCTTGGAACTTAAGACTTTTATGGCTAGAGGTCAATTGAATTGTGCCTGTAATAAGGAACTCAAAACTCAACAGAGGATAACAAATAAAAAAACAAATTCTTAGCATTCCTAAAAACAGGAAAGCTTTTAACATCCAAAATATTAAAAATCAGTGAAAGCACAGGGATGGATGTACAGCTGTATTCCTGCACCAAAGTTAGATAATTTGATACATAATTTAACATATTACCTGCCAACAGCTGATGGCCATCTAGAGCCAGACACATTTTCCCATCTGGGGCTTTCACAAAACCTTCACGACACCAACACCAAGCAGCTCCAAGCCTCTCTTTGCAAATATGTTCACAGCCTCCATTTTGATATAAGCAGGGATCTGCTCCTAGTAGAGAAGAGGCAAATTCACAGGTGAGTCTGGAGATGAAAAGGATGCTATGAATCCAAGTCTACAGCTTGCTTTTCGGAAGCTACAGCTTTTAGGGAGAGAAACGCAGTGGATCTAAACAAAGGGTGTATCAATAGTTATTTCAGAAGAGTTCCCCCAAGAAGCCACTGATTCTAAGATAAAGCCAAAATGTTATTACCTTATGAGTACTGAGTATAGCCAGTACTTTTGTTCAAGAGGCTCTTTAGTCAAATGTGATTCGTATTTCCTGATTCATCATCTAGTCAAACTGACAAAGAGCAATTCAGAAAAAAGAGCTACTATAAAATGCGAGATGCCTTTTTCATTGGCTCACTCCTGGCTGACACCCACTCACTGGCACCCTCAGGGGTATGGGAAGGTCCAAGTGTCCACTGTCCGTGTCTAAATTGCCTGCCCTTAGTGCCTTTAACCCAAGGCTCTTTGAAATGTAGCAGGTAAGTAAAAGTTGTTCAAGAAAAGAGATGAAATTGAAGGGATAAAGCCCCAATGACCAAACTACCATATTGTCTTAAACCTAAATCCTAGAAAATCTTAACATCTACGCAGTTAGTGAAAATTACAAAATCCCCTCCACCCCCACCCCAACTGCATGACATCAAACCATTAAAATAGTTGCAGATTCCTGCCAAGGAAAGATGGTGTAATATCTCCAGTGTATACCTGGTTTTGCCAGTGGATGAATCACAACCAGTGATGAGGGCTTCAACATGCTGCCTCGGAGACGTACTCTATCTTTGCCAGTCCTCTTGTTTACCCTTATTACTGATGGCATAGCCCAGTCTGAGAACCACACATAATCCTGAAACACGGCTACAGCAAACGGGTGACCTGGAAACAATTCAAATTTGTTAAATACACCTTCTTTGTCTTTGCAATGATTATGGAAAGGACAAGGCTTGAAATTTACACACCATTCCTTCACTAAATCAACTCTTTAGCTACTCAGCAAATTATGAGCGAGCCACTGACTTATACCTGCCTCACGGAGAGCCCACGTGAGGAGGGAACCTCGCTTTAGAATGGGATCCCAGTGGTATGGGGTCCCAGCAAAGCCTTTTATCACCCAACATTTGCAGAGTGGGAGAATGTGGGCTGATTGTCTTCCTAGCACCAAGAAGGAGGCAAAGGTGGAATTTTATTTGTTTAGTACATCTGTCACTACTTATAGACTGAACTTGAGTAACTTATCTTACCACTCTTTGCCTTAGGTTCTCATTCTTTTGAGCAGCAGTAATAAGCGGTAGGTCGAATTCACAGGGTGTCATAAGGATTTTTCAAAATTTGAGGTAATTGTATAAGAGTCTCTCTATGTTCCCATCTCCACCAACACATTTGTCTGCATTAGTGCCCCACCTCCTTTCCTCTCTCCTTATTTAATATTGACCTATGCCCCTGAGGTCACCCTTCCTGCCTTCTCTAGGGCCTAGATTCCTCAACAACCACCTCTTTCTCTTACATCTCCACTCTCTTCATTCCACTAGCTTCATTCCTTCTGTCTAATATCCTCTCTCCCATCTTCATCTCCTTATCCCTGTGACCCCTCTAGCTCCTCTTGGTCTCTTTCCTTCCCTTTTTAGCCAAGTTTTTGAAAGACTCACTTATTATCTGCTGCCTCCATTTTCATGGCTCCTACTGACAGTAAGAGGGCATCCTTCTGAGCTACCTCCATCAGTCCTACCTCTCCGTGCCACTGAAACTGCTCTGAGAAGGCATGCAAGTATCGAACACATAAGGGAATGTTTTAACGTTCTCTCTCAAGTGGTTAGAGACTAAAGCTAAAGAAGCTCAAGTTGGATGTTTTAATCAAGGCTGCTCACATTCCCACAGGCCACTCTTTTTGTAAACGTTTGACAGATTGGAATGAATGTCTTCCCCTACTGGTGGCAAACTCAAATAACTTGTCCTGGTTACAATGAGTCTCTGGCTTACCATTGTTGACCGAGGTCATTAAGATTCATTTTAGTCTCTAGTCCTTGGTCCCAAATTAAAGCCTTAAGTACAGCAAGGGAATTTTAAAAATAGCTATAGTGCTTTTTTATCACGGTGAAAAAGCATAACAGAAAACTTACCATCTCAGCCATTTCTAAGTTCAGTAGTGTTAAGTACATTCACACATTGTTGTACAGCCAATCTCTAGAATTTTTTCATCTTGCAAAACTGAAACTCTATGTCCATTAAACCACTTCTCATTTCCTCTCCCTCATCCCTGGAAACCACCATTCTACTTTTTTTCCCTATGAATTTAGCTACTCTAGATACCTCAAATAATTGGAATTGTACAGTACGTGTCTTTTTGTGACTAGCTTATTTCACTTGGCACAGTATCCTCAGGAATTCATCCATGTTAAAGCACATGTTAGAATTAGCTATAGTGTTTCAACAAACACCCCACACTAGACGTAATCTTTCCTATTTTTTGTTTACAGAAAAGCCACAACTAATTGTATTTTAAATTAAGAAGACCATAAACCTCTTAAAATACATTTTTAATAGACAGATAATACATGTTTTTATCATGTACAACATGATGTTTTATATATATATATATATATATATATATATATATATATATATATACACACACACACATTGTGGAATGGCTGAATCTAGCCAACTAACAAATGCATTACTTCAGTTATCATTTTTGTGCTAAGAGCACATAACATCCACTGTTAGAAATCCTGAACTGTCAGTTGGGAAGCTACCACATATATACCAATAGATGGCACTGTAATGATGAGAATATTACTTACATAATTTAATATAAAATTATTTGATAATGGCCTTCAATAGTCAATTGGATTAGTCATATAGTAGCAATATAAATGATTCACAAAGTATCTGCTATGCTTTTTGGTTTAGAATATGGTGTCCTCACATTCTGGTCAGAAATTTTCAAATTCCTTTCTACCTTTTATGTCAAAGCTACAATTTTATATTTATTTGGATGATGTATTTTTTGTTTTTTGTTTTTTTGAGACAGGGTCTCACTCTGTCACCCAGACTGGAGTGCAGCTGCGTGATCACGGATCACTACAGCCTCAACCTCCCAGGCTCAAGTGATTTTCTCACCTCTGCCTCCTGGGTAGCAGAGGGATTACAGGTGCTTGCCACCACGCCCAGCTAATGTTTGTATTTTTAGTAGAGACAGGGTTTTGCCATGTTGGCCAGGCTGGACTCAAACTTTTGGGTTCTAGTGATCCTTCTGCCTTGGCCTCCCAAAGTGCTGGGATTACAGGTGTGAGCCACTATGCCCAGCCTGGATGATGGTTTTTTTTTGTTTTTATTTTTTAAATAATGTATGTATTCTGCACTAGATTCCTTGGCTTTACAGAAATCATATTTGTTTTAGTCTCCAGTGTATCTCCAGTTCCTATAATATCTCAAAAAATACCCCTGAAGTAAATGGATGATAAAGTCTAAGGTTGTACATAAGCATATCATTTATTGTGAAGTATATCTTTAATTTTTAGAGAATCTTAGACATACATAAAATTTTAATTTTTTTTTTTTTTAAATCACCATGGTCTCAGCCCAATTTTTTTTTTTTTTTTTTTTTTTTTTTTTTTGAGACGGAGTCTCACTCCGTCACCAGGCACCAGGCTGGGGAGTGCAGTGGTGCGACCTCCGCTCACTGCAACCTCTTCCTCCTGGGTTCAAGCAATTCTCCTGCCTCAGCCTCCCAAGTAGCTGGGACTACAGGTGTGCGCCACCACACCCAGCTAATTTTTTTGTATTTTTAGTAGAGACAGGGTTTCACCATGTTGGCCAGGATGGTCTCAATCTCTTGACCTCGTGATCTGCCTGCCTTGGCCTCCCAAAGTGCTGGGATTACAGGCGTGAGCCACCATGCCTGGCCCCCAAAATTTTAAATTATACTTATCTTTAGCCAAAGAAAATGAGTAAAATAGATGTGTTAGACAGGTTATTCGTTTGTTAGCTTCTTCCTAAATGAAACAGACCACTTTGTTCATCTCCCCAATCAGTTTCTAACTCTCCAAAGCAACTTCCACACTTCCCTGACTCTCATTTCCTATATGCAATGTTACAAAATACTCTTAATTTTTATCCACAATAATTTTTAATATCATAATCCTTCATTCCACTTTTAAATGACAATGTTCAATCTCAGGCCATTACTAATTGTTGCCTGGGCAACCGCTATAGTCCTCCTTCCCTCCAAATTCCAATCAAACTCCTATACTTTACCTAACCAGCTCTCCAAATACACCAATCTCAACACACACATTTTATGTGCAAGAACATTCAATGTCCCTCCACTAAATTCAGGATTAAGTTTAGTCAACACATCCTGGAAGTACTATCATGCAAAGACCAATTTTGCAGCCTTATAATCTTTTGCTATCATCTATTTACCACAAGGCCCGGTTCAAATACTGTCTTTGTACCTTCCTGGAGCGAAATCAATTTCCCACTGTTTATATAATCTCGTAGCCATTTTATAGTTCTTTTAACAGCTGGCATAAGCTACAATGTTTTAAAGATATTTATGAAAATATACCCCATGTAAAATCTGAAAATAGGGGAGGAAACTATATTAAGCTTTGCACACGTTATCAACTGATATTCATGCATGTCTAAAAGTGCCTACATTAACACTGTTGTGAACCACATTTTCTAAAACATAAGAAATGAAAACAGCTGAACCAAGTTCTTATTCCTAAAGGAGTTTAGAAAATTTTAATATTTTCATTCTGATTTTGGGACTTCTTGGAAAGAGAAATGATTATACAACACTATTTTTTACCCGATATTCCAACATTAAGGTAAGCCTTGCAGCTCATGATTCCCTGGAGAAGTCTGCCTCTATTCCATATTCACCCAGATAGCTAAGTGTGGGGGGTGTGTGTGTGGATGTGTGTGTGTGTAAACATATTTTGTATTTAACACTCATAAACACTCAGTCAAGATGAAGATATCACCCATCCCAAAGCCTCACCTACATCGTTCTGGGTAAGTCTTCGGCGTTTTGAACCATCCAGATTGGCCATTTCAATCACAGACTGCTTGGCATCGCACCAGTACAACTTGTCAGTTAAGAAGTCTATCGTTATTCCACTGGGCCAGATTAGATCAGAGCTGGCTAAAACCAGTCGGCCAAGGCCTTGGAGGGAAGAACTTTCAATTCGTGGATTAATCCCTGTATCAGTCCAGAATAATCTCCTTTAATCAAGAAAGCACACAACAAATAATATCTGCACAAAAGACATTATTCTGTTCTTTCATCTTTGAAAATATCAATGTAAATTACTTCATAATATGCTAAAGTGGCACACTAAGGAATACAGAAGAAGAGATAGCACTGTGTGTTGGACAAATAATTTTCAAAAGCAGAACAATTGTCTGTGTAAAGCATCTTTGAAAAGAAATGTTGAATTAAGGCTCAGATCATCAGATAAAAAAGAAATTAGTTTAAAAATTGCAGTATATGACCAATTAAAAGTGTTTTTAAGTAAAATATTCTTGAATTCGCATTTTGTACTGCAAAAAGGCAATGAAATCTTGCTAGCCTGTTCTTCTGTTATGTGTATGTAAAATTCACTGGATTTATAAAACTATAACATAAAGGAAAGATCATAATTATCTGTTATCCAGTTTTATGCAATGTACTCTATTAACTCAGTTAATTTTAACTTTCATAAATCATGTGTTCGGTACATATTTTTTGAAGTCGATATGGTTCATATCTTTTCATTGGCCTGTTTAGAAATGGTTACATTCTCACAGTTTTAATCATTTGGCTGGCTCCAAATCAATGATCAGCTACTATCAATATATTATCACCCATCAATCATTGTGAAATTTCCAGCGTAAATAAAATAGGGTTGGTTTTTATCTTTTTTTTAACAACTAAGAAGAAATCCTTTATTGTCCTTTAATCTCTAAATAAAAATTTGTCACTAATTCACAACTAACAGCATAGTCTTCTAACCTTTCACAATTTCAATTTTCTGTCATCTAAAATCTAGGAATGACCTCTCATTTGAAGTTATGATTTTTCTAAATAAAACTCATATGTCATACAATCCAAATATCCTTTTCTGTTCAGCAAACAAGTGCAGATTTTTAAAGAATATAGATGATTCAGTCTAGTCAGTAAATGAATTACAACGTATTTTTCTTTCAAAAAGAAATCGAATTTACTTAAAAGAGCCTATAAACAATAACATTATTATACAAGAGTAGAAAATCGAGACATTAAAAGGACAGGAATTCATGCTAGCCATATCATTTCTGAAGATTTGAACAAATTGCATGGATTTTCTTGGTCTGTGGTTTTGCACACTAGCATAGCAACCATGAACTGTCACGTGACCTCTGTAGAGCAGTGCCTTATTTTTACAAATACCTACTTGGCCATTGGATGAACAGCAATTCCTCGTGGTTGAGAGATGTTCTCCTTAATTATTATTTCGGGATGTTTTCCATTTAAATCACTTCTTCCGATCAGAGATTTCCTAAAGTATGTGCACAATAAGGGAGTTTGTTAAAATAAATTTACTTTTCAAACAAAAATACTCCTTTTTCCTCTTTCTGAAATGCAAAGATAGGCATTCTAAACCAGCTCCAATCTCTGTCTCTCTCTCCCTCCCCACCACCCACAAACAAAGGAGCTGCAATAAGCCCACAAATATTATATTTTTAAATACTTTTAATTAGTATCCCAATATTTATTGCAGGTATTGAAAATGCACAATGACAGGATAAGATAAAAGGGGATTGTGTGGGTGGCTGGGTGAGGACATTCTCTTTATGACCTCCAATCTCCTGCTGAAACCAATGGAAGCCAGAAGCAAAGAGACTGTTAGCCTCGTAGGATCATGAAGAGGGGGGAGACAAGCCAGCAGAAGGACAATACATGGAGATTTACATTGGCTTTAATTTTCTTTCATTTAATGCGAAGACAAATGGGTGTACAATTGTCCCTTGGCATCTGTAGAGGATTGGTACCAGAACTCTCTGAAGATGCTAAATTCCCTAATATAAAATGGCACAGTATTCAGATACAATCTATGTACATTCCTCTGTATGCTTTAAATCATCTCTAGATTACTTATAATACCAAATAAAATGTAAATTCCATGTAAATAACTGTTATAAGTTATTAGGTTTTTTTGCATTATTTTTATGGATGTATTCTTATTTTTAACTTAATTTTTGAATAATTTTGATCCAAGGTTGGTTGAATCCTCAGACGTGGAGCCTGCAGATAAAGAAGGCCAATTGTACTGAAATATTTCTTGCTAACCTTTACATTAAAAAAGAACCCAATGGAATCTGGCAGGGTATAAAATTCTTATTTCCTGATTTTTCTATTTATTTGTCAAATATTTATTGAGCACCTACTGTGTGCCAGGGATTGGTCTAAGCATTGGAGATACAATAGTAAATAAAACCCCGTCTCTGTCCTTATGGAGCTCACAGTTCAACGGGAACAGACAGAGAGGGAGGCAGAGGTGGGTGGGGAAGAGAAAGGGTTAGGCGGATGGGGAGGGGAAGAAAAGGTGGTGGGAAAGGGAAGGAGGTGGAGGTAGGGGAAGGTAAGGGGGAAAGGGGGAGAGGGGATTATAACACAGCACATGAAAGACCACGCTGAGAAGAAGCATGTAAAGAATATAATTGGAAGACTCTGGGAGGGTGGCAGGGTGGATAGCCCAGCCAAGCAGAGAAGGATTCCTGGAGATAATAACAAACGAGGATGAGAAGCAGGCAGCCAGGCAAAGGTGAGTGGGGATGGAAAGAGTACCGTAAGCAAGGAAATGTGCATGTATGAAGTTCTAAAGTGCTGGACCTAAAGAATGTGGGGCAGTCATACTTGCATTTTAGAAAGTTTGCTGTGACTTTAGTGTGAAAAGAGCAGGGCAGGCAGGAGATGATGGTGATAAGATAAAACTGGATGGATTCAAATGCTAAACACAACTCTATAGCATCCCTGCCCCCTTCAGGAGCAAACAAGGGCTGCTGAGCTGCTTCTTGGAGCAGATGGGACCACAGACAGAGGGGATATGAATAGGGCTAAGAAGAGCCTCCCTTCCCCCATGTACTGCCTGCTTTCCCTGTTTCCCTACTTCAAACTAGAAAATATAACCACCTTTAATTCATTCAATAAACATCTGTTAAAGGTCCCTCACCTTGCTCTTGAGGGCAATGTCTGCATGAAACAAGCCTGCCTAGAAACACAGAGTAGTACCGCTCCCTGCTCTCGGTTTTACAGGATGCTAAGGAGACCTTCTCCAGTGGCTGGCTCACCAACTCTATTTTGCAGGCACTGTGAAGGGAACAGGGCTCTATATGCCTCTCGCAGACAGTACACAGAAGAGAGGTGAAGGTAAAACTCACTCAGTGCCCATGCTGGGTCTGGAACACTTTGCAAACTACCAGCTAAAGGCAGTGGAGAATTTGAAACCATTTCTACTCCAGTGCCACTTTAAAAAGATAATTTTTCTCCCGGATGAAGTGGTCATAGGAAGGATACTGCCAGGTGGAAGATATTTTTGAACTTAATGTGTTAAGTTCTGTTCTCAGACACAACTGTCGCTGGGCCTCTTCCCTTGGTGGGAGGGAAGAAATTCTGAGGCCACTTGCTTGTGACCAGGGGAGATGAAACTGTCAGTTCTGATCTCATGATGACCTCTAATCATCTTAGAGATGAGAGACATCATTTCTAAATTCTGTTTCAGGCAGGAGTTAGGTGATGGGACTTGAGAACTACGTACGCTCCTGACTGTGGAGCTGTCTCAAGGCAGGATTGCTGGAATTTACTTTTAAAGCTCTCCCAAGGCGTTCACCTAATAATTTACTTCTATTTGATTCAGCTAGAGAGCAAACCTCAAACTCCAGTGTTGGAAATGAGAAAGCAAAGACCAGCAGGGACATTTGGGTTCATGGGAGTTCAAGCATCACCTTTAATCTAGTGGTGTGTCCTTGTCTGTCAATCCATTATCTAATCGTCCCAATACCACTGAGATCCTCCAAGAGAAAAACTCACCCCCCTTCTAGGGTAACAGGTGTCCATCAAAAACCCTAGAAGAGTGATTTTTTACCTTATATTAGCTTTTGTTACCTCAAAAAAAAATGAGCAAACAGATAGCTTATATTTTTACCCTCTTGATTCTTTACTGGGCAATTGACCTTAGGAATCAGTATTCCTTGATACTAAATAACAGCATTACCATTGGAATTATCAATTTGCTTCCTTCCGACAGTTAGATGTCAATTTGAATCTGTCTTTTCCTATGCCAAAATGAACTGCAAGCATCCCAGTTTGGCTCTTTTGATTGGCTAAGAGTTACCATGTGATCTAATATTATGAGATTGGAATTTCAGGTATTTAAGTCCAATTTCTAGGTAATATCAAGGTTTTCAAACCATAAACCTCTCATTTCCTGACAAATTAAAGGTTTTCTTTTAGCAGCTGCCTTTATAGCCAAGAGGACTTAAGAAGGGCTTGTTATTACTGAAGACAATGAACTGGGGAATTTGGGGTCTGATTCTCCAGGAAACAGTGGTGCCTGTCTATCTCCCAAAGGCATTGCCTCTGCAGTCGGTACCACGGTGCTACTAATCAAACACTGTTAAAATTAGAGGTGCCTTGTGAATGTGGGGAAATATGAGAAGACTTGGCATCCTTAGAGGGCCTGAGAGTGGTTGACATCTGTCATCTTGATCATCGTTTACCCTTACGAGAACAACCATGTACAGCTCTGTTATTATACACAGCTGCCATTTAAAATATTCTTTTAACTAGGTTCAACACAGAGGAGGTCATTATTATAATTTTTATAATTATTACAACTGAAGTTGATTTTACTTTGTCACATGACTCTGAGTCAATCACATGTTAAATCCACGCTGGTTTGGGGTGGTGGTACGTCTCTGTGACTATTAAGAGCACACGCTTTGCAAATGGCCATCCTTGGGTTCCAATTACAGATCCACGTGGTACTTGTTGACTGCCTGACCTTGGGAAAGTTATTTTACCTCTTCAATTATCAGTTACAGATCCCCATGGTACTTGTTGACTGCCTGACCTTGGGAAAGTTATTTTACCTCTCCAATTATCAATTTTCTTAATCTTTAAATTGGAGATAACAAAACTTAACTTTGGGGATTTCATAGTGTCATGGATATAAAGCACAGTGTCTGGTGCATTGCAGTTATTCAGTAAATAAACCCTCAAATAACAAAGAAATGAAGGTGTAATTAGATGAACAAATGAATGAATGAAAGAAAATATGCTCACCTTGGATGTAAAAGGGCCATATTATTGATTAACTGATAACCACATCATACATCTGGTTGATTTTTTAAAACCTGCTTCCCATATAGGTTTTACCTGTGTGGAATTATTCATATCCTGATTAAAAGAGATATTCTGGGACATAAAACACCTACCCCTGGGTGGGCACAGTAGCTCACACCTATAATCCTAGCACTTTGGGAGGCCGAGTCAGGTGGATCACAAGGTCAGGAGATCGAGACCATCCTGGTTAACAAGGTGAAATCCGGTCTCTACTAAAAATATAAAAAATTAGCTGGGCGTGGTAGTGGGTGCCTGTAATCCCAGCTCCTCAGGAGGCTAAGGCAGGAGAATCGCTTGAACCAGGGAGGCAGAGGTTGCAGAGAGCTGAGATCACGCCACTGCACTCCAGCCTGGACCACAGTGTGAGACTCTGTCTCAAAAAAATTAAAAAAACCACCTACCCCCAAGCATAGAAACCCATTCCCTGGGACTTCTTCTG
Organism: Sapajus apella; assembly: GCF_009761245.1. NCBI lineage: Eukaryota > Metazoa > Chordata > Mammalia > Primates > Cebidae > Sapajus > Sapajus apella. The sequence goes on from NW_022437027.1 coordinate 2,585,097, forward strand.
CATTAGAATTGCTGATTTCACAGAGGTGAAACCCTAATTCCCCCCTTTACTTGGCTGCATTGGCACAAGATGTTAAGGATGGCCACCGTTTCACTTTCTGGCTTTCAGTTACTCAGAATATATTCTAGTGCACGCTGCAGCTCTAATATTATTCTGTGAAAGACCTGTGGTTAGCAGCTTCTCTCGCAGTTCTGTGAGGAAGTGGGCTCTCATTAGCACACATAAGGGATACAGCCACTTCCTTCCTGCTTCCTGCCATTTAGTTCTGAGGTTCACGCAGACCACATACACACCAAGTACAGTAGCCCTTCCTGCAGCTCTGAGAGTGGGGTTTCACAACTGCACTCTGGTTCTGTTATTTCCCACTGCAGGGAAACAGAGCATTCCTCTTATCTCACGCGCTTTCCTCACAACTCCAGCTGCAGTTCTCCTCCCTCCTTCATGCTTGTTTAACAGGCATGTCAACTCCCTAGGCAACATTCTAGTCCAAGATTTGTCACTTGCATGCCAAAGTTCATTCCATGGTGGCTCCCTCTGAGAATGTACACCAGTCATTTGGCAATTATTTATGTGAGGACTTATGACATTTCTTGAACTGCTATTTAGACCAAGAATTTATATTAATATTTTTGCTGGGGAAATATACCTTATCTCCCCAGCTAAATGAAGAGCTGGCTAAAAAGATGGAGCACATCTTAGGCTCCTATATAGCTCCCATGTGACTTAGGAGAAAGACTTATATCCATAGCAGATGCTCAGAGAATGCTTATTGATTATATTCAGACAGGTTTTGGGTTTCCCTGATAACAACAGCCTGAATGGCCAAAACACAGGCTACTTCTTCTTCTTCTTCTTCTTATTATTATTATTATTATTAAAGTTCTGGGATACATGTACAGAATGTGCAGGTTTGTTATGTAGGTATAAATGTGCCATGGTGGTTTGCTGCACCCATCAACCCGTCATCTACATTAGGTACTTCTCTTAATGCTATCCCTCCCCTTGCCCCCAACCCCCGACAGGCCCTGGTGTGTGAAGATCCCCTCCCTACGTCCATGTGTTCTCATTGTTCAACTCCCACTTATGAGTGAGAACATGCAGCGTTTGGTTTTCTGTTCCTGACTCAGGCTACTTTTCTTAGACTTCAAAATCCTCATGCACACAGATGCAATCTTGATGAAAGGAGGAAGTGGAAGCAATGTGGACAGCAATGGTGGCCTCTTTTCTCCAGTCCCAGCCAAGTGCCCAGCAACATTTTTCTCTGTTCAAAGTGGAGGATGAAGCCAATAGTATTACCTATCCCATCACTCCCATCCCACATAGCTAAAAACTGAAGCAGAAAACATACCCTCTGTCTGTCCAATAGAATCTACGGCCAATCCAGTCCACAGCAAGACCTTCTGGGACATCTACTGTTTCCTCAATGAGCCTTTCTCGCTGGGAACCATCCATGTTAGCTCTCTCTATCCACTTCAGGGCTGTATGGGCAAAGTATATCTACAAAAGAGGACACAGACATTTCTGATTTTTTTTGAACTAACGTGGAATGTATACAAATGATGCTAGTCTTTAGGTTGTACAGCGTACCTGTTAAGAGCTTGACTTTAGAGATAGGCAGACCTGCAAATAAACTCCAACTAGGCTGCTTCCCAGATATGTGTAACCTTAAGCAAGTTACTCAATGTCTCAGAATCGTAGTTTCCTCACTGGTAAAATGAGGATAATAATACCAGGTTCATCAGACAGACAGAGATATAGCTATCTCCTTAGCCATGTATCTGGCACATATTGCTATTGCTATTGGTAATTTATTAACCCTTGATCATTGGTCAATGACATAGACATCAAGTGTGAACTATAGTGGCTTCTGAAAGGGAGCAATGATTTGCAATTAATGAGGGCTACAAGCTGGCTTCAGTCCATAGCATCCCACTTCACTGCAAGTCAAGAGACAGTCGCTGCAGGTCAAAACTGGTTCCCAGTTTTGTCACTTATTTGCCTGATTGCTTTGGATAAATTCTTTAACCTCAATTTTCTCAACTGTAAAAATGAGGAAGTTAGAATAGGTATTTGCTAAAGTTTCTTTAGTCTCTAATCTTCTATACAATCAGATGCCAGGTAATGACATTTCGGTTGACACTGAACTGCATATACTATGGTGATTCTGTAAGATGATAATAGAACTAAAAAATTTCTGTCACCTAGTGATGTTGTAGCATTCACAATGTCATGGTGCAATTACTTTATTTTTTTTATAAGTTTAGTGTAGCCTAAATGTTCAGTGTTTATCTATAGCAATGTACAGTAATGTCCTAAGCCTTCACATTAATTCACCACTCACTTACTGACTCATCCAGAGCAACTTCCAGTTCTGCAAGCTGCATTCATGGTAAGTCTCCTATAAAGGTGTATCATTTAAAAATATCACTTATACCATATTTTTTTACTGTACATTTTATATGTTTAGGTACACAGATATTTACTATTGTGTGACTTCATTGCTACAGTATTCAGCGTAGTAATATCCACACAGGTTTGTAGCCTAGGAGCAATAACCTACCCCGTATAGCCTAGGTGAGTATAGCTTACACCATCTAGGTTTGTGTAATTGCACTCTGTGATGTTTGCACAATGACGAAATTGACTGACACACCTGTCATTAGTGATACATGACTGTAATTTCATTTTAATTCATCCATCTTGTTCAATAGAATATCTTACCAGTTCAGTTCTTTTTCAGTCTAGTATGCAGCCTATCACACAGGAACAAGAATTTCCATAAGACTGTTTAAAAATGACCCAAAGCAATATACAGATGCAATGCAATTCTTATCAAATTACCAACAGCATTCTTCACATAATTAGAAAAAACAACCCTAAAATTCATATGGAACCAAAAATAAGCCTGAAGAGCACAAAAAATCCTAAGCAAAAAGAATAAAACTGGAGGCACCATACTACCTGACTTTTATACCATAAGGCCATAGAAACCCAAACAGCATGGTACTAGTATAGAAACAGACACATAGACCAATGGAATGGAATAGAGAACCCAGATGTAAAGCCATATACCTACAACCAACTGATCTTTGACAAAGTTCACACACACACAAAAAAATACGCTGGGGAAAGCATATCTTATTCAGTAAATTGTGCTGGGGAAATTGGAGCACCATAAACAGTAGAAAGAAATTAGACTCCTATCTGTCACCATATAAAAAAATTAACTCAAGATGGATTAAACACTTAGTGTAAGACATGAAACTGTAAAAATCCTAGAAGAAAACCTAAGAGAAACTCTTCTGGACATTTGCCTAGGCAAAGAATTCATGACTAAGTCCTCAAAAGGAAATGCAACAAAAACAAAAATAGACAAATGTGAATCAATTAAACTAAAAACTTTCTGCACAGCAAGAGAAATAATCAACAGAGTAAACAGATAACATACAGTATAAGAGAAAATATTTGCAAACAAGGCAGTTCAGAAAGGGCTAGCATCCAGAATCTATAAGGAACTCAAACAACTCACAAAGAATAAAACAACCACATTAAAAAGTGGGCAAAGGACACAACCAGACATTTTTCAAAAGAAGACATACAAGTGGCCAATAAATATTTTAAAAAAATGCTTAATATCACTAGTCATCAGAGAAATGAAAATGAAAACCACAATGAGATAGCATCTTACACCCATCAGAATGGCTATTATTAAAAAGTCAAAAAACAACAGATGTTGGCAAGGATGCAGAGAAAAAAACAACTCTTATACATTGTAGGTGGGAATGTAAAGTTGTAAACCTCTATGGGAAAAACATGGAGATTTCTCAAGAGCTAAAAACAGAACCACTTTTTAATCCAGCAATCCCACTACTGGGTATCTACCCAATGGAAAAGAAAGTATTATATCAAAAAGACACCTGCACTTGTATGTTTATCAGAGCACTATTCATAATAGCAAAGTCATGGAATCAGTCTAAGTGTCCATCAATGGATGAGTGGATTTTTAAAATGTGTCATATATATATATATATACAATGGAATACTGCTCATAAAAAAGAATGAAATCATTATGAGCAGCAACATGTCCACATCTGTTCAAGCAACAAAACCATACCTTATTTTCCACAGGGTCATGATCTAGGGCATAAACCATTCCCATCTGCTGGATGAGCAGAGTTCCATAGTCTGTTCCATCAAAATGCATTTGTCGAATATCTTGAGAATTGGCAAACAGCAAAAATGGTTGTGGTCCTGTTAACCAAAGTTCAAATATGGCTGCATTTAAAATGTGCCTTAGAAACTAAGAGGCATCTCTGACTCTTCCCTTTCATTGTAACTTTTGCCTCAATTTCTACAGTTCTTGTTTTCTTAATTTCCCTCTAGTATGGTATAGGTGAAGACAGGCAAGAAGATGTCCTCTTCCAGGTGACATATTGCCAGAATTTCATCTCTAGCTTCTTCCCTCTCCAGGTGTTTGCTTATAAATCCCACGTGTTATGGGAGGGATCTGGTAAGAGATAATTCAATCATGGGGGAAGTACTCCCTATACTGTTCTCGGGGTAGTGAATAAGTCTCATGAGATCTGATGGTTTTATAGGGGAAACCCCTTTTGCATGGTTCTCATTCTCTCCCTTGCCTGCAACCATGTAAGATGTGCCTTTCACCTTCTGCCATAATTGTGAGGACTCCCCAGCCATGTAAGCCTATTAAACCTTTTTTTCTTTAAAAAAAAAAAAAGAGTGAATTACTTATAGAAAGAGCCAGCATTAAATAACCAACACCATAGCTAAGTAATGTAAGTCTTAGGGTCATATATCTTTTTGTTTCATACATACTGAAAGACTAATAGTAGTAGATTATATACGTTCATGTCTGAATAAATAACTTTCCCTGGCCTGGACACTTCTTAATGGTAGGCATGATGATTTGGGTTAATAGCAAGACCCTTGATAATTTTAAGAATTTAGATTATGCTATATTAATGAAGGCCCTGAGAAGTTAACAGTATTGGGGTCTCACTAGGGCAAGGTATACAGAATCATCATTATGTTATAGCATTATGAGCATTATATATCAAAAACATAATAAGCCTTCAGGAGATATTAAATCAATTTGGTATAAATCTAGAATTTCCATGGCTGTTGAAGGGTGCAAGAGATGTAATATCAGAAGACAAAAAAAGGAGCTGAAGCATACAAATTTATATTAAATTTTGATATAAAAAAGACAGAGTTTGTCAAAGTGTGATTATATTCACTGGAGAGATAAAAAATCAATCAACAAATACTTATTAAATATCTCTTAACTATAAAGCGTTTTAAGACTATTCTTATCATGATTTTCCTATCTGATATGGCAAACCTTTCTGGGATGCTAATTAAGAATAGAAATATTCTTTAAATGCATGATTACTAGTTATATTGTTATTACTCATATTACTGATATTTACAATGTATTTGCCTTTTTTCTAGCCAGAAACCAAAAGCAATTTACTTGCCATCTTTCTAAATGAAAGGTTTTCATGAATTTTTTTTCAAGGACACAGTTCCAGACAACCACAGCACTAACCTGAAGCTGCACAGCTTTTTTTGTCCAGCTGTAGGTCATACCCAGGAAAGCAATCACATTCCCAGGATACTGGGCTTAGAGGAATGCAGAGCTGGCTACATCCACCATTGTCAGGTGAGAAACAACCTACAAAAACAATTGCTTGGTAATGGTGCTATGTCATCCAAAATATAATCAATTTTCATCAAAGGATGGGGTGATTCAACCATACATGGATTTTTTTTTCTTTTGAGATGGAGTTTTGCTCTTTCACCCAGGCTGGAATGCAATGATGCAATCTCGGCTCACTGCAACCTCTGCCTCCTGGGTTCAAGCAATTCTTCTGCCTCAGCTTCCCTGAGTAGCTGGAATTACAGGTGTCCGCCACTATGCCAGGCTAATTTTTGTATTTTTAGTAGAGACAGGGTTTTGCCATGTTGGCCAGGCTGGTCTCAAACTCCTGACCTCAGGTGATTCACTCGCCTCAGCCTCCCAAAGTGCTAGGATTACAGGTGTGAGTAACAGCGCCTGGCCCATATGTTAATTTTTTAAAATATTTTCACAATCATTCGTATGGCTGCAATCAAGGTTATTTTTCTGAAATTAAAATCGAAATGTCGCAGTACCCTCCTTCCCTGTAACCCAACGTCGTGGATATCTGCACATTCCAATGACCCTGTCCTTTTATTCTACCAGTGAGTCCAAGAACAAGTGCACTGGCAGCTGGCTAGAACAAATAATTCATTGGATGAGTTTGGCAGCTGGTCTAACTCTTTCTAGTGAGTAATATTTTCTCTCTCACATTTTTAGCTGCTCGACTTTATTTGCTCTCTTTATTAAAAATCAAAAAGCCACACACAATTCTTCTGCTAATTCTGAGTTACATCCAGTTATCTATATACGTAAGTCTCTACGAAGATAAAAGTAGAGAGGTGTTTATTAGGTGCGAGGAACAGACTAAGCACTCTGCATCTGAAGCCTCATTTAATCGAGGAGGCGAGTATCAATATCTACAGAGTTGAAGGAACAGAGACCAAGAGAGGACAAGTAACTAGACCAAAACCAAAACTGCTAGTAACTAGTAACTAGTAATGCTACCTCGGGGCTGCCAGGCCTCAAAGCCCTTGCTCATAATCACTACGCTATGCTGTCTAAACAAAAACAAAAACAAAAAACTCAATTTAGATCTATATTAATGTGTTGTATCAATATCTTTCAGTGTTCAATATTGGAAAAACGATTCTCCTTTGACAATAAGATCAGTTTTTAGATGTCCCTGAGCAAATGTATGTTTTCAAATAAAGGTAAATAAAGCAAATAAACTCACCGCTACACGTTTTCCCATCTCTCTCAAGCACTGAGCCTTCGGGACAGAAACATAAAGGACCTTCTGATGTCAGAACACAGTCATGGCTGCATTCGGACACATTGCTTGGACAGGAAACAAGTTCTAATTAATAAAGAACAAGCTCAAGATTAGTGTTAAATCAGGTTAGTAAAAAATTATTGCAATCAGTTGCTAATACAGTATTGCTAATATTGCCAGGTGATCCTCCTGCCTTGACCTCCCAAAGTTTTGGGATTACAGGTGTGAACCAGCATGCCTAGCCTTAATTTTTTAATGTATGATCATGGTATTGTGGTTATACCTGAAAATTCACTAGACATTAAATGATAGTAAGAAATTACAGTTAAGTATTTTAGTACCGTGATTATGTTTTGTACATGCCTATCCTTTAGCGATATACAATGAAATATAGTACCCAATAGTTATTTTTAAAAATTAAAAGAGATAGACAATGAAATATAAGGTAATACAGACAAAGAAACAGGAAAATATCAATAATAGATAGATGACAGATGATTTGTTTCCCAACCCTAGAGATTTTGATTGATAGGTCTGGGGTAGAGTCCAGTCATCCATGGGTTTTTTTTGTTTTGTTTTTTGAGACAGACTCTCACTCCATCACCCAGGCTGAAGTGCAATGGCTTTATCTCAGCTCACTGCCTCCACTTCCCAGGTTCAAGCAATCCTTCTGCCTCAGCTTCCTGAGTAGCTGGGACCACAAGTATGGACCAACATGGCTGGCTAATTTTTAAAAATATTTTTAGCAGAGATGGGGTCTCACCATGGTGCCCAGGCTGGCAGTCGTCCATGTTTTAAAAAGCCAAACAAAATAAAACTCCAAGGTAATTCTGATTAAAGATCACCAACCCAGATCATAGCCACCTTAGAAACATATTAAAAATGAAGAAAAATAATGCAATAAATACTGGTTGCTATGACTTACGATGACATCGTTTCCCATCAGGAAGCAGAACAAATCCTACAGGGCATGTGCAGTAATAGGATCCAGGGGTGTTTTTACACCCAAGAGTACAGCCATGATTCCAAAAGGCACATTCATTAACATCTGCACAATGACAACGGCAAAATACATTCAAATGGTTACTTTTTGAAAATAAATTGTGCTATCACTAACAAGTCATCACAATGTAGGGTATCTCATATTTGTATATGCTGTAATTGATTGCGGCAAGATGTTTTCCATACTCTAGCAAAGGGCAAAAGAAGTCAATGAAATGATGATAAAAGCCATTTCTAATCTGTCACATTTTATGCATTTTGTTATTCCTGAGACAGAGTCTGGCTCTGTGCCCAGGCTGGAGTGCTATGGCACGATCTTGGCTCACTGCAGCCTCTGCTTCCTGAGCTTGAACGATCCTCCCACTTCAGCCTCCTGAGTAGCTGGGACTACTACTCAGCTGTTGCACCACAACACTCAGCTAATTTTTGTGTTTTTTTGTAGAGATGGGGTTTTGCTATGTTGCTCGGGCTGATCTCAAACTCCTGGACTCAAGTGATCTTGCCTCAGCCTCCGAAAGCGCTAGGATTACAAGCGTGAGTCACCATGTCTGGCCCAGCTTATAGTTTCAAATACAGATTTTCATATTAGAATTACCCTTGGAAAAAAAAGTAGTAGTATTTCCCTTGAAAAGATATAGCATGCCATTTAAGTTAGGGACTCTTGAAAGCTCTTTTCAAGCTCATGACATTTCTTTTTTCTTTTTCTTTTTTATGTTTTGAGATGGAGTCTCACTCTGTCACCCAGGCTGGAGTGCAGTGGTGCAATCTTGGCTCACTGCAACCTCTGCCTCCCAGGTTCAAGTGTTTCTCCTGCCTCAGCTTCCTGAGTAGCTGGGATAGCAGGTGCATGCCACCATGCCCAGCTAATTTTCATATTTTTAGTAGAGACAGGGTTTCACCATGTTGGTCAGACTGGTCTTGAACTCCTGACCTCAAGTGATCCACTCACCTCAGCCTCCCAAAGTTCTGGGATTACAGGCGTGAGACACTGTGCCCGGCCCCAGCTTAGGACATTTCTTGTTGTGCTCTTCACCCTTCAAGACTGACTGGAGCCCTTCCCCTAAATGTGGAAACCTTCTCCAGCAGTTTTATTCTGGCTGAAGCCCCAGCCTTCCAGCTCACTCTCTCTATGCCATGGCTTCCATCCATTGGTCCAGAGGGAGTTATAATTATCAGGCAGATGCTAGATTTACCTGAGGTCTCACCCCAACTAATTCCACTGGATGAGTGCTGCAGTCATTGGATCCCTTTCATCACTGCACTACTACACCTTCCAGGAAAAAAGACATAGTATTTCTCCTGGGTTCATTGCACTTGGTCCAGAATCTCAAAACAGGAGGATCCCTAGACGACCAGCCTGGTTCAGTTTCCCAAGCTTCCTACTAGATCTTCATGGGATAAGATAAGAGTCACATATTCTTTGAGAATCTATGATCACTATGAAACCACTCTCCTAAAAATGTACATGTACTGAAATTTTGCACACAAACACAGAGGTGGGTAGAATCCACTTAGAGAATCCTTGACTTATATCAATCCCTAAGCATCTTCTCAGAGTGTTTGATCTAGAAACACAAGATATAAAGAAGATATGAAAGTATTATAAAGGCTTTACGAACAAGAAAAAATAAATAAATAATAGTCTTCAGGGGTTGTGTCGGAGAGGGGCAGCATGGACTTGAAGTTGGTTTCCAACTGAGGCTCTGGCTGGCCCACTGAAGACAAGCTGCTGGCTCAGCTAGGCATTCCTCCACTCAAGCAGCGACTCTTCCATTACCTTCACAGTACTTCCAGTCATTACCTTCACAGTACTTCCGGTCTCGGCTTAAGGTGTATCCCTCTGTACATGTGCACAAGTGGGACTGGGGGTCTTGCCCACACACAGTGCTGCTGCAGTTTCCTTTCCTCGATTTGCAAAGTTTCTGCTCTAAAAGAGAAGATGGTTTATTTGGAGTGGGGCCATGCTTTGACAGAGGACACTGCTAAATCTCTTCCTGGTTCTTAAGAGATCTTATTTCCCTGCAACAATTGTAGGGGTATCTCTCAGGGAGGCAAATTTAGCCAGAGCCCAGATTCCACAGCATCCCAAAGCCCACTTTTTTCTCCAATTGTATTACTTCTCCAACAGCTCTCAGGATTGGGCGTCCTGATTAGCTGGAGATGTCATTTCTTAGGTTGTGAATACTAAACACTACTTACTAGCTTTTTCATTCTAATTTACTTTTATCACAAAAAAAACCCCACAAATTCTGAAAATGAAATATCTGTTTAAAATATTTAAAAAGATTCAAATCTAAGAATGCTTTTTTTTTTGAAACAGTGTCTCCCTCTGTCACTCAGGTTGAAGTACAGTGGCACAATCTTGGCTCACTACAACCTCAGCTTCCTGTGTTCAAGCTATTCTCCTACCTCAGCCTCCCAAGTAGCTAGGATTACAGGTGCACACCACCACAGCTGACTAATTTTTGTAATTTTAGTAGAAACAGGGTTTCACCATGTTGGCCAGCTGGTCTAGAACTCCTGACCTCAAGTGATCTGCCCCCCTCAGCCTCCCAAAGTGAGCCACCAGGTGAGCTACCATGCTTGGCCAAGAATACCTTCTAAGTGTCATATTTATATGTTAGATATGTATGCTACTTAGCTGTTTTTAATATCATTATTTAATGAATATTTTTCAGACTTAATATACACCATTGCCGTATCTCTGATCCTCAAATTTCTAAAGTTATTGCTGCCAGCATCCCATGTGTTCCAAATATCCCATAGTGAACAGTGAAATCTGCTCGGTGAGTTGAATTAACTAGCTATATTGAACAAGTGGTCAATTTGGTACCACCAATTTTCGAGCCAGAATCAAGGGCCAAACTAGTGACGCCTACAGTTGGCCCTCCATATCTGTGGATTCAACCAACCCAGGACTGAAAATACTTGAGAAAAAAATTCCACAAAGCAAAGTTCCAAAAAGCAAAACATGAATTTGCCACATGCCAAATACTATGTTGAATTCACAGAAATGAAGTGATGTAAGCTTTGTATTAGGTATTACAAGTAATTTAGAGATGATTTAGAGTATATGGGAAGGTGAGCCTAGGTTATATGTAAATACAGCGTTTTATATCAGGGACTTGAGCATCTGCAGATTTAGGCATCTTGGGGGATACCAATCCCCCATGGATACTGAGGGACAACTCTACATCTCTTTCCAAAATGTTAATGAGATGTTTGTCTCTTTTGCACCTTATTTTTTGCCCATTTTAGAAACAACAGGACCATTGTAAAATACCATGGGAAATACAGGGGTAAGCTTGAGTGAGAGGGCAGATACCTAGAATGCAGGTAGATACAGAGGTCAGAGGAAAACTATTGGGGTCGTGGATTCTGAAGCCAGGCATTGTTAAAATCAGCTAGAGCTGATGTATCATGGGAAGAGCTGAGGGCCTGAGGAAAGGACTGCTAAGAACACCAGCATTGCCGGGAAAGACACAGGAAACAAATCAGCAAGAGCCTGTGCGAAGCAGGCAGAGGGCCTGAGACTGTTCTCCATGTAGGTTTGGTTTCTCAGATCTGTTATCTACTAATAAAGAAGTCTCTGCTGTCTATACCCATTTCCTTCTATTTCAAATCTGTAAAGATAAAATTGCAACAAATTTAATTCAATGATCAAATTGACTTTTATTTGGAATCAATGAATTGGGCAACATCTTACCTAAAAATAGACAGATGCTATACTGGGTGTGGCAGCATAGTCAATTTTGTGATATAGCTTGAGTGAGAACAAGGAAACAGCATGATACAAATAATGGATTGGTTAACATCAGTTTACTTCAGGTTACTTTCCTCATAAAGGTTAAACCAGATGGGATTTCCTTATTGTACCGGTTAAAACTGACCTATTTGGGGATTTGGCTATCATCTCTCTCCTGATCCCTTAGAGAATCAGATAAACAAGTTAGTTTTGGTTCGGTGATGTGGAATTTTAGCATGCACGACTTCATTTTGGTTTGGTCTGTTGTGATCTATTGCAGGAGCTCAGTCCAAATCAGCTGTCTTCCATAAATTTTATTTAACATCACTAGACATGACCAATAACAGTAAGATTCAGTAGAAACATATTCTTGCCCCCTTGAAAATGTCCCTAGTGTATATCAAGTATGCCACCCTCCAGAGACTCTGATTTTGTCAATCAAAGGCTCAGGAATCTGCATTTTTACAGAATCAGGAGTGATTATGATGTCAGGAGGCTGCTTCATACCACACTTTGAGAAACACTGGCCTAATGTACTAATGAAGCATTACACCTTAATCTTAGTTACAAGCAATTACTTTTAGCTAGTCTGTGTTACTTCCTTGGTTATTTTAAACCTGTTTTTTCAAATCTCTTGACAGAATTAAATGCAAAATCAGTCTTGTCAACTCTCAATACCATTGCAGTATTACCTGCCAAATCAGTTAAGATTTATCTTGAATGGTCTTGTGGATAACTGATTCCAAAAATTTTATTTCTTTCCTATGGTTTTTATCCAATTATACATGTATAATCACATTATTTTTCATGTTCCATATGCTTCACTTAAACTATCAAAATTTTAAGCAAAATTAAAACATAAATGGCCTAAATTTTAAAAGTGAATGACTAAAATTAGAAACTTGCAAATATTGGAGAAAATTCATCCACTTTAAATGTCTTTTTAAGAAGGAGTAATATGTTTAACTTTTATTTTTATGAACTTTACAAGTTAACAACAACAAAATTCCAGAAAGGTTTGAGTTGGCCTTTTTTTTTTTTTTTTCCCCAGGCTGGAGTGCAATGGCATAATCTCGGCTCACTGCAACCTCTGCTTCCTGGGTTCAAGTGATTCTCCTGCCTCAGCCTCCTGAGTAGCTGAGACTACAGGCTCCCGCCACCATGCCTGGCTAACTTTTTGTATTTTTAGTAGAGACAGGGTTTCACCATGTTGGTCAGGCTGGTCTTGAGCTTCTGACCTCGTGTGATCCACCCCACCTTGGCCTCCCAAAGTTCTGGGATTACAGGCATGAGCCATGGTGCCCAGCCTGAGTTGGCCTTTCAATAGCACTGAAATACTACCACTTTCTTGAGGTAACAAAAAAACTGAAAGATTTTGCTTCTTATAAAAATCTTTCCTTTGCCTCATAAAAATCTTTCCAAACTCAGCATGCTAGATGATCACTGGATTACGAATCAGGAAAACTGAGTTTTGTCTTGGTTCTTCCTTTTACAGCACATCACTTTCTCTTTGACCTAAGTTTCCTAATTCATGAAATAAACTAGTTGAAATAGATATTCACTGAGATCCCTCTTTTAAAAAAATTCTATAGTTATAAACCAAATTAAATGTTTGTGATAAATTCTTCTGAGTTTATACATCTAAAGATTATCAAACCTTAATTACTGCTTATAGTCTGGTAACAGAAAATCAAACTGTCTAATGAAGCAAACAACTATTGTCTCGGGTATAGACAATGCTTTGTTCTTCTGGATCCAATACACATTTTCTTTTTCCCCATATCTTTCTACTACGTCTTCCCTGGATTTGTGTCTGTTCTGATGATCATCACCATTGCCAGCACCACAATTATGTATATGCATCTTTTTCCCTTGATAAACTTCTGATGACAAGGCATGTATCCTACTCATGTTTATAGTCCCAGTAACACCTAGCATGCTGCCTTTTACAACATAGGCATCCAGTAAACATCTAGAATACAACCACAAAAAATCCCTGTGACCATGTCACCTGCAATTTAACTCCCTATTTGTTTTTTCCTTGAAGTTCTAACCAACCTTAGAGCTAGAACTCAAACAGTGTCACACGATGCTAGCCTAGTGCTTTTTCCACTATGCCATGCTGCTGATGGTTTTAGTGATGCTTATTAATATATATCACTCTTCAATAATGAACATAGGCAGGAAAGAAATCACTATTCTCCTCTGCCTAGTTGTGCTGATGATGTGACCTGAATTCAGATACTAAATACTTTAAAGGGTCATTTTAGGTAGTGGCAAAACACAGAGGATTGAAGGTTATATTTTCTTTAATCTCCTTAATCTTCTGCTGTTCTTTAGCTTCAAAATAGGCCAAAGCCAGCACTGAGACTGCTGCTGCTGACCTCAGATAACACTCCTTCTCAGAGCTGAGCAAGGAGGCTTAATGACCTCTGAGATCAATTAAAGCTCCTAATCATGGAGTTTAATGTCCACCACCAACTGCACCTGCAGTAACTGCCTGGCTAGCACACAGGCACTCATGAGCTTTACTATCATCAAGTAATCGGTAGATTTTACCCTGGCCCAGTTCTGAAACAAGGCACTTGAGATTCCCTTTCCTGCTTTTTTCCACTAATCACCTCTTTGTCTACCTCAAATTCCATGAGTCCCAGCTACTCGGGAGGCTGAGGCAGGAGAATTGCTTGAACCCGGGAGGTGGAGCTTGCAGTGAGCCGAGACTGTGCCACTGCACTCTAGCCTGGGCCACAGAGCATGACTCTGTCTCAAAAAAAAAAAAAAAAAAAAAAAAAAAGACTCACTGGCTGGGTGCTCACGCCTGTAATCCCAGCACTTTGGGAGGCCGAGGCAGGCAGATCACAAGGTCAAGAGATCGAGACCATCCTAGCAAACATGGTGAAACCCCATCTCTACTAAAAATACGAAAATTAGCTGGGCATGGTGGCTTGTGCCTGTAGTCCCAGCTACTCGGGAGGCTGAGGCAGGAGAATTGTTTGAACTCGGGAGGTGGAGGTTGCAGTGAGCCAAGATTGCACCACTGCACTCTAGCCTGGGTGACAGAGCGAGCCTCTGTCTCAAAAAAAAAAGACTCACCTCATCAACAAAGCCTTTCTAGTCTCTTCCATTCAAACCCATTAATTTTGGTCATTCTAAAGTCATAAATAAATATTTGGCATCCCTAGTATTTAGCACATAACAAAAATTTTGAATAATACTTTGTATTTATATTTATCACATTTCATTTTCATAACAAGCCCTTGAGCTATGCAGAGCAAGTATCATCTTCCATTTTACAGATTAGGAAACAGTGCCTTGTTAAGGATCACAAAGAAAATAGAGTGCAGAACTGGGACTCTATTCCAAGCCCTTTGACTCCAGCTTCTCTCTTTTTACCACATATGTACAATTCTATGTGTGTGTGTTTATGCATTTGTATAAACATGCACATAAAACATGTTAGTTTTATGAAATGTCTATAAAATCCTAGTTATACTTTTGCTTCATTTGTTATTGTCTTCATCATTAATGAGTTCTCAATAAACGACTGCCTCACCTTCCTCAAAAAACTTCTCAAACTGAACAGTATAGAAGTTTATTCTTGTCAGTTAATATAAGTACAAGGAAGAAAATACCAGAATGGCCATTCTGTGTTATTGGAATTCCTAATTACAGTACAAAAAGAAAAAAATGACCTAGCCAGAATTCAGCCAGTTAGTATCATATCCATCTGTACCCTTTTAGGAATCAAAAAGCAAACGAATCAACAAACTTAAAGCACTTTAAAAATGCTTCTGGCCAGGTGCAGTGGTTCACACCTGTAATCCCAGTACTTTAGGAGGCCAAGGTGGGTAGACTACCTGAGGCCACGAGTTCAAGACCAGCCTGGCCAACATGGTGAAATCCCATCTCTACTAAAAATACAAAAATTAGCCAGGCATGGTGGTGGGCACCTGTGGTCCCAGCTACTCGGGAGGCTGAGACATGAGAAGTGCTTGAACCTAGGAGGCAGAGGGTGCAGTGAGGTGAGATCATGCCACTGCACTCCAGCCTGGGTGACAGAGCAAGACTCTGTCTCAAAAATAATAGAAAAATAATAATGCTTTTAACTCTTAGAAGAGCGCTTCCAGCCCATTGAGTTTTTTCTTATTGTATTCTCATTTCTGGCGATTTGGCTGCCCATAGCAGGAAGATGGAAAATACAAGGTATGATATGTACAACTATGATGTATCCATCATTAAAAATACATTTTAAAAAGACAAGGTGTGTATGCCTCCGCTCCCACTGTCACCACTGCACCCCACCCACATTCACCAATGACAGAAGTGGCTACGTGAGTCCAGTGTTCTTTCTTACTGAGCCCAGATGTAACCTTAACGTTGCATTCCAGACTGCCAGTGTCAATGGCTGGGAGACAGCAAGTAATTTCCCACATGGACTAGAAAACCCACGTCAGAGCTCCTTCCAGAGAAAAAAGGGTACAATCTGAGTATGAAAATGGTAATAATTACAATGAATAAAAACATGTCAATTATTTTTTTAAATCCATGACTTTATAGTGATGCTTAAAGAAAAAGTGATCTTTGGAGGATCCTGGAAGGTTAGGACACTAACTCTTTATTTTGAAAACAGGTAAATTAAGAAACAGGACCAAACACTGAATTTTACCTTTCCTATAAAAGTTCCTCCTCTTTAGGATAATCATATATCTGATTTGGAAAGGTTCTTTTTTTGTATGAGAATCCCAGCTAATATATGCATAAATTATTAGAATGTAATTGCCTTGAATGTCTAGTAAAAAAAATAGGTCCAGGCAATGATAACCAATAGCTTCTAAAATCATTAAGCAAAAAGCTGATGGGAAACTTGCAGTTGCCGGACCAGGCTGGTGACTTCTGAAATGCTAATTAATTTTGAACATCATGAAAAAGAATAAGAACCAGCCCTATGTGCCTTTAACGTGGTACAACGGGGGAGCTTACAGAATCCCCTGCAGTGCCACCCATAAAGCATTCTTGCAAACAATCTGATTCTGATCAGATTTCTAAGACTAAACTATCAGTTTATAGGTAACAAGGAAGCTAGACAAAGATGTCAAATGACACATGGGGATATAATCTGCAAAATCCAGACAGTGGAAAATTCTATAGGACTGATGACTTGGTTTCCTCAACAAGCAAGTGGCAAGAAAAAGCCTCAGGTTAGAAAATAAACAGAAGCCACAGCCAGGCATGTGAAAACCTGCAAGATGTGAGAACCAGCAGCAAGAAAGAAAACACAAAAATCATAAAGAGCAATTTCAAATATTTAAAAGACATTTCAAATGGCAGCCATTTGGTGTCAGGGCAAACTCAGCTTTGCCCCAAAGCAGTCCTATGCTGGCTGTAATGGCATTTATCCTTGTAAATGTGACTCTAGTCACTACGAAAATGTCAGTAACTATAAATGATGTTAAGAAAATATGGCAATCCATATTTTACTAATATTTCCATGAAGAATAACAGAATTTTATGTGCTTAAACTAATAATTTAAAATTACATGAACTAAACATTCATCTTTCCATGATGATTCTTTTACAGGGGTTTCCAAATAACCAAAATTGTATAGTAGACACTCCAGCAACAAAATAATCAGAATGAATCAGATCCCCACCTTGGCAATTTTAGCTATACTAATTGCTTCCAGAAGGAAGTACATTTCCAGGTGGAGACAATTATCCTTCATGAACTCACAGAATTAAATTCAGCCATCTTTTTGTGCATGAAATGAATGTAAAGTATTTTACACAGTGCTGGTAATAAATTACCTTCATTTCCCAAAGAATATGCTTTTGAAGCTCTCTTATGAGCTTAAAACTGAAATCTACATTTAAAGAATACAGAAGAAAGCAAAAATATTTGGACCTTTTACAACATATCTAAGAGCAGTAAACTAGT
The DNA here is from genome assembly GCF_009761245.1 of Sapajus apella. Classification (NCBI taxonomy): domain Eukaryota; kingdom Metazoa; phylum Chordata; class Mammalia; order Primates; family Cebidae; genus Sapajus; species Sapajus apella. The sequence continues at coordinate 2,602,693 of NW_022437027.1, forward strand.
TGTAAAATCCCCAGAAGTTGAACTTATTTTGAAATAATTGTCATTAACATGTGTACAAAAATGTTCCCACATTACTTCTGAGATTAAGATAATAGTGTAAGGCCAGGCGCGGTGGCTCAAGCCTGTAATCCCAGCACTTTGGGAGGCCGAGGCGGGTGGATCACGAGGTCAAGAGATCGAGACCATCCTGGTCAACATGGTGAAACCCCGTCTCTACAAAAACTACAAAAAATTAGCTGGGCATGGTGGCACGTGCCTGTAATCCCAGCGACTCAGGAGGCTGGGGCAGGAGAAGTGCCTGAACCCAGAAGGCGGAGGTTGCGGTGAGCCGAGATCACGCCATTGCACTCCAGCCTGGGTAACAAGAGCGAAACTCCGTCTCAAAAAAAAAAAAAAAAAAGATAATAGTGTAGGTGTCAGGGCAGCCAGGATACCTGGCCAGTAAGTTTAATCATGCCAACAAAAAATGTGAGATCCATTCTGTGCCTTTTTTTCGAACAGCCAGGTAAGAAGTGAGAGAAAAAGAGAAAGATTTTAAGTTTCTAAAATTGAAAAAAAAATTAAAAATTTAAAAAGAGAGAATAAGGTTTTGAGGCCATGATTGGTGCAAACTGAAGCATTTAACTACCAGGAAGCCACGGATAGAGAATGATATGCTGAACTACAGGTTTTCCCAAAACAAATAAGGCACATCTATAACATGGAATGATAGATAATAGAGTGTAGTTGGAGAGGGAGCGTGGTATCAGTGTGCCTAGGTTCAAATCCCAATTCCACCACTCTGTAACCTTGAACAAGCTATTGCGACATCTCTAAACCTCAAAACTTTTAATTTATAACATTATACAAATTGTCACACCTAATTAATAGAGCTGTTGTAAAGCTTAAGGGAGATAGTGTAAGGAAAGCCCTTAAATTATGACAAGAGCAGACAACTTTGTACACATGCAATAATCATGGTATCTCTGTGAACCAAGAGTCACCATGTACTTAGGTGGGTTTTTCAAATTCTAATTAAAACAAACAATAACAAAAACTCACGTACTCAGATATTATACACATTTATAACTTGTTCCTTATATTTTTTATGAGACAGAGTGCTAAAGAATTTTTTTCATCTTTTTTTTTTTTTTTTTTTTTGGCAGGTGTGGGGTTTGAGACGGAGTCTGGCTCTGTTGCCCAGGCTGGTTACAGTGGCCCAGTCTCAGCTCACTGCAACCTCTGCCCCCCGAGTTCAAGTGATTCTTCTGCCTCAGCCTCCCAAATAGCTTGGATTACAGGTATATACCACCACACCCAGCTAATTTTTGTATGTTTTTCTTTTAGTGGAGATGGGGTTTCACCATGTTGGCCAGGCTGGCCTCAGACTCCTGGTCTCAAGTGATCCACCCGCTGTGGCTTCCCAAGGTGCTGGGATTACAGATGTGAGCCACCATGCCTGTCTCACTTGTTTTTTCAACTCGTTTATTAAAGTCCTTTAGGCATTGGGAATGCAATGGAGAGTTACATTCTCTGTCCTCCAAGGACTAAGGAATATAGAAAGACAAACAACTACAGCGAAGCATGGTTAAGTGTCACACGATTGAAGACATTCTCTGAGAACACATTCCCTGAGAACACATTCTCTGGAACAGCTAACTTAGGCTCACAGTGGATCAAGGAAGGTGTTCCTGAAGGAAGTCATGTTGGAGCTGCTTCTCAGAGGATGAGGAGAGACAGGCAGTGAAGGGAAGGAGAAGGAAAGTGCCCGAGCATGTGGACCAGGCTGGAGGAGAGCATAAGTGTGCCTCGTGAAAGGAAAGTACATCTTTGAGGATGGCTGCCACACAGAATGTAATACAAACAAGGGTGAGAGAAGAAGCTGAGAAATAAGCAGAAGCCTTGGTGAGCCTGAAGAAGGGACTACACATTAATTACTAATGATTAGGAATTGTCAGCAGATTTTCATCAAAGAGTAACATGACTGGGCCCTCTTTTTTGAGGGATTATGCTCCCTGCAGCAGAGAAAATGGAGACAGGGATACTAGTCAGGAGGATACCGGAGAGAGAACCCTAAAGGAAGGGCACAGTGGTTAGATCGTAAGGGGTAGAATTGTTAGGACGCAGAGATTGATTTCACGGAATGGGAGTGAGAAAAAGGAAGGAACAGGCAACTCCTAGGTTTCTGCTTTGGGAGAAGGGGTGGAAAGTGATGCCACTCACTGAGTTGATTACACTAGTGGGAGAGGAGCTGGGGAGGGGGGAGGTGAAATTTGGTAGGTCAGTTATTTTCTCTGAGCCTGAAACACTTGCAAGAAATCCAAGTAGACATGCTTACAAGACAGACAATTATAAGGGCCTTGATAAGGATATTTTTACTGAGCCCAAACACAAGCATTTTATGTGCCCACTGCAGGGCCCTGAGCTTAGAAGGCATGGCCCAGAAGAAGGACCAGGGCAACTGCTCTTCAGGAAACTGGTCAGATCATCAAAAAACAGCCTGATGGTGAAACCGTGGCTCTATTACTTTGATTTGGGGCTCAGATATCTGCAGCATGAAACTCCTCCAGAACCAGACAACCTGAATCTACAAGTCAAGGACTTGTTCAAACCAACAAATCAATCTTCTGCGTGAAGTTTTGCCTTTATAAGGCCCTCCCTTGCCTTTGCCAGACAGTCTTCACCAGGGCTGCTCTTTTTGTATACTATGAATAAATTCCCATGTTTTAAATCAATTTTCTCTGTAGCTTAACTCTGCAGCCAATATTTGCAACTTGACACTCCTTATGCCTGAGACCTTTTTTAAAAAAAAAAAAAATTTTGTCTAGAGCTCAAAAAAAACAAAAAAGAGGTCTGAGCTACAAATAATAGATTCAAGCTGCCTATGGGCAGCTGCATGGGAAATAAAACAGAAAAATGCCATGGGTTGTGTCACCTTTAGAGAGTAATGATGCACAAAACCGTATGAATGGTTCTGAGAAATTTCACTTGAGAAAAAACTCATTCAACTTTATTGAACACAGCGTCTCTAAATCACTTGGCTCTGAAAGGTTTTTTGCCCTAAGTAACTTCATTAAATCCCATTGAACTAGAGTTTTGTAGAACATGCTTCAATAAATGATAGTTTAGACATTTTGTAAGAAGTAAGCTTACTGATACTCATATTTGTATAAATATTTATATTTTATAACAAAAATCATATCAACCAAGTTATGATTTTTCTGTTATTTCTTCACTGAAGTAGCTTCACCACTAAATGCTTTGTAAACCAAAGTACTACTTTCCAGATCACCAGAGGAGCTGCAATTTCGGCATAATATTCAGGAGGAACCAGCCAGTCTCTAGAGAAGCATGTCCTTAAATATGAAGGATGGGCTGGGCACGGTGGCTCACGCCTGTAATCCCAGCACTTTGGGAGGCTGAGGCAGGCAGATCGCTTGAGCTCAGGAGTTTGAGACCAGCCTGGGCAATATGGTGAAACCTCACTCTACCAAAAATATAAAAAAATTAGCCAGGTGTGATGATGCATGCCTGTAATCCCAGCTACTCAGGAGGCTGAGGCAAGAGGATTGCTTGAGGCTGGGAGATAGAGGTTGAAGTGAACTGAGATAGTGCCACTGCACTCCAGCCCAGGCAACAGAACCAGATGTCATCTGAAAAATAAATCTGAAGGATGTCAGACACATCGAAAACCTGATAAATTTTATAGACCATCTCCCTAGGTGGAACATTGCATATTTTCATCTAACACATGAAATCAAGAGATCCATAGACCCTACATCACAGGAAAAGAATTCCTGCTTTCTAAGACACTAAAACATTTTATACCTAATCAATGATGGCCAAAGTAACAGTGCCCTTGAAATCAAAAGTCCTTCGCACTTGGAGTATGTGTGAAGCACATCTTAGTCAGTAACTGGAGACAATCTCCATTGCCAATTGTCTTCCAGGTTCCAAGTTTGTCTGTGGCTCTGCAGCTGGCAGAGGCTTTCCAACCCAATCAAATTCTATTATTTGCCACCTTGTTTGGGGCTGCTCTTTAGTGAATCATGGTAAATTTTCTTCTGAAATTCATGCTTTCAGTTATCATATTTGAACTCCCTGTCACAGAGCCTGAGTAGTGAGGGGCTCTGAAGAGAGAATATATTTATGGTAGAAATAACACTAAACTGAGAGACTGATGATAGGAAATTTTCCCCCACATTCATCCTTAACTAGCTGTGTGATCACAGAAAAGCTGCTCTATTTCTTCAGGTTTCTCAATTACAAAATGAGTACAATTATCCCTACCCTTCCTGTCTTACAACATTGCTGTGAAAAACCAATAAACTAAAGCCCATGAAAACACTTTGAAAATTCTGAGGTTACATGTAAATGTAAGAGAGAGTGGTGATGATGGCAGCCATATCTCTAACTATTATGAATGGAACTCAGTAAATACTTATTCATGATGGTTGGTGGTTATGATTTTGTCGTGAGTCATCACCACTTGTACAATGAGTTGCCTCTGAAGACAGCTTGAGCTGAAATGGAAGGTAGATGGCAATGTATCGGATTCACTACCTTTATGTGTAGACTATCTATGCTACCATTATGGGTTCAGCCATCTATTTTATAGCATGGCCACTAGGTTGTTGCTATTTAATGTGGTGCTACAACCCACAGATGAACTGCGTCCTGCAACTCTTGCTTTGTGAATTCAAATAAATCACTTATAACATCTGAATAAATACTTCTTCTCTTGGAATTTATTTTATTCTTTGTAGCTCCTTACTACTTGTATTGAAAGCATAGTCAATACAGAAGTTTAATTGTAATTTCCAGCTAAGTTTTTAAAGAAACCACATAGAAAGCATTATCACTGTTAGTTACCTGCCTGAGGGTATAAGAGATGATAACATCAGTTTTGCCTTGACTCCAGACTCCCTGCCTCAACCTCATGCTTGTCCTTCTGTTCAGCCTCAGCTCTCTTCAGGAGCTATGCCTAGGGCAGGTAGGAACACAGTTATTTGCTACTTGTACCAGGGACCTACAGTTCTTAACATTTTCCAAGCTAAACCAAACCCTAGTGGCATGCAACAGGTAGAATGTAGAAGATATAGGCTGGGCTCAGTGGCTCATGCCACTAACCCCAGCACTTTGGGAGGCTGAGGCAGGCAGATCACCTGAGGTCATGAGTGCAAGACCAGCCTGGCAAAACCCCATCTCTACTAAAAATACAAAAATTAGCCAGGTGTGGTGGTGGGTGCCTGTAATCCCAGCTACTCAGAAGGCTGAGGTAGGAGAATCATTTGAACCCGGGAGGTGGAGGTTGCAGTGAACTGAGATTGCACCATTGCACTCCAGCCTAGGTGACAGAGCGAGACTCCATCTTGAAAAAAAAAAGTAGAACATATAAACAATTCTATCTCTGTTTCTGCACTTTAGAGGGCTATTTAGGACTAACGTTAAATATGTTTTAAAACTTTCTTGAAAATAATTTTATATTGAGGTGAGATGTTAGTGTCACATCGTTTACAAGGCAGCCTCATAAATTGAGCAGCCTAACGATTATAACGAATTTTTAAAAGTCTGAAAACTTTTTCTTTCTGTAGGCCCCCTGTGGTATTTCATAAAGGACTGACAACTTTTTATTTTTTATTTTTTATTTGAGACAGAGTCTCATTCTGTCACCCAGGCTGGAGTGCAGTGGTGCCATCTTGGCTCACTGCAGCCTCTACCTCCTGGGTTCAAGTGATCCTCCTGCCTCAGCCTCCCAGGTAGCTGGGACTACAGGCAATGCGCCACCACACCTGGCTAATTTTTGTATTTTTAGTAGACACAGGATTTCACCATGGCTGGTCTTGACCTCCTGACCTCAAGTGATCTGTCCACCTCGGCCTCCCAAAGTGCTGGGATTACAGGCATGACAACTTTTTAAAAACAATTACATGCTAAGGAATTTAAACAGAGAAGCCTACATTTAGAAGTAGAAATTTGGGACTGTGACTAGATTCAGTCAATCATTCATACTTTTTTCTAACATTTACCATTTAAAATTTATTTATTTATAACTATCTACTGTATATATGGTGGCTAAAAAAACAAACAAAACAGACATGGCTCCTACCTGTATGGCACTTATAATCAAGTGGGAGAAAGAACCCAAAAAGAAAGCAAATGAGTATGTAATTACACCTCATGATGAGTTCAACGAAGGGCGTACTGTGAAAAAAGTAAGAGGTGAAGCGGCCTATTTTGATTGGCTTATCAGAGAAGGCCTATCTGAGGACATAACATTTAAGCTCAGAACTGAAGAGAAGTCTAAGCCAAGGAAGAGTGACTGCAAAACCCTAAAGAAAGGAAGGAGATTAGCATGCTTGAGGAGCTACAGCAAGACTTGCACTAAATTCAGAGATTACTAGAGCAGGTCAGTCCAACATTGATGAGACTGGTAAAATGCTGAACTTCAACCTAAGTTCAAAGCAAAGCGTTTGAAGGATTTTATGCAGGAGAGTGAATGGACCAGATTCAGAAAACAGAAGCATCAGCTGAGTGGCTACTATAGCAGGCCAAGCAAAAAGTGCCTGCCTGTTTAGACTATGGCGGTGGCAGTAGAGAAGAGAAGTGGGCATTTGAAATGTATTTAGAAGGTAGAATGGAATGGGTTTGGTGTTGGATTAGAAATTGGGGGTGAGACAGTGGGAAAATTCAAAGATGGCCCTGTAGGACTCCAGAATATGGTATTCCAAAATAGGAAGGATTGTTGAGCTTCAAACAATTAAAAAGAAATAGATGCAGAAAAGCTCTCTCTCTCTCTCTCTCTCTCTCTCTCTCTCTCTAAATGTGAGACATAGATTTACAAAGGCAATAGGTACCCCCTCTCTACCAGGGATAATAAAAGTTAACCACTGAAGATAACTTTAGATTCTTATGGCCTGGCAATGGCTGCAGAGGTATCTACATTAACAAGCTTTATTAACTAGCCTTTATCTGCCATTTATTTGCCTTCCCCCAAGTTGCTGCTCATAGAAACTCAAAGTCCTTTTCCTCCGTCTTGCCACTTCTCTAAAAATTTACTGTTCTTTATTAAAGATATTATGTAAGCTGGCATTTAAAGCCACGTCTTTGAGAGCTACTCATTCCGCAGGTGTCTCCCATGTGTATACAAAATGTACATGTTAATGCATTTCTATTTGTTTTTCTTTCTTTTTTTTTCTTTTTTTGTAGAGACAGAGTCTTGCTATGCTGTCCAGGCTAGTCTCAAACTCCTGGCCTCAAGCAATCCTCCCACCTCAGCCTTCCAAAGTGCAGAGATTACAGGTGTGAGCCACCATGCCTGGCCTTCTATTTGTTTTTCTCTTGTTAATCTCTCTAAGAATATATGAGGATTGAAGAAAAAAATATTTTTTCCATCTATAATCCCTCAATGTCTGTCTTGAGCAGGTGAATGGGTGGGAACTATGTGTCAGACCCCGCTCAAGGTCAATGATGGCTCACCAGGCTTCTGAGCATCATCTTCTGCCTTGGGCTGTGTGAGTGGATGCACTACTTTCAGTTCACCAGGTGGTACGAATGATGGATTGAGGTTAATTTTAACCATATCCTTTCCAGTGTGTTTGTTGGCTATCCAAATTGTCTTTGTTTTCCATGTTGAATAGAAGATATGGTCACCAAAAAGGGACATTGCAAACAAATTGTGCCTAAAAAGCAACCACAAAAGAAAAATGAACAACAGAACATTTGTTCCTTGTCTTATTAAAGTTTCACTTCATTTCAATTTATTGTGTAAATTTCAACCACCTACCTTTTCAATTGTTTCTCATTCAGGTTTAGAAAAGTATATTAAGTTTAAAATTTTATTCATGTCATCATACTCTGAGCTAATAAATTATAATTTCTAGCTCCAGGTCCATTTTCTCATTCTTCTGTTAGTCATCCAATAAGTGTGATGAAAATGAGGAAGCGGATAGGAACAGGCTAAGAGTGGGTTTCTAGTGACATCGATTTCACATGACTAATTTCTGCCTTTTACCACAAACCTGGAAAGTCAGTAACTGGCATGATAGCAAATCATTGAAAGATAAAAATATATAACATAATAATTCAAAATAGAATAACTATGATCAACATGTGAGAACTATTATTTGCCAAATATTCTTATTTTTGTTTGTATTCATTTATTTTCCCTTCACAATAATCCCAAGAGACAGATACTATGATTATCCTCGCATTAAAGAAAACTGAGGATAAAAGAAGTTGTAGAACCTACTCAAAGTCACTCACCTAACATGGTAAATCTGGGGATGGAACTTAAATCTTTTGGCTTCATAATCTATGGGCTAACCCACTATATGAGTTTGGTTGACAAAAGTAAAATTGATTTCTCTCATGGATTTCAAATGATAATTATTTTATTTTACAAGAGTAAAACTTACTGTGTGTGATGTTTACTCATCTGTACAGAACCTCCATCATAATCACAGGAACAAATAAGAGAATTGCTTCCTTCTCTGTTGTACTGAATCCAAAACAGCCGCTTATCAAGCACATCCAATGACACAGCTGTTATTTTCTCTGATGTCTCTAACAGAGCCTTCACTTCCACACCATCGAGATCTGCTCTGTGAAGGCTGCCAGCCACCTCTGAAGACCAAAATAGAAACCTAAGGGCAAACACATTACATGGACACAAAAATGAATATATAGTGCCTTAAACGGCCAACTCTCTCAACATTTCAGCAGCTCTTGCACAGGGCAAGTTTGACTATTTTGAATGAAAATGTATTCAACAAGTATATACTGCCCTATTAGCAACATTACAAGTGATTTCAAGTTAGAAGGAGAATTATGCCTCTACAGCAGAACATCATGATAATTAGGAATATTTACGAAGGAATTCTGCCTCAGTTGAAATGCAGGCAACTGTCCTATAGAAAATGGTGCTTGTGTACTGCAAAAGAGGGCTTTGGTCTCAGTGAGAGGGTTCCTTTGAATTTAAAATGTTATAATTCTATCAATCTTCGCCATATTTGTAAACATATTTCAATGTCTGAATATAGCAGAATTTACCTTTCTACTGGATCAACTGCTATATTTGCAGGATCTTTTAAAGCACTGAAAAGAACATGGGAATTATTTCCTTTCATATCTGTTACTGTAATGATTCCTTCCTGTTGATTTGACCAAATAACTTCTTCATTTATCCAATTTATTGCCATTCCAGAAACATTTTTCTCTATATTATATACTCTCTGCAAAATCAAATTTAAAAATCGTTAATATTTCCCTCATTTACAACAAAATTATCTTAATGGTTATATATAAAAAGTCTATTCTTTTAAGTACTTGTCATTTTTATGCATTTCCAAAATTATTTAAATGATAAAATAGCCACAGATATGGTGCCTTTTTTTGATGCAGCATTATTAAACCTCCTGTGATGCCCAAGTAAATATTTCTGGAAGTAGTATTTATATTACAGCTTTGAAACTAAAAATTATGCTACACACTATTTAAATTAGGCAGCCAACCCTAATGAATTGATCGTTTCAACTATAGTAATAGGGAAATTTTCATGCAACCATAAAGATAGCTATTCAATTCCATTCGCTAATGGACTTTTCCACATCTACAACCGAACTCAATTCCAAGCTTTGCAGGATTTCCTTGGAATTTGAGCTTAAAGACATGAAGTCAATGAATTTCTCATTACAGCTCCCCTTATTCTTCTGGCCCTCCTCCTTCGATAGGCCTCTTCCTTTTCATGCCCTCACATTGTGACCAGAGTAGCAGGGCATCTTTTTATGCACCTCGGGCTGGGTTCCCAACTCTCATGATAAAAATGCCCAACCAAAACTTTTAATTTCCTAATTCCGGCCATACTCAGGTAAGCTGGTATTTTTGGGGAATGGAGGTTGCGAGGCGAGCAGAAGCCCCGATTTGTACTGTTAAAGATTTTCATGGTGTAAATATTCTACCACGGCAGACTTCCAGCTACCCATGACATCACTGAAATAAGATCTGGGCTGAAATCGTATCATCGCATGAGCCTGTGCTATTTCTACATCTCATACAAAGAAATCTAGCCAACTTATTTTACCAACTGCTAATATTAGGTTGTTGCAAAAGTAACTGGTGCTTTGGCCATTGAAAATAATGGTGCAGGCCAGGGGCGCAGTGGCTCACGCCTGTAATCCCAGCATTTTGGGAGGCTGAGGCAGGTGGATCACAAGGTCAAGAGACTGAGACCATCCTGGTCAAAATGGTGAAACTCTGTCTCTATTAAAAATACAAAAAAAATTAGCCGAGTTGTTGGTGAATGCCTGTAATCCCAGCTACTTGGGAGGCTGAGGCAGAAGAATGGCTTGAACCCGGGAGGCAGAGGCTGCAGTGAGCTGAGAATGTGCCATTTCACTCCAGCCTGGGCAACAAGAGTGAAAACTCTGTCTCAAAAAAAAAGCAAACAAAAAAAAAAACTGAAAATAATGGGGCAATTACTTTTGCACCAACCTAATACATTAATAAATTAGCTCAGCTAGGTATATTGTTTGCATTTTAACAGTTGTCCTTCATAAACAATGTTTTAACCGAAAGGAAGAACCATAAAGATGGAATTTTAGGTATCAGGTGGATCCTTTCCTAATGACTTGACATAAATTCACAACTATTTGAAGTATTTCTATGTTCTTGATAGGAAACCCTCCAGATTCTTAGACTCAAGAGTTTTAAACTATACTACCAGATATCTGGAGGATAATGAGTAGCCTTCCTTGACAAAAATGAGGTTAGCAATATTGGAGATGTGATAAAACATATTAGCACCTACTTGAAGCTTTTAAGAATAATTGGAAAGAGATTGAGCTAAAAACCAAAAAACATCATGCACTTTGTGTTGAGAATCAACTCTTAAAGTTTCTCTAGTCACGTGCTCTTTGTAATCCATCACCAAATTGAGAGAACATTCCCCCTGGGACTCACGTAAGGGTTCTACCAGTTGAAAAGAAAGATTAAGAATTTTTGTATGTACTTGAAGTAAAGTACTTTATATCTGTCATCTGCTTTATTATTTTTTTCCAGAGTGCAAGTACCTTGAGACTAAAAAGAAGAAATTTTTTCTTTCTACATGTCAGGTGCCAAAACCCATGACGGAGATTTTATACAGATAAAACAGGGTCTCTCAACCTCAGCAGTACTGACATTTTGGGCTGGATAATTCTTTATTCTGGAGCTGTTCTGCATAGTGTGAGATGTTTTGCAGCATCCCAGGCCCCTACCCACTAGATGCCTGGATCATCTCCACCTTCCTACCTCACCTACTTGTGTCAACCAAAAATGTTTCCAGACACTGGCAATTGTTCCCTCAGGGAAAAACTGCTCCCCACCTGAGAAATACTGGGGTACCATGAAAATAGCAAGAAATAATTATGCAAATAATCTATCTTAATCATAAAATGGTGATCTGACTTAATAAATTCGGATATTTTTCAAAATTATATTCATATCCTTACTTTCTCATTTTGGGGCTTCTGAATATCAACATGTGAACTTATTCAATAATATATTACCATATTACCACAAATGCAGATTAGATAGATGCCTATATTTGGCAGACACACATTTGAACTGGAATATAATTTTCATTTATCTATACATTAAGAACTCAATATATTATATTTGTCAGCCTGTATAAAAGCAGCTCAAATACTGCAGGTAATGGTATTTTACCTCTTGCCTTGACCCATTCAGGAAAACTCTTTGCAAAAGTTGTCTTTCTAAATCCACCCAATAGATTCTTTTCTCACTATAATGAAAATCCATGATCACTGAGACACCAGCATTCGCCACCAATTGCTCATAATTTGTTCCTTCCGTGTCAATCCTAAAGATACTATTTCCGTGGGAGAAAATTAAGAAGGGTGCAGGACCTGGGTGGGAAGAAAGAAACCAAAGTGTATATTTTCAATATTTTATCGCATTTAAACAGAATACCTCCCAATGACCACAAACACAAGCAGAAATAATTTTTAATTGCCCGTTTTCTGTTTAAAATCTATTGTACAGATAATAAAGAGTTCCCATAGATAGTCACACTTCATTTTGTAAATTTTCTCCACAAACTGATTCTAAGACATGAACATTGGTAAATTATGAAAAATGAACTATCTGAAGAGAAAGACACTTTTTACTATTATCCATAAATTATCTTTTTATGTTCATAAGGGAGCCACCTGCCATATTATATTGTGGAAAGTATCTAAGGATAACATTTAATGACATGAATTGGAACAAAAATTATAGATATTATCATTTTGGAAACGGACTCCTAGGGCCTTACCTATGACCAGAGCCTTCAGCAAAATGACCTAGAAGATGATGGTGAAAACTAGCAGGAGGTCTTACATGGAAGCAGGAAAAGTTGACATGCTGTTTCCGTTTCAGAATCCTTAAAGGTTCTGAAATATTTTGACCCCGTTAGCTTTGCCACATAAATACAGGATGCCCAAATAAATTTGAATTCCATATGTATATTGCATGGGACTTGCACTAAAATGTTTTCTCTGTTTACTTGAAATTCAAATTTAACTGGGCACTTTGCACTTTTATTTGCTAAGTCTGGGTGGCAAACCTCACTGGATTTCTTGGTTCCTTTAGGGCCTTGTTTGGTATCCTAATCCTGCACCTGGGGTCCTCTCCCATTCTAGGTGATGGCCCCAATATTCAATATTTACTTGGGAACCTGATCCCTTCCTGGGAAACCTCACCACTAATTACTATCAGACTCCATACTGAACTTGCCTTTGATGCTCTGAGATAACGCCAGAGGATGAAATTTGTTTCATTAAATCAAGTTAGTTTCCTTGGTCTTTCTCTCTTGCCCAAGTGTGAGGAAGCTTGGGCCACTCTGCCTTTAGAAAAATGATAGAATCACTGGGGTGAGTGGGGAACAGAGGGGAATTCTAACATATTCTTGCTTCTGTGGTGGGCTTACTCCATTCTGTTTTATCATTAAAAGTAGTACCTTAATATGACTTAATAAATGTGTTTATTGCTGTAAGCATTGAACAAAATGACGGGTTAACATCCTTTTACTCAGCGACTATGTTCTAGAGTCAGAAAACACTAACTCCGCTTTGGAGAGTACATTGTATTAAAGCTACAAGAGGCGGGGAGAACCGTAAGATCATGAGAGTTTGAAATAGGTGCCAGCATAAATGTCTGAGAGAATTCACTCAAATTATTCTTCCCAGATCTTTGCTACAACACAAGACCCCCAACACAGACATGTGGTGGGGGAGCCCATGCTGCACTGTGCTCCAGTTGTAGAATCACAGAGGCATCTTGGGAGTAAGGGAAAGGCCACCAGACAGAAAGCCAGAGGCCCGGTTTCCAGTCCTGGCCCCACCAGCTTCACTTCTCCGGACATCTCACAGGATCTTCCCTGCCTGTATCAGAGGATTATTATGGGGGAAAAAAGAAATTATAGATGTGAAAGTATGTTATTAATTGTGGAGGACTACATGTATATCATTTGCCATTGCTTTTCGCCACAACCAAGTTTTCACCACATAGGTTGTGCTACTGCTTGGATTCGAACTCAGGGACTAGAACATTGGTATAACTTGTCTCTAATACAGCAATTCATCATGGAGAAAAGGAAGGCATTAGGAAGACACACCTTAAACCCACAGCTACTAATTCATGGAACATTGATGATCACGGACATCTAGATTTATTTCTAACAGTTTTCTGCTATGTGTATCATGCATGCTCTGTAAGCTGAATAAATGTATCCAATACATATTGTTAATTTCCTAATGCACTGACATATTGATGAGATCAAGAAAACATTTATTAAAAATATTACTAGATGGGAGGTTTCCATGTAAAAAAAGGAGAAAGGAAAGGCACTTTAAACATTTTAATATTTCTTACTGCATAACACAGTACAATCCTCTGTACATAACAGGTACTCAAAAATTTTGAATAAATAAATTAATGAAGAAATAATTGTGTTCTGTTTTTTTTGAGCTGTTACCAATAGTAACAAAGCCATAGAAATAGATACGTCAAATTAATAAAAGATGAATCTATTCAACAGTACTTATTTTACTAGCAGCAATAATAACAAATGTTTACATCCTGACTGCATTTATCCTCAATATAACACTATGAACCAATAAATCAGAGGGAAAAGAGAAATCTCAAGAATTCTTAAATTCATAAAACACAAATTACAGCATTAACTTCTGTAACTTCTCAAAAAAATACAGGATAATAAAAATATGAAATCAAGGTATAAATAATACATTTGATTTCAGATTTTGCCCATCTAAGAGCAAATCATGGCATGTAATTCTTAGCAATTAGGAAGGCCCTAGATGTTTTCAAATTGTTTCCCCAAATTGTTTGTTCAAAAGAACCACCCAGGGTGCCTCTCTGTGAGTGTGTAAGTGGATGTTCATATTTTTTGCAGATTCCTACTCTTGAGATTCCAGTTAATCCGGTAGGGCTGAGCTGAGGGGTATGCATGTGTTTTTTGAACAGGTACTCCAGGTGATTCTCAGTCTTAGTGAACCTGGAAAACATGGATCTAATTAAGAGGAAATTCAGTGATGTTTCCCAAAGTCTCACCACTAATCGGTGGTAGACTTGGAATTAGAATCCAGGTACTACACTGCCAATCTAGTACACTTCCAATTCTACCCTGCCTTGGTCTGGGTTGCCATGTGTCAGGATATTACCATCTTCATTTTCTTTGTGTAACTAATCGTAATTCCATTCCCTCAGAGCAGTGTTTGTTTTTTCTACACTGTCAACATCATTTTTTTTTTTTTTTTTTTTGGAGATGGAGTCTCACTCTGACGCCCAGGCTGGAGCATAGTGGCACGATCGCAGCTCACTGCAACCTCCGCCTCCCAGGTTCAAGCGAGTCCCCTGCCTCAGCCTCCTGAGTAGCTGGGACTACAGGTGCCCACCACCATGACCAGCTAATTTTTGTAGTTTTGGTAGAGACAGGGTTTCACCATATTGGCCATGCTGGTCTCAAGCTCCTGACCTTGTGATCCGCCCGCCTCAGCCTCCCAAAGTGCTGGGATTACAGGCGTAAGCCACTGCGCCCAGCCAACATCATTTTATGTAAGTCAGAGCCCAGGCTACATTTTTAAGAATGAAATAAAATATAATTTTAAAGAAAATGAAACACTTTGAGAATTAAGGCTTTGTGAAATACCCATTATTCTCTTCTACCTATGGAAATGATAAATATGGTAATGTTTTTCAAACCTGTCAAGGACTCTGTAAACACAGGTGTGTGGTAGTCTGTGGATTTGAATGTCAGCAGGGTGTGCATGTTTGAACAGCTAAAGCTTTCCCATGTCAAAACCTACAGCATTTGTTTTGGGTGCAGTTCAGTAAGGGGGAAGTATATAGAAAATGAAACATTTCTAGGGAACACAAACCTTAACACAGCAAACAGGTCACAGCAAATGAATTAGAACCTCTGACTTCTCAACCTAGGGATTAGTAGGGGATCTTCAGGAATTAGAAGGAGTTCCGAATGTTTGGAGCATATTGAAGCTGTTCCTCAGTGACTTCAAAGAACTAGGACTACATCGCCCAGAGGTCAGTGATGAAAAGCAGGCTCTGCTTGAAGTAGGCAGCAGAAACAGAACATTTCATAACATGCACCCCTTCAACCTCTGTGAGTCTGAGGGAGTGGCCCCACAGGTGAGTGAAAAGAGACATTACCTGTCTTCTGCAGGCCTTGGGGGCAAACGTCATGAAAGCTAGTTAACACGTAAATGATAACCACAACCAGGTTAACAAGAAATCCTAGCTGTCTCTCAGGCCAACACTGCCACCTGCCCTCACCACCACAGGTTTTTTGCCCTAAATCTAGAGACAGACTGAAAGTTCACAAGATGAAGAAAGTGCAGAGGGAGCTTCCAGACCTCAAAAACTTCAGGGACACCATGAGAAAAGAATGTAGCTCTAAACTAATGGACCTACATAAGGAAGGCTGAGGCCTCCTCACACTGCTCCCACAGGAACAATATAAATGACTCTGAGAAGAGTCATTTATTACCACTCCGAAGCGGCTGACTTAAATGATAGCTTGGGTTTTATGAAGTACGGAAAGTATTCACTCTGAAAGACTATCTCATCTTCTCTTCAGTTACGGTACTTAAAAGAGCACTGTACTAGTCTGGTTTCACACTGCCATAAAGAGATACCCAAGACTGGGTAACTTACAAAGGCAAGAGGTTTAACTGACTCACAGTTCCACATGGCTGGGGAGGCCTCGGGAAACTTATAATCATGGCGTAAGGCAAAGGGGAAGCAAGGACGTTCTTCACATGGTGGCAGGAGAGAGAAGAAAGAGCAAAGCAGGGAAGCCCCTTATAAAACCATCAGGTCTCGTGAGAACTCACTCACTGTCGCGAGAACACCACTAGGGAAACCAGCCCCGGGATCCAATCACTTCCCACCACATTTCTCCCTCAACACCTGGGATTATAATTCAAGATGAAATTTGGGTGGGAACACATAGCCAAACTATATCAAGCACAAATGCAGTTTTTGGACAATCACAGCTTTCTTCTCAGTTTATTCATTCATGTCAAAATTCAGGTCAGGTGAGAGAGGGAAGCCAGGTGATTTAAAAATAATACACCCAGAAAGAAAAGCCAGGAGATTTGAATTTAAGTCTTAATTATGTAAAAAATGCTCTGAAACTCCTTTTGTTCCCCAAAATTGTGAATGAAGATTGACTACAGTAGTGATAGAAATGTGTCATCTGGGGCAGAAAATAAGCCCCTACCTACACCCAACCACATTCACATGTAAGCTGAAAAGGCTTACTTCCCAGATCCCCAGGATATTAATTGAGACTAGCAAGTTCTACAACATAAAACTTTTTTGTCTCGTTTTGTTTTTCAACAGGACTTCTCAGTCTTTAATGTGCTATTACTCTAAGAGATTGGGTGGTGAATTTCATCAGAATAATTTTAGTCAACATATGGTGTGTTATCTCTGGGGTAGCACATTAAATGCATTATTTCATTTAATTGGAGAACACTAGGAGGTAAATGCTCTCAACATATCTATTTTATGGAAGAAGAAAGGAAAGTTTCAAACAGCTAACGTGCCCCAAGTCACAAGGCCAATAAATAGTGGAGTAGGGATACAGAGCTATGCCTTTCTCATCACAGACCCTAGCTTTTAAAGACCAAGCTATACTGCTTATCTAAATATACCAGAAATTGTTTAGTGTGTTACAGTTCAATTGTGTCAAAGAACCCACTTCAGGAAACACTGTTCTAGGCATATTCACCACAAGGCTGGGTTCCCTACATTTATCTCCCAGAAATTAATTATAAAGCAGGTCCCTTTAAACAGATTCCTATAATTACATCACCTGAATAATTTTATATTTACTTCTATAATGTGTTGCATTTGTAAACAAAAAGCAAAATTCTAAGCCTCCCAACAAACTGAATGAAACCCTCCTCTCAGCCAAGGGCATTTTAAAGTTAACCTGAAAAACTAGTTCAGGTCATGATGGGAAGTGAAGGCTGGACATGCCTTATTATACCCTCCTCCCATTGGAATTCAGGCACAGCTGACCAGCATTAACATTTAAAGAACGATCTTAAGATTGACAAAACAGATTTTTTGTAGCAATAGGACAACCAAATTCCAGCCTGGCTCTAGTGTAACGTCACATGGCAAGTAGAAGACACTGAAAGAAATCAAAGTATTTTATCCCAAAATGTATTTCTTTAACATTTTGAAACAGCCCTGCAAAGCTGTCTCTTGTGGAGAAAATCTACATTCTGCAGAAAAAAACCCTTTCATTTCCAGTCGTTCCCCTGATCCAGGAGAGAATTAACTAAGGGTTTGGCACCATTTTAGATCTTATAAGAGCTCCGAAGCCTGCTATCTGGAGGCTTCATCTGCATAATAAAACCTTGCTCTCCACAACCCTTTATTTTAACCCAGACATTCCTTTCTATTAATTCCAGGTCCTTAGATGATAAGCCTTTTAATCAATTACCAATCAGAAAATCTTTGAAAATTTTTCTGTGACCTGGAACCTACCCCACCTAACCTTGCCTTTGAGTTGCCCTGCCTTTCCTGATCAAACCAATGTGCATCTTACATGTATTGATTGAGGTTTAGGTTGAAGTTTATTGGTTTGCTTATAGATGCCTAATTAGTCCCACACCCTTTGTTGGAAAAGACTGGTCTTTCTCCATTAAATTGCTTTAACATCTTTGTTAAATATCAAATGAGTATACTTGTGTGAGTTCGTTTCTGAACTTTCTCTTCTGTTCTATTAATTTATGTGTCTATCTCTTAGCCAATACTACAGCTCAGTATAACTTTTAAAACTCATAATAATGCAGTTTTGCAGAACAGTGAACCGTTATGATGTTCCTTTGCTGTAGGTAATCCTCAATCTTAAGTAAGCATGTTTAAACACACCTCAGCTTTTCAACATAAATTATGCTCTATTTTATTTAAAGACTACCACTACTAGACTAACATAAATTTACCAACATTAAAGCATTAGAAAAGTTTTTGCAAATGTTTCACACACACACACACACACACACACACACACACACACACACACAGAGCAAAATTCAGAAATCACTATCCTGATCTGTCTACTGAGTTTTGCATCTACTTTTGAACATGTCTCTGGTGGACATCTCTAATCAGGAATGTCCCACAGTCCCAAAATTCCCTCTGCATGTTAAAAATTGTTATTACATAACACCTTCTGATTGGTTTGTTTACTGAAAAGCTTGAGTTTGATGAAAAATCTAAAGTTTAATATGTTTTGATATTCGGTTTTTGACAGCTGTTATAAACAAAAAGAATTATTCACAATTATGTCTATATCAAATAAAATAAATGCACCCTTGGCCGTATTTACAAAATCACGAAATTTACTTTTTAATTACATGCCTCAATTATTCACAAATTTTGTTGAATTAAGCCAGCAAATTTTATCTTCTAGATTTTAAACAGTAAATGAAAACTAACCAGAAGGCATTGCATTTTATGTTTTGTTTTGTTTTTTTAATTTTTTTTTTATTGTACTTTAGGTTCTGGGGGAGATGTGCAGATCATGCAGGATTGTTGCATAGGTACGTACATAGCAATGCATTTTATACTTTTAACAAGTGAATTTAAAAACACGAAAACTGCACTTGGAAGATTTTAAAAATAATTTAGAAAGCTGTTTGCAAACGTTTTAAAGGTGCAGACAGAGTTTTTAATAGGTGATGTATTGGCATTGATTCAACAATAAAATCACATAACAATGGAAACATCTCTAATATCTATCTTCAAACTGCTGTCTTCATATACAAATTTTTTACAGTGAGTAGTCACTTTCACACTTACTAAAATGTCATCTATAATTCGGATAAAGTTGTGTTGTTTTAGTTATTTTTGGGTAGCATACTACCGACATCTCTCTGTAATCACAAAAATAAAAAAAGCCAAAAAATTTTAAACACATGTCCTTTTTGCTTCTTCTTCTTAAGATGGCATCTCACTCTGTTGTCCAAGCTGGAGTGCAGTAGCACAATCATAGCTCACTGCAGCCTTGAACTCCTGGGCTCAAGAGATCCTCTGGCCTCAGCCTCCTGAAAAGCCAAGACTACAGACACATACCACCATGTCCAGCTACGTTTTTAAGTTCTTTATAGAGACAGGGTCTCCTATGTTGCCTAGGCTGGTCACAAACTCTGGCCTCAAGCAATCCTCCTGCTTGGGCCTCCCAAAGTGCTAGGATTACAGGAGTGAGGCACAGCGCCCAGCCAACACTTGTCCTTTTTTTAAAAAAAGAATAACGTGACATTTGAGTGTTCTGTTAAGTGCTTTGCTTCAAGATACTTTGTGGAAAGCATGCAAGACAAATATTTTTATGATTACTCCCCATCAAATACAAAGTATTATAAAGAGACTAGTTAGTTTTGTTTTTACAGGAGTAACTACATCAGTGACATTCCATAGCGCTTGATGCAATTCCAGTTTCAACTTCTTTGCCACACAGCCTTGCTGTGAAGACTGTGGGCCTCTCTCTGTCATCTCACCAAGAATGCTTTTCAGTTGACGTTCTAGTAAGTCCAGTGGCTCTACCACTGCTAAACACAGTTATACTATTTTTTTTGTAGAACATTTTTTAACATATAGAAAAAGTCACTTCTGACTTGTGAGAACTTTCACTGAGAAAATTTCTTCTCTGGTGCATTTTTCCCTTATTCTCTCATAGAAAAGAATATGATAGTGGCTAAGGTTACTGGCACTGGAGACAGAGTACTTGTGTTGACTCTATTGGCTCCAATACTCTGGGCTGTGTGACCTTCAGCACATGACTTGACCTCTCTGTATCTTGGTTTCTTCAACTGCAAAAATAAAATGGGAATAATGGTAATACTTACCTCATGGATTGTCAAAAAGAATAAGTAAAGTAATTCATGTAAAGTGCTTAAAATCTTGTCTGACACATAGTGAGTTCTCAGTAAATGTTGACTATTAGTTTCTAGAAAATACCATAAGCTGTGATATATTAGAGGCACCTTTACTTTCATTCAACAGTATAATTGCTTAGTATTTATTTCATCACATTTTTGTTGATTCTTTCTGTACAGTTTTCAGCAGTATTTGCTTACAGAGGAACACATTTTAATTTGTTGTCTTCTGGTTTTCCATGTATTATTTTAGCAATATTTTACCACCACAGGAAGCAGGAGGAACAAGTGTTTCACCAATAATATCAGGCTTTTCCTCTTTTGCCTTAAGAAACCTCAAGAGAGGCTTCTGACTTTTTTAACTAAGTTTAGTAAATAGAGTCTTAACTATCATAACTTTGAACACAACTGTAAAAATTATTTAAAAAATCATTTTCAGATCTGAATACCCATTTTCAAATCTATTGTTTGTCTTGATGGTTTCATGTTATCATTATCATCTCCCCAGGTACATTTTATAATTTTTGTGAGGTTCGTCACTAATAATAACAATTGTAAATCCATTTTTCAGGCTCTCTTCTTGTTAATTTCTCTTTTAAACTTCTTTTTTTTGGTAAAATCTACAGAGATCTGCATTGCTTTCAGCTCTTAGGTAGCCAACAAAATGCTCATTCTAGGAATAAGAGAGGTGTCAAGGCTGCCCTTTCCTCATTCTCTTGAGTTTGCAATATTAGTGTTGTCTGCAATCTTTAGTTTCTCTGTAGGAAGGTGTCTGAGACACTTGCTGAATTTTGTAAGAGTTAGTTTTGATAAAACCAAACAACATGATCTGTAAGTCAACAGGTAAACTGCTGACTGAGCTCTGGAGCCCCATTGTCCTGCCAGGGAACCCTGTGTATGTGGATCGGTGATGTCTCCACTGTCAGCCCAAGCACATAGTGTCCAATTAACACTTGTTGACTTGATTTGAATTAGTTAATGGCTATAATTTATATTAAAGAAAATTTCATTTATAGAAGTTCTACTTTCAAAGTTCTTTCAACATAGAGAACTAGATATATTAGGAAAGTTTTCCTAAACCAACTTAAAACTATTAATACTTTTTGGTAGAAAGAACTAATAAAATCATTACATTGATGGATTTTCAACAATCAATCTTGAGAGGTGTCATGTGCATTGTAAACTCAGCAGAATAAAAGTCCAGGGTCCTGGGTTATATTCTCATAGGACCTGAGGAGCTACTTCATCTATCTAGATCTCAGCCTCTCATCCATAATATGAAGCAGTTGGGCTAAATGACCTTAAAGTTCCTTTGTAATTTGACATTTATCAATTTAATTCATATTCTGTCTGCACTATAGAATTCAATAATTTTCTTTTTTATGGCGCTTTGGCAAGGAGGCTTAAACTTGTGGTAAATTTCTGCATATTATCTTAACTCTATTTTCTATCAATTGTTTCCTTTTCTGTTTATTGGAATTTCAAACATAAAACCAATAATGTGTCCTAGGCCAGGCATGGGGGCTCATACCTATAATCCCAGCACTTTGGGAGGCCAAGGTGGGTGGATCTCTTGGGCCCAGGAGTTCAAGACCAGCCTGGGCAACATGGTGAAATCCTGTCTCTACTAAAAATACAAAAATTAGTTGGGTGTCCTGGCGCACACCTGTAGTTCCATCTACTCAGGAAACTGATGTGGGAGGATCACCTGAGCTCAGGAAGTCAAGGCTGCTGTGTGCCTTGATTGCGCCATTGCCCTCCAGCCTTGGTGACAGGAGTGAGGCTCTGTCTCAAAAAATAATCATAATAATTTTAAAACGTGTCATCATGATCCTTACTAAGGAAAGTAAAACAATAACTTAAATAACCTCCCCCAAGTGACACTAAACACCCAATATTCTGAAGGAATTCTAAAAATTAATCTACTGATTAAATCTGTAAAAAATTTATTGGAGCTACAAAATTTGGTGTAAGTGCCACTTATACTGGACACAATTATCTTCTCTTCTTTTTAGCTAGCTTTAAATTTAGTTTCTCAAATTGAAAGGATAAACACATAAATATTTGCCTATAGATAGTACATTCTGAGTGTTTCTAGACAAATAGATAAAAATGAGGTAAAATTAAGAAGTGTAGGAGTCTTGATATTTCCCGAGTCCAATTTCATTGTTCTCATTAATCCTACCCTGGTCATTAAGTTCTGGGCCCTACCTATATATATATATATATGTACCTATAGGTATAGCTATGTAAATAGAGAGAAAAAATAATTTATATAATTTTCTTGAAGGCATATATAAAAATGGAAAGATTAACTGTTTAAAAAATAATTAATGGGGAATGTGTGTCATATGTTAGGATAATGAAAAAGATAATTTTAAAAAATCACAAAGAACCTGCTGGTTAAGGACTTAGTTCATCCCAGGAAACTAACTTTAGACTTCTCTAAGCATTGTTGAAAATTTGAAGAAATGGGTTTTAGAAAAATTATAGACAGCAAAGGTGTTTCTAATATGTCTCATTTATGGTTTTTGGTGGAGAGTAATAGTAATGTGGGTGACACACGCCTGTAGTCCCA
The DNA here is from genome assembly GCF_009761245.1 of Sapajus apella. Lineage (NCBI taxonomy): Eukaryota > Metazoa > Chordata > Mammalia > Primates > Cebidae > Sapajus > Sapajus apella. Next base: position 2,625,721 of record NW_022437027.1, read on the forward strand.
GCTACTCGGGATGCTGAGGCAGGAGAACTGCTTGAACCCAGGAGGCGGAGGTTGCAGTGAGCTGAGATCATGCCACTGTACTCCAGCCTGGGCAACAAAGAAAAATCCGTCTGTAAAAAATTCCGTCTGTAAAATAAAAAGCAACTGATTAGATGGGCTCAATAGAAGCCCAAACCTCAACATCACACAATATGCCCTTGTAACAAACCTGAACATATACCCCTGAATCTAAAGTAAAAACTGAAATTAAAACAGACAAAAAACTAAAAGCTAAAAAAAAACCCAACCAATCACACTACACAAGGCATAATCTGAAACGGATTTTCATAAAGGCAGATTTGTAAATTATAAAGTAAGGGTTTTAATTTACTTGAGCCAAATTACTAGTCCGTTTACTTTCTTTTTTTTTTTTGAGACAGAGTATTGCTCTGTCACCTAGGATGGAGAGGTGCAGTGGCGTGATTTCAGCTCACTGCAACCTCCACCTCCTGGGTTCAAGAGATTCTCTTGCCTCAGCCTCCCGAGTAGCTGGGATTACAGGCGCACACCACCACGCTCAGCTAATTTTTGTACTTTTAGTACAGACAGAGTTTTGCCATGTTGGTCAGGCTGGTCTCGAACTCCTGACCTCATGATCCTCCTGCCTCAGCCTCCCAAAGTGCTGGGATTACAGGCGTGAGCCACCGTGCCTCTTCTACTCCTTTTACTTTTGATGGAAGCAATCAATTATTTGCTCTACCCTGAACACAACCAAATGGTTCTCACCTTCCAACTTCTAAATTGAATGTCACACATTTAGGCCAGCTCAAATTAGCCCCAAAATGTAAATTCATTAAGAAAATTAATATGCCTTTAATAGCTTTAAAAATCCTTCATGAAAGGGTTCCACATACAGGTATTGATCGACTTACGACCTATGCAACTTACAACCATTCGACTTTACGACCACAATCGCTAGCCACGACTGCTCCGCGTCTGGCAGCGCAAATGTTGCCCAGCTGGGCATACGACAGTACGGACCAGCTTCCGGCAGCACTACCATCTCCGCGTGCATATAGCCTACTCAACTTACAGCCAAATCGTGTTACGACCAGTCTGTCGGAACCAATCATGGTCGTAAGTCGAGCACTAGCTGTATAGACAAAAATACGCAAAAAATTGAAATAATCACTAAGAGTTTCAAGTGGCTTGTTTTTCCTGCTGTTAAAATAACATTATTACCAGTAAGAAACTTAACAAACAGGCTTAATTTGCAATGAATGGAATTTTTTATCAGTTGGTATAAGAAAAAGACAAATACCAGAGCCGCAGTTCCACAAGGGTACTTACGCAAATCAAGTTGATATGTTTTTGTATTTTTAATAAACATTTCTTCTGATTACAAAAATATGAATTTTTGTATTTTGAAATTACTTTGACTGTAATTTTTAATGTTGTAGAACTATTCTTGGGTTTTTCAATATGGCATTTTGTCATGTATAAAAAATGTTCAATGATCACAGGCAAAACCAAGCCACATTTGGAAAATGCTATTACATCCATAAAAATAAGTTTTGGAACAACAAAAACATTAATAGAATCTCAGGCTTATCAAGTGTTTATTATATGCCAAGCTCTGTTTTGTGCACTTTACACACATTAACTTAGTGGTTCTAAACCCAGGCTATTGGTTAGAATCACCAAGAGAACATTAAAAAAAAATGAGACCTAGATTTCAATCCCAGAAGAGTCTGTGATCCAGACTGCCTGGGGCGGTCACCCGAACACTGGTGATTCTAATGTGCAGCCAGCCTTGAAAATGAATACATTAACGCAATACTGACAAGAGTCCCAGGAAGAGGGTACAATTACCTTCATTTTAGAGTAAGGAAAATGAGACACAGTTCACAAGCAGCAGAAATGGGATTGGAACACAGGCAGGCAATCTGTCTCCAAAACTGATGCTCTTTACCCTAAGCTCTACTACCCCTCAATGACCAAAAAACCACTGAATATTTGGAGGATAGTTTCACTGGAGTTAATAAAAAAAAAAACCTTCACGTAACCCTGACTGAAAAAACAAACAAGCTCCTGGTCTCAGAATTACTCTGGTTTGCCCCTGACTGGGAAGCTGACCAAGCATTAGCCGGTGCTGAAATCAGTGATTTCACTGTTTACTACTAAAAGTGATCAACCGAGTTGGCTAACGTAGTGCCACCCAGGATCCCTCCTACAGCTGGGAGACTGTACTTCTTCTTACCCTTTATTTACCAAAAAGTTCATGTAAATAATGTAGGTACAGATGCCAAACAGGAGCCGTTTCTTTTCCAACTGCTGTCTGTCCTCCAGGGTAAATAGCCTTGAAAGTTCAGAAACCATGCCAGCAGTTTTCTTGCCTGCTCTCCTCACCTTCTGTAGCTCAAGTAGAAGCTAAGTGAATACTCGGTTAATTTGTTTAAAAGCAGGGAGGGGAAGGGGAATAGAAAGAAACCTAATTGTGTTGCTATGACTTGAGCAGCTGCATGAGTAATAATCCTGCGTAAATTCACCTGAATACTGTGAGATCACAAAGCATTCTTCCTGCTCTATCTCAATGCCAAGGGCAAGAAATAAGGCAAGTAGAATTTAAATGAGGGAAAAATAGATGATGGTACCATATCTATTTAGGGAGGAGAAAGAAATACTATCCTCTGAAATGCACGCAGTGACAGAGGGTGACCCAGGCAGTTAGCAGCTAACATGAGATCGCGAGTGTAAAGTACGGGGTTTAAACCAGTGACTTGCAAGAAATGAGGAAGCAGAGAGGCAGGGAGTCACAAAGTGGCATCCACATATTCCACACTCCGTGGATCCGTGCCATGTCACTGCGCTGTTCAAGTAAGACATATCATCATATGACTTGATCAAAGAGATTTAGCCAAGACGTGGAGCCCAAGAGGACATTAATTGAGCACACTCTGCTAAGCACCATGCTTTGGTACATACTTGGTTATCTCATGTGACTCCCCGCAAAAATCCTAAAAGCAGTGGGTGAGGGTTTTATTTCCCAGAGATATTCTAAGGTAACTCAGCTATCAAGTTAGTAGCATGGATATGAAACGAGGTTTGTTTGCTTCTAAAACCTGTGGTTCCTTCCATTTTGTGACACAGTCTCCCCAACTCATTGTTTCTATCCTGGGTTTTATGTTTATTGGGTACAACCTAGCTCAATGAAGGCACTTCTGAGCCACCATCAGGGGTGGCAAGGAAAACAAGGCATAGACTTGCTTGCCAGCCAGAAATCAAACTATTCTGAGATCCTAGAGCCAACCATTAAAGCTCATTTTTGTAATTTCCTGGGTTCTGCTTCAGCAACTTGGGTTCTTCTTTCCTAGCTACTGGCTGCCTGATAGATTGACCCAACTGTCACCCCTCACATCCCATACAAATGACTGCCCAACTCTAGATATTTGCCAGCTACTCCCAGGAACATTCTCCCACCCCAAAGGGGCTCCAGTCCATTTGATATAACTGTATACAAAAGTTTTACTTCTGCCTCCAACAGCTGAGTCTAAGGTTCATGAGGTCACTTTTGTCATTTGTCAGCCTCTTTTTGTTGCCGTTCTCTAAGACTATGTCATTAGCAGATCAGAGAAAGACACCTCATTCATACACAAGAATTTGCTGAGTACACACTATGGAAGCAGAAATGTCCTAAGTGCTGTGGACATAGAGATCATTAGGACTCAGCCTTTCTTTCAAATATCCTAGAGTTCTGCTCACCTGTTACAAGTAGTGCCACCTGAGAACAGAATCCAGAGATTCTGAGCAGAAGCACCTGATTTCCTCATTGGGAACTTCCTTAATGAGTGAGCCAGGACAGCAGCCTGGCTTTGGCAGTTTGGCTCCGTTCTGCTCTCTTTATTCAAACTATTGCGCACTGTCTTCCAGAGGTGTCTCTCCTGGAAACTGTACTGTGTTTTCCCCCTCCATCTATCTCTTTTTAAAAGTCAGATCCCATCTCAAAGAGCAAGCTGACAAGAATGGAATGTCGGAGCAGCTTATACTCTCTCTCATCGATGGAGGTGGCTGCCTTGTCTGAGCAGCAGGTTGGAGACCCACCCAAGGATTCAACAAATGAATTAACAGAGAGAGAATGTTTTTCAGGCAATATCTTTTGGCAGGAATGTAATTCGCCTTCAGTCAAGCTCCCATTTCCCCTTGGCGATAAATCCATTTAATATGAGAGGACAGTGTGGCTTATTTGCCCATTGTCATATTTGGCAGTTCTCAGAGTTACAATGCATCCATTACTAAAACTCCGGAGTCGTGTCAGTCTCAGAAACAGCGAGAGTGGGGAGAAAGTGAAGGAGGTTGAAATTGAAACTTAGGTTAATTCTCACAATTACCTTTGTTTACAGTTCCCTTCCCATTTTTCACTAATTCTTAGCAACTTCTGAATTCTTACACAAAGCTTTCAGAAGGAAGGATTTTTTTTCTTTGTGGCTGAAGAGTTTCAAATAGGCAAACAAAAAATTAACCATCTGTTTCCCTAGTTTCCAATATAAAGCCAATCAACTAGATGTTAATTACTCGTCTTGTCAGAATAAAAACTGAAGTTTCCATGAAATGTTCTGCTAGTTTAAAATGAGGTATATTCATTCACATACACACTGAAGTACAGGATGAGAGTTATAAATTTTTAGTTGGTAGCACATTAGCTCTAATGGCCAGTATGAAAATAAACATGCATCAGAAAACAAAAATTAAGCCACTGTACACACCCAAAGACAAACTTTTTTAAATGCCCAAGTATATAGGATTGATTCAACGGAGATGTGAGGGCAGTTTCCCAGAGACCTGGAGCACCCTTTCATTGGATTACTTACCCATGCAAGTAGAATTCCCATTTCCTGCGGGAGTACCTTCAGAACAGCTCCAGTGCTGCAGTGCAGACAGACTTACAAAACTAAATTTTAAAACTACTGGCAACAGAATGATAAGAGTGAGCAGCATAATCTTGATGGGTTTGAACTTTCAAAAGAAAACAACTTGATTTTCCTGGAGCATGGCCTGGGCAAGGTAAGTGTGTCTGACCCCAAACGCGGCTGCCTCAGCGGAGCCTTGGCCCTGGGGCATGTTTTACCCTCCTGTTGTGCTGTTGCCCTCCAGCTCTTTCTTCCACTGACAGAACTTCCCAATGCAGCCTGCCAAGGGATGCCACAGGGAAGATTTCTTTATCTACGTTTCTTTGGAAGCCACTAAGAAATACCTGGCACCCTTATGACAAATTTCACAGAGTTTAACAGCCCCGCTCTGGCGGCCTGAGGCTGACTTCACTGTGACAGATAGAGCAAGGCAAAGGGTTAGAGAGGAAAAAGAAAGGAAAGAACTGATGGAAAGTTCCAGCCACAGCCCTTGGATGGGGCTGAAAGAAGAAATACGGAGATACGATTCCTCTCCCAACACAGTTTCTCTTTTTGAAAAGTGGAATGACTCAGCTTTGCTTTTTAAAGCTCTTCAGGCTCCACCCCCTTTCCTTTAGTGACACTTGAGTGAGCCTCTGTTTGCAAATGAGAATGCGAGCAATTCCTCCACACAGGAAAGCAGGGATGGCTGCCAAAGAGGAGATAACTTCCTGCTCACCATAAATATCCTGGGCAGAACAGGGAGAGAGGAGTTAAGGGGCTGTGGAGGAGCTCATGGTGTCTTGGCAGGACCTGCTAAATATTGGCTATATTTTAATGTCTTGAAGGATGGAGACAAAATTAAACCATCCAGTATAAATCAATGATGAGCAACACTGCTGATAGTTTGGATTGATAATAATTGATCGTTCACATGAGCAATACTAAAGATAGCTCACCTTCGGCTCATTATTTGAACAAAATGTCAATACCAATGCACATTCCAGAAGCTTAATCTTCTTTTTTCTCTTTCTCCTGTATAGTTTATAGCGGAATTTGAAAGATTATTCTTTCCAAGTCAAAGGGAAATCCCTGAAGCCAAATGAAGAGATACAGTATGCACACATACCTTTTCTTTCAGCATGAGCATGATAAAACATCACCGGGGCCAGGAGTGCAGGGAAAAGAGTGGATTGTTATTGTAGGGCCGTGGAAAAAATAAGCTAACAGTGCAAAAGCTGGGAAGCACTGGAAATCCAGCACAACAGAATGCTATTCCTTCTCAGATAATTTAGGCTATTTCTTTCACAGCTCTGTGATAGAAAATAAGAGCTTGTCATATCTGTTGGCTGTCTCCTCAACCACTTTCTACTTGGAGCAACAGCAGTTATTTCTTCAGGAATACATCTTAGGCCCAAAATACCCAGAAGGCAAACAATTTATAGCAGATTTGATACACAATGGAAATTTCTGCCAGTTTACTCCATCCTGGAAAATAGACTTTCATTTAAGTTTCCCTGAGGTATTGTTCCAAGTGCTAATCAAAATGTACGTAAAAGCAATAGTCACAAAAGCAATGAACACTCCATTATAGAGGAGAACAGAATGACTCTAAGCCTTTTACTCATACTTAATTATTCTCCAAAGACTGGGTCACTTTTCTGAAACAGCTTAATTCAGGATTTCTCCTATTTCAGCCAGCCTCTGCCAGGCAGCTCTGAACCCTTGCAGGAGAAACAGACCCTGGGGAAGGGGGAAACAGACGTCCTGTGGGTGGATTTGTGGAATATTCCACTGCTTTCCGGACTCAGTCAGACTCAAGACTCATAATGAGCGTCCTACAAATAACCTGCACTGACTCTCCAAGTTATTAACTTTGTTAATAAGCTTCCCTTTCAGCAAGATACATTGCCAGCATCTGAGATGACAGCAATGGAAAGGGCTTAGAGGACAGTCAAGCATCAAGCTGTGTCAGTGGAGTGGGGTGGGGAGAATGATATGAAGACAAACATGAAATGATCCACAACTCTGTTCTGTTTGGATCTGGAACCTCTTGTATTATTTCTGTTTGGAAAAAGGTTTGCTTTCTTAATTACATGTCATCTGGGCTAATGTTGTCATTAATGTTGAGTACAAGCCCCCTAGGAGATGACAGAGTCAACAGAGGTATAGCAGATGCTATGGCCAATGACCGATGTTGAAGATCAATCCCAGCTAATTCATCATCCACAGTTGCCTGGATGGAAAAATCACAGAGCTACCCAAATAGGAAGGATTTCCAGAGATATTTAATAAGTTTATGTTTCCATTTCTAGATAAAACTAAACCTGTCTTGCATTCAAAAAGATTGAAATACACACTGTATTTTAAAGTTGACAAGAAATGCATTATAACTTACGGGTTTAAGCTACCAAATATGTTTTAATTTCTCAAATGGAGTTAAAGTTAGCTAACTAGTAAATTAATTGAACAGTTAAATGTGATAGGGCACTGTCTGGAGTACAGGAAACAAGTCATCATCCTCAACATTAAGGGCTTGCTGAGGTTGATTAACAGCAACAACAAAGAGTCTATGAGTATGAGCTAATGAATGACCAGCAACCAAGTATGGGACTGATCACGTACTGGCTGTCAGGAAAGAAGGAGGGGAGCTGCAATGTACTTTGGACTACAGCATGCAGTGCGAAGCGCTGTGGAGTAATTAGGACACCTCAGGTGGACATGGAAGGGTCATGTTGACAATCGGATGTGAAACAGGAATGGACAAAAAATTTTTTCTTATTTAATAGTTTCTCAGATCCCAAAGGGACACAGCTGGGTGGGGGAAACCCTGCAGGAGGTCAGTAAGAAAGTTGGACGTTAATAACAAGGAGACAGTTCTGAATGCTTATAAGTGTGAGTGGACAGGAATAGCTGGAAAGGACTATTGGGACACATATTTATGTATGCTGGTCATTTTTCTAACTTTTCAGATGAAATTTCCTCATTGAAACGCAGGGCACCTAATTCTCCTGAGTTATCTATTTGCTGCGCTCAGCACCTCTTACTAATCATTGCCACCACCACACCATCAACAGGTTGCCTCCTTAATTACAGCATACCTCTTCATCATCGTCCCAGGTATTTTAATTTCTAAAAATGTAAAAGTTTAGGGAAATAACTCTGGCTTTTCTGTCATTTCCAAAACAATCTTTCTCCGACCTTCAATTTGGCTCAATCTATAAGAGTACTGTGCCATTAAATGTAGAGCACTTCAAGTGCTCTGCAAGCCTTGACAAGAGAACTAGAGATACTGTCAACTGCATGTAATGAAACACTACTAGCTGGAAGCAATGAAAATGCAAACCATGGTTTGCGGCTCTTATGTGTATAAAACTGCGAATCCGTATCCTCTTTCCCTTTTTCTTTTTCCAAAACCAGAAATTATTTAGGTGAAAATAATCACGGCTTGTCACTCAAAACTGGAAAGATGTATAACATAGATGATGAGAGAAAATATTTGACTTGGTGATATGTGGATTATTTCCGTTTTAAAAACCAAAGAAACAAAATAAATTATATTGCTTTCATTTGGTTTTTCCCAGCCTGACTTATAATTAAGATGTATTCTTTTTCATTTTCATTAAAGTAAAATTTATATAAAGTGAACAGATCTTAAGTGTACAGTCTGATGAGTTGTAATAAATGCATATATATGTTTCATCAATACCTCAAACTGTCTTTTTAAAAATACCATTTTTGGTAGAAATTTCGAAGCATAGAACATTTCCTTTATTGTCAAAATTTTCCATAAACACTTTCCAGTGAATCCCACTCATAGATAACCATTGTTCTTATTTCTCTTTTCACAGATTAGTTTTGTCTGTTTTTGAACTTTATGTAAAGGCATTCACACAGTATGTTCAACTTTGGGTCTAGCTTGTTTTGTTTAACATAATCTTTTTGAGATTCGTGTAGGTTGTGCATATCAGTACTTTATTCTTTTTTATTGCTGGGAAATAGTTTTGTATGGATATAATACAATTTGTTTATCTATTCTTTTGTTCATGAACCTTTGGATTGCTTCCAGGTTTGGCTCAATGAATGTTTTCATTTCTCAACAGTTAATACCTAATTACTAGTTCATAGGGTAGACATACGTTTAACTTCATAAGGAACTACCAAATATTTTTCCAAAGTGGCTGTTCCACTTTATACTCTCCCCAGCAATGTATGTGAGGTCCATTGTTCCATGTCCTCACCCACATTTGGTATTGTTAGTCTTTTAAATTTTAACCATTTTTCTACATGTGACAAAACACACTGCAATTTTAATTTGCCTTTTCCTGATGACGTATGACTATTTTTTTTGTTTGTTTGTTTAATTGATCCTTTATGTATTCTCTTTTGGGAAACATCAATTCAAACCTTTTGCTTATTTTATTGCATTGTTTGAAGTTTCATTATTGATTTATTTAGTGTATTGTTTGAAGTTTCATTATTGATTTGTAGAAGCTCTTTTTATATAGTCTAGATTCAAATTCTTTGTCAAATCTTTGTGTTGCAAATATTTCCTCCCGTCTGGGGCTTATGCACTCCTCTTTTCCTTTTTTTTTTTAGGTATTGTCTCACTCTATTGCCTAAGCTGGAGTATAGTGACACAATCATAGCTCATTGTTACATCAAATTTCTGGGCTCAAGCAATCCCCTCGCCTCAGCCCCTCAAGTAGCTAGGATTACAGGTGTGCACCACCATGTCTGGCTAATATTTTTATTTTTTGTAGAGATGGGGTCTCACTATGTTGCCCAGGCTGATCTCAAACTCCTGGCATCAAGCAATCATCCTCCCACATTGGCCTTCCAAAGTGTTGGGATCACAGGCATGAGCCGACACACCTGCCCTCTATTTACTTCATAGTATCTTTTTTTTTTTTTTTCAATAGGTTTTTGGGGAAAAGGTGGTGTCTTCTTTTCCTCTGGGTAGATACCCAAGAGTAGAATTGCTGGATCAAATGGCAGTTCTACCTTTAGTTATTTAAAGAATCTCCACAGTGTTTTCCATAGTTTATATTCCCACCAACAGCATAAAAATATTCCCTTTTCACAACATCCACTCCAACATCTATTATTTTTTTTATTATAGCCATTCTTGCAGGAGTAAGGTGGTATCTCATTGTGGTTTTTATTTGGATTTCCCTGATAATTAGTGATGTTGAGCATTTTTTCTTATGTTTTTGGCCATTTATATATCTTCTCTTGATGTCTATTCATGCCCTTAGATCACTTTTTGATGGAATTGTTTGTTTATTTTTCTTCCTGATTTGCTTGAGTTTCTTATAGATTCTGGATATTAGTCCTTTGTTGGCTATTTAGATTGCAAAGCTTTTTCTCCCACTCTGTGGTTTGCCTATTTACTCTGCCAACTATTTCTTTTGCTGTACAGAAGCTTTTTAGTTTAATTAAGTCCCATT